>NC_141923.1:15479166-15782196 GCF_057802395.1 Ceratotherium simum simum | reverse complement strand
TACGACACCCCGCACACACTCCCCTGGATATAGACACCTGTTTTTATGGTTACAATAGAGCTTGCCCCTTGGAGTGGAGGCGGTACAGAGCGGAGATTGAAGATGTTGCTTCAGAGCAGATGGACTAGGGTTTGAATCCCAGCTGCTTCTACCCAAGTGACCTGCTCAGGTAATGTGCCTTCTGAGCTCAAGGTCCCCACCTGTAAAAGAGAGGTGATGAGTACTGACTTCAGGGGGTGTCGTGAGCGTCAACTAGGAAAATGTCGGCAAAATGCTGTTTACACCATGAGTGGCACCTAGGTAAGGCTCAACCGTTGGAGCTGCTGTCATTTGTTTTCTTGGAGTGAAGTGACATTTGGCTGAGTTAGTCTGAGTGAATCACTGCTAATTTTTATTTGCTAGGTGAGAGGCACTTCCTTAATTTAATTACCATATGCCTAATACAGAAACTCTTCCTCGCCTGTGTACATCACCAGATTCCTAGAGGACCAGAGCCCTGAACGCCAAAAGTGCCCAGTGTTTGGGGCTGCGGCAGCCTGGCTGCTGTCCTGCTTCTCGGGGAAGGTCGGGCCTGCCAGCCCTGCAGCACGGTCCCCCAGTGTCCTCAGAGGGGACAGGAGCTTGAGATCTCCGCACCCCTGCTGTTCAGAGGAGATTCAGGTTGCTTCTCTCACTCACTCAAGATCTCACCACAAGCTTAAGAGTTGGGTCTAGAACCCAGGTCCACTCACTTCTTTTTCTCTTTCCTCAAAGTCACATTTTTTAAAAAAAAATTATAAAAATCAGAATGGTCACTGTGGAGAACTTGGAAACCAGAGAAAAGGGGAAAAAAGCATGTATACATCCCCAAAGCTTTTATACCTCTGTTAACAAGTCAGACTGTCTTCCAGAGTTTTTCTATTCCTATAATGAAAATGAGATCACACCGTAAAGACCCTTTGTACCCTGCTTTTTCCACTTCACAATGTACGAAATTTGTTTCTACAACAAATTTTGAGCATCAGGTGGGCTGAGACCATATCAGCCTTGATATCACACCTACTGTGTGCCTGGCACATAGTAGGCACTCAATAAACAGTGGTGGAGTGAGTGAATGCCTGCACGACATCATGTGCTATAACCAATCACTTAGCCACCCTTGTTCTGTTGGATATTTAGGTTATCTCCAATATGAACAATGTCAGATAAACAGCCTTATTCACACATCTTGTACATAGCTGTATGTCCTTACAATGATTCCTAAAAGCATAATTGCTGAGTCGAATATTCAGATTGTAAGGCCTTGAAACCCTGCTGCCAAATTGCTCTCCAGAAAGGTAATGCTAATTTATACCCTCCGCTGGTGGTATAGGAGAGTGGAAACACAGAGTTTTCTCCACAGAGTGAGAATGGGAGCTAACGGGAAATTGTAGAATCCCTCAGTAGGTGTTTTAATGAGGAACTGAGGGCTGGACTTGAAGTTCATTCGATAGCTAGCAACCCCACACAGTATAGAGTGACTTTCTGAACTTTCACCAGCCTCCCTCCAACATCTGTGGAAAAATACTGTGTGGTACCTAATATTGCCACGAGAAGACTTATCAACTCGCTACATCCAAATATTCTACTAGGAAACATACCCCATTCCCCAAGAGCCTAGTAGGTTTCCTAGGACGCAGCACACAAAAAAATCTTTCCATATAAACAGTGACCCACATCCAATCTGTGTCTCTGGCACGAAGTCTGTTTTGCTTGAACTCGTCTATAAATATCTGCAGTTAAAAGTCAATGCTCATAGTGGTTTCTAAATGTCTCTTTTCACACATGCAGGCGTTAAAGAAACACTGTTAACCTCAGAAACACACTTTTAATATTTGTTTCTTAGATAAAGTTTTGTCCTTCTTAACATAAAATCAGCAAAATAAATTTCAAATGAGTATATTTATCAGAGTGTTTTCATTGATTTTTCCCTGTAGGTCAAGGAAGCCATTTGTGAAAGCAAACACAGAGCTATATAGATCCTGATCCAGAAAGCCCCAAGCCCACACTCTCTACGTGGCCAGTGCCCACTCGGAAACTAGCAGAAGCATCTTGGCAATGAAGAGGCTCCAATGTCTACATGCGCTCTCTCTCCTTGCACCCCACCATGCTGTATACCAAGACACTCCTGATAGGATATGATAATGAGCTTGCTTCGCCTTCCCCTGCTCTCCCTCTCTAGTCCTCCCATCTCTCTTCTCACAATGCTGAGAGTTGACTGCCCAGGGAAATCACTAGCTTCTCTCCAAGCCCTTTTTATGCAGAGCAAAGGATGAAATCTTATTTATATTCTCTATCTAAGAAACCCTGGATTCAAATCCCACCTCCATCCCAGAATTACTGTGTCTTCCTTACCTTCTGTGTCTCGATTTCTCCATTTTCAAAATGGGATGATTCCTGCATCAATCTTGTGTGTTTTGCAAGAACTTTACAAAGAACTGAAACATAAAAATCCTCCATGTGTTCTGAGAGGCAAAGCATCTCTCTAAATTCAATGTATTCCTTTGTTATGACTTCTGCTTTCTTGACTTAACCATAAAGCACAGCTCTTTCACACACATCTTTCCCATACCTTAGTTCTTGATGGCAATGTTATCAGGAAATCTCCTAACCTTTTGAACCATCTGTGATATTTTAAAAATCCATATGGCTCTTCACAATCAATTCATATTAGCTAATTTTCACCTTCTATCCTTGTCCTATAAATACATACACACACATACACATCACACTCACACACACACACACACACACATAATATGGAAGTCCAAATTCTTTTCTTTGACTCAACATAAACCACAGGTTTGCAGTACTCAACAGATAAAAATCTCAAAGTTCATGTTCACATTTATCCATGAAAGAAATTTAATAGTTCAGCATGTCACACAGCAAGTCGATCAGAGGACTGAGAAATGAGCACAGAAGTCCCGAAGCCCATGTTTCCTGTTTTCTTGTGATATGAACAAGACAGAATTTATTTGAGAAGAAAATGCCAAGGTGACATTTGGAATTACCATGTTTGGGGGACAGGAGGCCAACTTATAGGACGTTTTGCATTCTCTTTTGGAGCTGTGGCTTTGCCAGATCCACAACCTCATATGCATACAATTCAGCCAACTCACCACGGGGGGCTGACAGCCTTGCCTGTGGACTTCTGCCTCCTCCGGCCACTAAAAGGGAGTTTGCCATCAGGTGGCCTCTCGGGGAGGTGGGCTCACGGGGAGAGCCAGAAAGCCAGCCCTCTAAAGAAACCCAGCTAGCCTAAAGATCAGATTACTTGAGTTAAGGGGAATAGACTAGGGGGGCCAGGGGTAGAAGTGGGTGGTCCAGCAGGAGGACATAGTAGAAGATCAACACAAGGGCACCCCTGTCACTCAAGGCACACTGGCCCTGTCCTCTGGTTCCTAAGCCACTGACAGTACTACCTTGATAGCAGATCCACTTGTTGCATAGGGGCAGAGCCAATGGGCCTGGTTTCCATTCTGTATGGGCAATCACCCTGGACCCGGGCTGGGCAGAAGAGTCACGGGGCAGCTCCTGACACACCCTACCCTTGCATTACTGAGCCAGGGGATGGCAGGAAAGGAGCTTGCTCCCTGAGGTCACGGGGTCTTCACATTCTCCCAACCGCCGCAGAAATGTTTCCAGACCAGGACTTCATGAAATGTTGTCTGCAGGATGCATTAATTTACTGAACTCCTAATATCATTGCTTCATGGAGGAGCAGGCCAGGCCAAGAGCATTATAAGTAATTATCCCCTTAGCATCTGTCCAGTGAGGTGCAGATCTGTAAAGGTCTCCTGTGACCCACAGCTGCCACCTACACCTTCTCCCAGGTGCTCAGAGCTCACAGCCCACACTGGCAGGATTCCCTTCTCTCCTCCCCTTTCCTCCAGGTCTTGGTTAGCACTGTTTGCTGAACCTTCAACAATTCCCTGAAGCCTAATCCAATCCACCTTAAGTCTGCCTTAGAGCTCTGTCCCCTCGGATGAGCTCTGGAACCACTCTGGACTTCAGTGTCTTCATCTGACAATGAGAGCAGGAACTGCTCTTCTCCAAAGTTCCAGCTACGAAAATGATTATTCTCTATTTTATCTTCTTAAAACTTTGCTCCCTGGGGGTTGGCCCCGTGGCGTAGCGGTTAAGTGCGCACACTCCGCTGCTGGCAGCCCGGGTTCGGATCCCTGGCGCGCACTTACGCACCGCTTGTCAGGCCATGCTGTGGCGGCGTCCCACATAAAGTGGAGGAAGATGGGCACGGATGTTAGCTCAGGGCCAGTCTTCCTCAGCAAAAAGAGAAGGATTGGCGTGGATGTTAGCTCAGGGCTGATCTTCCTCAAAAAAAACAAAAAAACAAAAACTTTGCTCCCTGTGCCTTTGACAGAAATAACTTTCCAGGCTTGCCTGTTAAAGGAATCTGGAACATGGAGCATGCTAGGCATGTCCCCCAGGGCTAGCCTTTCTTTCCTTGGTATCTTTGGGACATTGCATGGCCTGGAGGCAACAACCTCCCACCATTGGTTTAAAGAGGGACGTCTCAGTTTTCCAATTTGCAATCACTGGAGCAGACTGGATGAATCCTAAGATCTCTTTCAGAGTGAGGAGCCCAGGATTCTACAAAAAGAACTCTCAAGCTAACCAGCAAGGCAGGACAGGAAGAGAGAAAAGTCAGTGTTGGTTGAACCCCAAAGAAGATAGGAACTTTACCTGCCTCTCATTTTGCTACTGAGGCCAGGATGTTGATGACCTCCACAGAGGTACAGGATGAGTCAGCCGGTTCTCTCCCAGTCAACCCAGTCCTGGAGGATATCCGACGGTGACTGGTTACCATCAGGTAAGACGAAGACCATCTGGTAACATGATGCTCTGAATATCCTGCCTGGTTGTCAGGAAACGTAATGCCTCAAACTAAGGCTCTAACCCTAAACGTGACTGCTGGCCACCCACGTACTGCCTCTCGGCCAACAATTCTAGAAATGAAGCTTCCAGACCATGTTACAAAATAACAAGCCTTTTCTTGGGCTGGTGTTTGGATGGATATGTTTTCTGTTCTTTGTGCTACCTGTCAGTAACGTGTCACCATGCAAACGTCAGCCTGAGAACAGGCTGGGATGTACAGGGTGCCCCCATGTCTCTGTGTTCACTCTGGAGAATTATTGTAGCTTGCGGGTGACAGTCCCACCAGTTAAATCGTCACCACCCCGCCTGCCTGTCTCAGTACTTCAGAGTCACGTTTTCATCTCGGAGTGTATTCACCACTACCCATGTGCAAAATTTCGAAGGCTTGTGTGTGTACATTATACGGTTTAAATTAAAAGAGCTTTTAAAAGACACAAAATGTATTTTTGGAAGTTGTCACTCAAGCATGGGTGGCTGGGGACTGCAGAGTTTCCAGAATCATTCAGATTCTAGAGGAGGACGCTATTAGTCTACCTCCTGCCTTGTCAAAATATCTCAGCTCGCTGAATCCACTTAACATTCAGGAGAGGATCATTTCCATAGAGCGATTTCAGAGAATAAGAACAACTGTGCCTTAAAAGCCACTACCCGAAGCTCATTCCTCACCCTCTATTGCCTAGTGTCTAAAATCCAGTACCCTATGTTCATACTAGTGTGTAAATGACTGATACCAGGGTCATTCCCTAGAACAGGCTGGTGAGAAAGCAGAGATCCAACGTGTCCCCAAGAAGTGTAAAGGTGTGTTGTCAAGGTATGTCCTAAAAGGCAGGGAGGGGGAAAGGCAGAAAGAACAAGGAGGCCATCGCACCATTTTCCCTAGAAATGATCTTGCTTCTTCTTAATTTGGCTTTCAAAAGGGGGGCATCCCTAACAGTGACCTCCCAAGGAAGGGTAATCAATCCACCCTCGGCTTAACTGGTGGCTGAGCGGAGCCGCCTGCCATGGAGAGGCTCCCTGGCTAAGCCTATCTGCATCTCCCCCGCATTCCTGGGGGAGGGCGGGAATGAGCACTGCTGAGACCGTCAGGCCATCACGGGAGCAGCACTAATGCGGACACAGGAGGCACCTGTTCATTCTCCCAGCCAGGTGTCCAGGCTGCCAGGCCATCTGGGTTAGGAAATGTGTGCTCGAAAGCCTGCTGGGGGAAGCCTATTTTGATGGGGAGCTTAGCTTAAAAATCAGCCAGCGTCAAGAAGTTTCCTCAGCCCTGGTCCCCATTAAGATGTGGGGCCTTGCAAATAGGCTATTATGGAGCCCTGAGAAGACCAAGGTATCCACATTCAACAGCCTGTGGGCCAGAGTTCAGTAAAGAAGTCAGCTCCAAGAGGAAACACTGGAAAAAATGTTGGGAAGGGACTAGATTTTAGTTTCAGGTTTCCAAAAACCTGAAAATATAAACTAGAAATGAAAACCTTTTAAGAAATGCCTATCTAAAATGTAACCACCATACCTTTAAACTCTTTGTACCCTGATTGAAGAGGTTAACTTTTAAAAATGAACTTAAATTGTAACCAAATGATAACATTGTCTCTTTAAAAACTCTTAGCTCCAAGATTTGAAAGATTGGTAAAAACCTAGTGTGGGTGAAGATGTAAAGAAATTGGCACTCTCGTTCAATGTTGATGAGAGTGTTATGGGTCTCATCATTTTTAGAGGGATGTTCAGTAATATCTATTGAATTTAAAATGTACATTGGCTCTGACCCACCAATTCTCCTTGTAGGCATTCATGATCCAGAAATTCACAATTGTGCAAAAATATACACTTACAAGGATTATTTCAGCATCATTTATAATAGCGGAAAACTGGAGAGAACTTCATGTCCATCAAAAAGGGATCAGTTAGCTAAATCCTGGTTCATTCATATAATGGAAATTGGCAGCTTTTAAAAGAAAAAGGTAGCCTGAGGCGCTGATGGGAAAAGACGCTCAGAGAGAAAAGCATGTTGCAGAACTACATATCAAGTCTATTTCTTGTCAAATAGTACTAGATATGTTAATACACATACAAAATATCTTCAACGGGTGGATCATTAGGGACTTGAAACTTTCCATGATAAGCACTTCTAAATTGGTTAGGATTTTAATGTTTTTATATTTTCAACATTAAACAATGACGTAATCAGAAGGTAAAAAATGAACTCTTCCATCTTCATGTTGTGTAATTATCTACAAACCCGTCTTTGCCCCTTGTCTTATCCTAGAGGGGGAGTGAGGACTGGGGTTCTTGTACGTTCTAGAGAATAGTGGCCATGGGCTACGTATTTAATCCCAGCAATTCCATTTGATAAATGGCTCAAAATCCCAACTCTTCAAATACCCTCACACAATACATGCTTTGTGCTTGAGAAGTGGCCGCTGTGCTGGACGGAGTGCAGGACCGTGACGCGGGAGTGTCAGCTTGGGCAAGTTTTCTTCTCGGGTCCCAGCTTTCTCATCAGTAAGATTAAGGGCTTGAAGGGAATCATCTCCAATGTTCTCTCACATAAAGACCCTGCCCTGTCCTGACCAGGCCTCCAAGTGGCACTCAGTCGGCATTTGCTGAAATACCAGGGGACAGAGACAGGGCCTGATGTCAGGAAATGAAGGGGAAAAGGAACTATCAGGAAAAGTCCTACTAGCATCTGGAGAGAGTGCAGAGTCAGCCAAGAAAGAAGACAGAAAGGGTTTTGAGGCAGGGGAAAAAACAAGCACATTTTTGAGGTCCTCAACTAGAGAACTGAATGTTTGGAAATGGTATGGGTGGGGTGTTGGTTGTCACAATAATGGGGAGCAGGCAGACGCTACCAGCATTTAATGGGTGGGGGCAGAGATGCTAAACTTGCCACAAAGAACGGGACAGTTCCACAGCACTTCCATCCAAAAGGCTTATAGCAGCGCATGCAGTAACACTGAGGGGTGCCAGCTAGACTAGTAGCCAGCCGGGTGACTGGGCACATAACATGTAGTCTCTTTGCTGTATCCGCTTCCTTACCTGATAAAAGGGCTGGGTGCTGGGTGGATGGGTGGTGAAGGAAAGCAAGGAGGCAAGACCACCAGGATATCAGCCAGACAGCACATCCTCTGCAGCCTGTTCCCAAGTCGGTCGTAGTCTTAAAACTGCAAACTACCTAACCCCAAAAATGCCCACTCTGGATCTTCTGCGATAATCGTACTTTGTCTTTAACAAACACTGATAAATAATTAAGCCTTCTTAAAGAACCGACATGTCCATAGTTACATGAATGATAAAATCCTAACCACAAAAGAGGCTTTGGGCCCTGCAGGTTAAACGTCTTCATATTACAGCTTGGACCCTGTTCTCCCACTTGCCTAGTTTAAGTGTGGGTGTCAGGCTCTGGCAGGCCACAATGAAAACAGAGATGGGTCTACCATATTCCCCACAGCATCCCCAGCATCGAGAACAATGACTAGCACATAGTAGGTGCTCAGTAAATATTTTTATGAATGAATAAGGTAGTGGAAAGGGCATAATCTAAGGAGATGGTCAGAGCTGGCTGATCTATTCATCATTTGTGTGGCCCTGGGCAAGTCACTTATTTTTTTCGAGACTTTGGTTCTTCATCTGTGAAGCAGAATAACAATAACCACATTCCAGGGCTTTGGGGAAGATTGGAATAATGTATGGGAGACATCCAGCCTAGTTCCCAGTGGGTTCTTGGGAAATGGGAACTAATATTGTATCGCCATGATTAATAACTCCAAGTCACACCCACGCATCTCCTGCAATCACAAGCATCACATAGAAGTTACAGAATTTGGTTCAACTTGCCCTTTGGGAACTACTAGTTAATAACCAACAAAGCAATAGCCTCTTCTCTAAACATGACATTTCTCCTGCCTCCTTCAAAGCAGCTTTACTCGGAACATTATCAGTTGGTCCATTGTTGTCAGAGACCTTCATGAAGCACCTATAAAGGTGTGTGCAGCAGAAGGACATGCAGACCAGAAAAGAGAATCAGCAGGTTTGTGGGCAGTTCTGGTTCAGCCCAGACCCAAACTGTTGAGGTTTGATTCTGATTTGGCCTCCCGATACCTGAGGCTGTTCACTAAGGAAAATCCAACACGGCATAGCGGTTGCAAGCGTGGAATCTGGAGCCGGATGCTTAGGTCCGAATCCTGGCTCCACCATTCTTAACTGGATGACCTTGGGCAAGTTACTTTACCACTTGAAACCTCGGTGTTCTCATCCAGAAAATGCGGAACAAGAAGAGTACCTGGGGAGAGTGGGGAAGGAAGCAGAAGAGGATATTTCTCTTGGCTTTGTGGAAAACTATGGAAATCAATGAGCCCATCAGCAGAAACCCGACCAGAAGAAGTCCTTTCCATGGAGACTATCTTTCCCACGTTTTCCCATTCTCATTAGTCATACAATCATCTTGAACCCTCTCTGAGGTGTGGAGGAAAGAGCTTGCTGGTGATATAATGGATGCCTCTACAGAACAGAAGCAGAGTGCTTGACACAGAGTAGGTCTTCAACAACTACGTATTGAATAACGGACTGAATGATCCATAAATTGAAAGAGTTTGACAGTCCATCACACCTGTATGGCCCAAGAAACCAAGTGCAAACTAAGGTGAGTGAGGATCTTGGCATTTTTGAAACCACGGCCATTCTATATTAACAGAAATCTCTTTTTATGGCCACCTTTTTTTTCAAGTGGGACACTCCCTAACTTAAGAGTACGGACATTTAATCATGGACAGGTAACCCAGAGAAGGTCTGAGACATTTGTCCAGCCAGTAAATATATAATGATGGCATCTTAGGTATAAGAATATGTGCCACAAAAATGAACAAGTCTGTGTGAGCTCCATGAGGGCTGGCCCTCATTTATCATGTTCACTGCCAGACCTTCAGGGCCTACTGTGCCCAGCATGTACAGTCATGTGTCCAGTAATGACCGGTATATACATCGTGAGAAATGCCTCCTTAGGTGATTTCATCATTGTGCAAACATCACAGAGTGTACTTACACAAACCTAGATGGTATAGCCTACTACACACCTAGGCTATCTGGTACTAATCTTATGGGACCACTGTCGTATATGCGGTCCGTCATTAACCAAAATGTCATTGTGTGGCACATGACTGTAATAAGTGCTCAAGAGACGCATGTTGAAGATAAGACTGCATGAACGAAGAAATGAATGAAGATATGGAAGGAATAATCAAAAAGAGGAGACAGTTGTTGCATTGTCTAGACCAGAGTCGAGGTTTTCTGAAGCCCCATTCTGTTGCCTTTGCTACTTCTCCATGCAGCTTTTAGAAGAGGTGGGAGAAGGCGAATACAGAGAATCCTGGGCAGGGGAGACTTGGGAGAGATAAGAAGTAGATGCAGGTGAGTTCACAGGGGGATGTGAAGCTCAGTCAGAACATCTGTCTTGTCTGCATCCTGTCTTGATGTCAGAGTGACTAGGAGCTTTGGAGGAAGGTGGGTGGCGTGGTAAAACATCAGATCAGAGATGACTACGGCTCCTACCGCTTCTGCAACCCAGGCCTTCCGAGGCTTTTCCCCTTTAACAAATGTCCATCATTTTCTATGTCTCTTGCCACCTGCTTCTCTTCCCTTTGCCTTGGCCCAGGCTGTCTCTCTGGCCTCAAAGGCTCAGCTCTCCTTGTCCCTACGTTAGAAAGACACAAGGGACATTTTTGGAGACAGCTACTTGGGCTCTTTATGGAGGGACTTCCTTTCCTCCTGGGACGAGCACATTGTTCTCCCCAAAAACTCAGCATGTGGGTCAACTGTGGACACCAACTGCCTCTCTGATGCCCTTTTATCAAATGTTTCCCTCTGCGCTTCTCAGAAAATTACCCCATTCCTTCTGTACTCAGCGGGGAGATACAAGGTGAACTGAGAGCTTAACTATTATGCTTGTGAATAATCTGAGTTTCAAGGGCAGCCTTGGCACGCCTGAAAACAAATAATTACCAAAAAGTTATCCAGCTGCCCTCCCAATCTGCTGGCTACTTTGTCTTGGGTGTGAAGCCCTCTTGGCTGGCTCCGTGTGAGCCCTAGTGAACAGAGCCATCAAGACCCCCTCTAGGTCCCAGTCAATGACTGCCACAAAAAGTTTTGGCTGATCTGGCCCCGGAGAAGATAAAGCCCTTAAAGAGAGATTAGCCACGCTCGTTCCAGCACCACTCACAGCCAAGAGTCAAAGTCGATATTTGCTGAGTGGAAAAGGACAAAAGGAAACAAATTTCGTTTGCAAGCTCTCCAAACAGACCAGAAAAAGTAATTCTCCACTGCTCACTCTGTCTGTCTCCTCTGGTGAGAAGGCTGAGCTACTATGTTCCTACGTTGAGGGAATCTCAACATTTTAGTCTCTGAGTCACAAACTCTCAGTTGGCTCTCCGAATAGGGTGTCCAGCAAAGAGTTGTGCAGGATGTGTCCTTTACAAAAGCAACAGGCCAGGGTCTGGCCAATGGCGTAGTGGTTAAGTTCACATGCTCCGCTTTGGCAGCCAAGGGTTCTCGAGTTCAGATCCCAGGCGCAGACCTACATACTGCTCATCAAGCCAGCTGTGGCGGCATCCCACTTACAAAATAGAGGAAGACTGGCATAGATGTTAGCTCAGGGCCAATCTTCCTCAAGCAAAAAGAGGAAGATTGGCAACAGATGTCAGCTCAGTGCCAATCCCCCTCACCAAAATAATAATAAAAATAATAAAACAAAAATGAAAATAAGCAAAGAAAATTAAAAAAAAAAGCAACAGGCCGTTTTAAGTGACCTTATGATGACTTAAAATGACAATGACACCATTGCTACTTTAGACGAGTAAAAGCTTGGGAAACCTTAGAAAGGAAACTCCTGAAAGATCACACTATTCCTTGACCCATAAAAAGCACCCTTTTAGTCAGAGTGATTTTTTTTTTTTTTTTGGTGAGGAAGATTGGCCCAGAGCTAATATCTCTTGCCAATCTTCCTCTTTTTGCTTAAGGAAGATTGTCCCCCAGCTAACATCTCTGCCCATCTTCCTCTACTTTGAATGTGGGACACCACCACAGCATGGCTTGCTGAGCGGTGTGTATGTCTACACCCAGGATCTGAACTTTCGAACCGCAGGCTGCTGAAGCAGAGCGTGTGGACTTAACCACTACGCCACCAGGCTGGCCCCTCAGAGTGAATTTAAATCTGCACCCAAACCATCAGCCTTTGGTGTACAATGGCAGCATATCAGTTTTGGAAGAAACCTTAGGATTAACTAGTTCACAGTCATTACTTGACAGATGGGGAAGATGAGGTCCAGCGAGATGAAATGACTTGATCTAGAACATGCAGGGGGCGGGGGCAGCGCCGAGGCTGGAACACTAGCCACCCAGTCCAGCTCTTCCTCAGGCCTCTGGCATCTGCTACACACACTGTCCGCCGCACAGCCTTGTCTAGGCAGCAGTGGAGAGCGAGCACTTTTGTGAAGTCACTTCTCGCTCATCCACCCTCGCAGGGCAGAGAGAAAGTCTGTTCCGCGGGGCAGGCGGTTCTCACTCACGTCAGCCCAGCTTTCCTGCCTCTGCGGTCTGTGCAAGGGCCGCCTGGGTTCAGAGGGCGGGTCCATCGCCTGGATTCAGAGGGCGGGTCCATCCCACGCATCGCGAAACCCAGAACCCTCCGCTAGGAAGGTAATTGGGTGTAGGGTGTCAGAGTCCCCGCTCAGGGCCGCACTGCGCGACCCGAGACCAAGGCCAGACAAACAGCGCAAAGGGGACCGTGTGATGAGCGAGGGGGGTGCGCATCTGTGTGGGGTGATGTCCAGCTTGGAACTGTCAGCCCGACAGCAGCAGGGAAAGACTGAAACCTCCGCAGGACAGCCGCTAAGGAATGCAGAGATGACCGCTGGCAGCCCCATCCGTGCTTATCTGGGATCCCCTGTTCACTTTCCTTTCTCTAAAAAGCCAAGCTACTACTCCATGGGGAGAGTGGAGGGAGGGGCTTCTTTTTCTTGCATTTTGTTCTAAAAGACAGGGACATCCTAGTTACACCTTTTTCGCTGAGTGTTCCAGTGGAACCGTGCAGGCTGTGTCTAACACGGCTACCTCCCCAAAACGACAGGCTCCAAAGGTCAGAGCCAAGTACTAAGTGCTTCGATTAAAGGTGAACATTCCCTTTTTGGCGGATGGGTGCTGTTGAATCTGTGTGGATCCAGTAATCAACAGGCATCTCTCTCCCACCTCAGAAAACTCGAAGGAAACATCCAAATAGCATCCAACATCTAGTTTCTTCGTGTACAACAAATGTCAATGATATGCAAACACAGCCACTTCGCAGGGAAGCACTGGTTTGTCAGAGCGCGTGGTGAAGGGGCTTCTGGAGGCTCTGCGCTCTGCCTGGGAGGAGGGGCCTCGTTAGCTGCGTCCAGGAGTCTCTCCCAGGTCAGGTCTGCACACAGTAGACATTGACTTTATTGCTCAAAAGGATGGATCAGAGAGAAAGTAAATTAGGTAGAGTTATCAATCAATCACAATCATTCTCAGAGTTCCTACCTGGGAGGCCCTGGGGAATCTGCAAGAAGGCTCAAACCCCAAACCCCCAGCCTGGCACTCCAGGCCCCTCATACTCTAAACCTGCTAACCTATCCTGGCTGACTTCACCCCTTTCTCTCCTCTGGCATCTCCAGGATGGGCCATCCTTCCTCACTTCCAGACCTTCTCACCAGGCTAACTCCAACATCTTTTCTGGACAGCTTTCCTTGACCATTGAGCCCCCTCAACACCCTCGCCTGCATCCATATCATTCATCCTTGTACCTCCAGTACCCAACACAGAACTGATACATATAGGTGTTCAATTAATTTTGTTGAATAAATCAAACAAACATTACTGAAACAATGAGCAAGCTAAATTTAAAAGAGATGAAGAAATGTACACATTAAAAATATCACACACACACACACCCCTCCTTTACATGCAATGAATACATATAAAAACGTGAAGTCCTCTAACTCAGGTCTGTAGTCTAGTTACTAGTACTGTACCAATGTCAAGATCCTGTTTTAATGAGGTACTATAGTTATGTAAGATGTTATCACAGGGGAAGCTAGAGGAAGGATGCATGGGTCTTCTCTATTCTATTTTTGCAACTTCTGAGTCTGTGATTATTTCTAAATAAAAAGTTTCAAAAAAATATACCAAACAAAAAAGGCAAGATGTTCCAGGTACCAAATGAGCAGCAGGAAGAGGGGTTTTCAGCCTGCTCCCTGCAGGACCCCATCATGTTCACACACCTGACAACTCCCAGGTTAGGGATGATTCCCATCCTTTCTCTCCTTCTCCCTTCTCTTCTCAGCTGAAATATCCTCCCCTCGGAGATGTCTCCAGACCACCAGCGCCACAGGCACTTTCTTACACAGCCTACTTACATCCTTCAGTGTGTGGATCATAATCGGAAATCTCTTGTCTGTTTGTTGCACCTTCCCGCCCCAGAATGTAGATGCCGCAAGAACAGGGACCTCAGCTGCGTGTTTACCATGTTTCTCCAGTACCAAGGCATCCCCTGGTCCACAATACTTAAGGAATATTTTTGAATGAATAATGAATATGTTAATGAATTAAGGAAGAATCGTATCAGAAACTGATGCTGAGAGTGATGTTACTAAACCTTAAAGCTGTTCTAATTTAAAAAATATAATAAAAAGCAAGTCTTCTGCAAAATATAGCACTTTAACTAGGATTCATAGGAAACTACTTGAAACATATAATGTGATGTCTGGAGTAGGTGCCAGAAGGAAGCCAACACCCCTAGAGCTCATGCAATCAGAAGAGGCATCCAGGGGGCAGCTGTCTGGACAGACATGGAAGATGGATAGGACTTAAAGAGAGGGCAAACTGGGGAAGGGGAGAAAAGAGTGTTTCAGAACTAAAGAAAACCTCTTAGGAAGCTGGTGACCTCTCATGAGTTCTGTCTCATGGCAGTGACCAAGACAGACAGGTCCTGCCCACATGAGCTTCCGCTCTGGATAATCAGCTTTCTGGCTAGTCAGACAAGATCTATAAATGTCACTTTTTTCATTAATGTATGTTTCCTGATTGTACAGGAACTTAGAGACTGTACCTCGATATTTCTGAGTTCCTGCTGGCTGGAAGAAATTTCAGAGGCTGTTGAAAATTGATCAGGGAGAAGCAGGAATCCTTGCCTCTTTGAGGCAAACCCCTCCATGGTGGGGAGGGCCACTTTGGTGAGCTCTCCCGATCGCGTAGACAGAAATCAAGTTCCTCCTCTTCTTCCTTAGCGGAATCTCTGATATTGGCAGAGTCATCCAAGGTCAAAAACATCAGAGCGGGATGTTAAGGAATCTGGCTAATGCTGTCAAAAGCCATCTCACGAGGGGCATATTCCTACATAATTTCTTTTTTCTGTCACGCCCACCACCTAGCTGGACTGGGATTGTTGGAGAAGACATCTGGCAAGTTATTAGGAACTTCTAGGAGGGCAGGTTTAAAACTAAAGATCTGCACCCCACCCCTCACTCCAGAAGGCTGCAGGTTGGGCAGTTTTGAAGCCCCCAGTTCTTACCCATAACAGGTCTTTCTTACCCATAACAGGTCTTCCTAGCCAAGCACAACTGGGTTCAAATTATTCCCATAACCCTTTGTTCTTCTAGAGTAGACAGAATGTATTTCAAAAAAGCCTTTATCCCAGAGAGGCATCTGACTTCTGAGGGCTCTTCATGGCAGCCTCAGCCACTGGAGCCCAGACATGGCACCACTGCTCCAGAGCTGTAAGATGTTGGGGCTCCCCTGATGGTTTGGCTGTGGACCAACGCCTGGGGCATCAGAGATATACAAGGGTGGTGGTCTCGCAGCCCATGTACTCTGCTGACTGTAATACTGATGGAACAGATCCTAATCTTCTCTAGATTCCATCAACTGATGCCTCTTTGGGGGCAGCAAAGAATAAGGAAGTCCCATGCATGGGAGGGGCTGTGAGATGCTTCTACCTTCTTACCATTTCCCAGACCTGGGGAGTCCCTACACTCCCCTGGGGTTTAGAGGCAGCTCAGGTGCCTACTCTTCTCGCACACAGCCTTCCTCCAAATCACGGACAAGAGCTCCCATCCTCACAGCCCACTAAAAAGCAATCTTGGTGTCACATACCCATGGCTATAGCGTCCAGTTCCCTTTCCAGCAACACTGGAAAACTTCCGAGTGATTCCTCCTTCCCAGAAACCCTTGCTGAGAAAGCTTCCTTAACTTAGTTGATGAAGTGGGCTCCACCCTCTTACTTAATTCTTCAGTAATAGGAAGTTTTCAAGATGGCCACAAGAGGTGTCTTTTATACCACTGACCACATGCAAAAGGGGCTCTCTGAAACCCACAGATTTCAGGTTTGCAAAGACTGTGAAGACTGATCTAACACCTCCAACCTGAGATGTTCATCATTCCAGGTTCTGAGACGTCACGTTCCATTCTCTCCAGTAGATGAAGATTTGTTGCTGCCATTGACTGAGCTGGAAGACACTCTTGGAATTTTCCACTTAAATCTCAACTCTGGAGCTGTCTAGTTGCAGCAGGCTTAGGACATCATTCTGGATGGTATCATAAAATTAATTTTAAATGCTTATTCCAGTTTTTAGGTTTATGTGAACAGTGTTCTTTTTACAGGCTGATTACTTGGGTAGAATATTGGGGTGGTCCCCATCTCATTAGCTTTATTCATTTTTATAATTATGCACACACACAAAAAAAAGAGTTTCTACCAGCTGCCCCAAAAATGAGTCACAGTGTGAACACTACAGAGCACGTGGGCAGGGAGAAGTCAGCAAGCGAACGCAGGGCTTGTCCCTCCAAGAGCCTCCTTGGTGCTCCAGCCTCCAGTGGCTTCCTGGAGCCTCTGGTCCATCACTTCCACTTAGTTTTCCTCCTTTTCATCTCTTTTCCTTTCCTGTCTGCCCCCTCCTAAATCACAGCTTGGTTCACTGAGGCATACAATTTACTCTGCTTAAGGCAAACTGAGATGGGAGTAACCAACACATTCAGCACCCCGCAGGGGCAGCCATTTTGCTACCGAATATGACTGTGCCAAACTAAAAGGAAACTCCACTCATTTCTTCCCCTTTTCATCTCTCTTCCAACTGACGGCAAGCGTAGGGGAGATAGTTTTTGGGCCACTTGCTTTCTAGTGCCTCTTGACTGCTCAGACAACTGTTTTGCCCACCAGCACTAATCCTCCCCATGCTGGAAACGTTCTCAGAGTCCTAATTAAGGGCCAGTTCTAGACACGTGGGTGAGCGGGATGAATCAAGATCTTACCCATCAGGAGCCCACAGCCTAGTGAAGGGCACAACCTGTAAATCGGTTACTACACAGTGTGGTAAGCGCTGTAAGGCAGCTAGAAACAGACTGTCATGAGGGACTGAAAGACACAAGGCCCCTTCTAATTAAAGCCAACCCTTTAACATGGGATGGAAAATTACATGGGACTTGAGGCAGCTGACCAAGAATCTTGATCACTCTCTGAGTTTTTCCCTTCTCTTGGGGGTTTTCTCAGTTCAATTATTGTTCCAGTCACCACGCTGATTGACCCAGGACATATAGCACAGTGGGGGGTACACTCTTTCACTACTGAAAAACAAGGCACAAGCAAGGGGCGCATGTTACTCTTCCATAGAATGGGCAGAAAAAGAGTAACTACAGTGCTTGCACATAAAAAGATTATCATAGCACCCAGGACAAAATCAGTGTCAGCTCTCACTGCTGGTGATGGTAATAATCAGGAACTCAGAAAGATCCAGTCCAGGCTGAAACGTGCCTGGCTCCTAAGCACAGACAGCTGCAGATCACTGGCCCCTTCCCTCAGTGGCTCTTCTCCACCCCAGACTCAGACACAACTCTCTGCTGGGGAAGAAAATGAGTGCTGGCCTGGCAAGACAAGCCAACCTCTAGCAGAGAATGATGTGATCCTGGCGCTTTACCTGCTCCCGGTGTGTTTATTGCCGTCCACCATCACCTGCCCCGACCCTAAGTGCCTTGTGGGCAGAGAATGTGGTTTCATTACTGGTTACATAAGAAACAGGGCTCGGTACATGCTCAACAAATACAATGAGGAAATTTCTAATCTGGAAGGGGCTCTCAGAGAGAGTTATGTCCAACCTTTTCATTTAAAATACAATTATTTACTAGGTAATTTTTAAATACAGAAAAATTTAAAGAAAATGTAAATGGCCCCTAATCCCACCACCTTAAGAGATCAGCCCCATGTAAACATTAAAAAATAAAACAAAAGTGATAAATGCACCTTTGTTGCTTTTTTCTTAAAGACAGAACAATATAGGAATGCGTAGAAAGTTGCCTTCCCTCTTACCTTGAACCCTCAGTCCTTCCTACTTTTTTCTTGTGTCTCCTGCCAAAAGTAATTATGAAAACATGAGCATATATATGCATACACATATATCTGACTTAATTCTTTTACATATATAGGATGCCACTTTCCTGCAACTTGCTTTTCTTCACTTAAGAAAGTGCTATAGTCTGAATGTTTGTGTTCCCCCCCCCAAATTTCTACATTGAAATCCTAACCCCTAATGTGAGGCGAGGCCTTTGGGAGGTGATTAGGTCATGAGGATGGAGCCCTCATGAATGGAATGAAGGCCCTTATAAAAGAGAGCCCACAGAGCTCCCCAGCCTCTTCCACCATGTAAGGACACAACGGGAATTCTGCACCCCAGAAGAGGGTCCTCACTGGATCAGGCTGGCACTTGGATCTCAGACCTCCAGCCTCCAGAAATATCTGTTGTTTATAAGCCACCCAGTCTGTGATATTTGGCTATAGCAGCCCGAACGGGCTAAGACAGAAGGCAATGAACAAAGTTCTGAAACCAGAATGCTTGCTTTGTACCCACCCCGCACCATGCTATTTTCTAATAATATTATAATCCTGAGCAGTTTATTTAACATCATTGTGCCTTAACTTCTTCATCTATACAACGGGGATAGGTGAGTTAATATATGTAAACTTCTTAGAATGTAGATGGCACACCAAAAATACATATTATTATTACTTATTACCATTATATCTTTGCACTCTTTCCATGTCACCCTATTTAAATTCTGCCCAGTGTGCCAAGGATATACGCTAACCCAGTCCCCTGGTGATGGGTTTTGAGGATGTATCCATTTTTTGGCTATTGCTATTATAATAGCAACAACATTAAGATATCGCCATGCACCAGTTTTTTGTATTTTGGTGAGAAAATCCATAGGATATATTCCCAAGGGTAAACTTGCGGGATGTATGCATATAATTTTGATAGATGTTGCCAAATGCCCTCCTCAGAAACTCTGCCAATGTATCCTGCCCTGAAAAGTGAGGAAGGCTGCCTGTTTCCCAACCCCAATCCAGAATTGCGTATTCTCAAATTTTTTAATAATTGCCAGTCAGAGAAGTGAAAAATGATATCTCTTTGTCATCTCGATTTGAACGTCTTTAAATTATGAGTGAAGTTGAGAATTCTTTAATTTACAGATGAGAAAACTAGAGATCCAGTGGTCCCCTAATTGGCTTAAAGTCGAACCCTGAGCTAGTTATAGAAGAGATGACCCTGGACCAGATCTGGGTCTGGGAGCACCCTGAAGATGTCCTGATCCCCAGCACCTGGCAGTCAACCCTCTATCTCTTCCCCCATCCAGGGCACCCTGGGCTGGGTAGGCGAGTGGCGCTCTCTGCTGCCTGGGTTAGGGTGAGAGCCCACCTCGGGACCAGCAATCCCAAGGCATGTGTTTCCCCTGCCAGACAGGAAAGTCGCACGCAGCTCGTCCTTGGCCCAGGAAGCAGGGCTATGGAGCTCTTCTGACTGGACGGTCATTGACTGCAGCTAGCAGATAAAGAAAGCCTTGTCTGCAAACTGCCTGAGGTTCCAAGGTGTTTTTTCTCCTGTTCACGTCATCTCAAGTGTTCTGTCTGAGAGCAAAGTGGTTCATGTTGTGATTGGGCCTTCGCATTCCTCTTTCTCCTTCTCTGTGGAACTGGACTTTTTTTAACTGGGAAAGAAAGCTCCTTGGAATAGGGAAAGGATCTCCTTCGATTCCCTTCTGGGTGCCCTCCCCCAGACATGAACAGAGCAGGCATTCACAGAGCGGAATTGGAGTGGGAGCACATGGTCTAGGCGAGGGGCTTGGATCCTGCTTTTCGCTTGCACTGTGGCCTTGGGTACCTCCGTCTAAGCATCACTGTCTCACCTGAATGATGGAAATGACACCAATGCCTGCTTTGCCTAACATGTGGGATTGTTGTAAGCAAAGTAGATTCTGTACATGAAAGTGCTTTGAAAACTGTGAAGCTCAACACAAATGGAGGATCTTGGTGAATGTCAATGAGCTGGTCGCCATTGGCTTCCATGATGGAACTTTCCTTTACGGAGGAGCCACCCTCAGATGTGCGTGCGGGACCTGAAGCCATCCACCTCCCACCCAAGCATATTAGAACCAGGCTGATCATCGTGACACAGACTGAGTTGAGGTTTCATCTTGATTGTGCAAAAAAATATTTCATAAGCATCTATTTATACACCAGCTAAACTAGATGTTCAGCAAAAAGAACTCCAAAATACTCATTTGGCAGAATCAGGAAGCACAGCTTCACTTGCTGGAACTTCTCAGCCAACTGACACTCATCACACACTCGAATTAAAAAATATAAGTGGCTGTTTTGAAGGGAATCGTCCTACAATTATTATATATTTCTCTACCACTTTCTAAAAAAAAAGAGTTAAATACAGTTCAACCTTTTTCCTTATCTCGTCGCCACCATCGTAAACACTGATTATCCTCCTTAGTCTAGAATCATAAGAACCTGTTCTACCACTCACAGCTTGAAGACTCTAGGCAAATTATTTAACCTCTTTGTGCTTCAGTTTTTCTCATCTCTAAAAGTAAAGGGAATCAGAAAACCAAGTTAATTAGGAGTGTGGCTACATTAAGAACACAAAACCAGCAAGGATCTACTGTAAGTTTAGCTCATGAATTTGGAGAAAACTATTTTGTCCTCTGAGATATTTTTTGTTTCTTCCTAACTCCTGGCTATACTCCAGATAGCTGAATTTGCTGGCTAACTAAGGCTCTCTCGTGTGGATATAAATTCCTTTGGGGGCCTTGAAGAACCTAACTAAGGCCCTGATGGAACTCGTTACACCAACAACCCAAGCCCAGACCCAAACATTCTGTGCCAAGCAGGGAAACTCTCAGCAAGTGCCCCGGAGCAGCCTGGTAGAGACAAACAGAAGACGCAGAGAGAATGGAGGCAAGGACTACAGGAGCCTCCCCGAGCCTGATGAGTAAGGAACCACTTCTCTACAGTCAGCCGTACGCACAGACCAATGCCCCAACCAACTGGGCTTTCTATAAGAAGAAACCTTCAGATGCCCAATTAGGAAAATGAAATATAAACGATGACTTAAAATACTGAGACAGTCCACAATGAACACCCAAGAAGGGTAAACCAAGGAACTGTGGCCTTTCCAGAATGTCTGTGTAGGAGGAGCTTAGAGGTGGCCATTGAGTTGGCCAGTAAGGGGATGGCTGGGGCACTCCATGTGATGTTGCATCTGCATAACGACCACGCTGAATGTTTGTTTGAGTGGCTTATAATTGTGTGTGAGACAGAGAGTAGTGGGAGGTAGGGGGCTAGAGCCCAGAGCCACCCCTTGGTTCAGTCCCTAGACAGAACAGTTTAGAAGAGGTGAAACAACCCCATTTCAGGTGACTAGTCCGTTTCTCTGAATGATGTAAAGAAATCTCTCATAAATTCAACTCACTTGCTTCAGTTGAGCTAGATTTCTAGAGTTTCACATAATACTGAAGGTGTATACTGTGAACACACAGAACTATTTATAAATATTTCAGCTCTCTCTCCTTCAAGTACACGGTTGTATTACATTTTCCCACCCACCTGACGTTAGGTGTGGCTACGTGACTAGCTTTGGCCAATAAAATGCGAGTGGAAGTGACATGTTTCACTACTGGACGGTTTTAAGAGGCAACAGGTACTTCATCATTTTCTCCTTTCCCTCAGCCATGGTGATGAGAATGTTCCATCAGCCTCCATCTGG
This sequence comes from Ceratotherium simum simum, assembly GCF_057802395.1. NCBI lineage: Eukaryota > Metazoa > Chordata > Mammalia > Perissodactyla > Rhinocerotidae > Ceratotherium > Ceratotherium simum. Next base: position 15,760,177 of record NC_141923.1, on the reverse strand, counting down.
GGATGGAACAAGGATGACATGGAGCAGAGTCCTCGGCCAACTTCAATAGACACATAGAGTGAGCAAGAAACAAACTATCATTGTTTTATGCCCCTGAGTTTTGGGGGCTGTCTGTTTCCCCATAACCTAGCCTACCCTGAGTGACACATATGCACCACATATGCAGAATGTGATCTTCTTCTTCCAAATCAGTAGCTGACTGTCAAGTGTTTAATTGTATCAAAATAGACTGTGTACCCATGAAGTCCCCAGTATTAGGACCTTATTTGTTATAGATGTAGACACAATTTTTAATTATAAGAAACCAAACTTCTTTCCAAAAGGTAAATTATAAAACTGAGCCCTCAAACAATCCCCATAACCCTTGATTCATTTCCTGAGCCCCAGCAAACAAGTTCCCAGGTGCAACATTAAAACCTGCTCCCAATGCATTATCCACCAGTGGAGGAGGAAGCAATCATTTTAATAAACTCCAATTTCTGACATGGAAGATTTCCTCCATGACACTCTTTTTTTTTTTTTTTTTTTTTTGGTGAGGAAGATCAGCCCTGAGCTAACATCCAATGCCAATCCTCCTCTTTTTGCCGAGGAAGATTGGCCCTGAGCTAACATCCGTGCCCATCTTCCTCTACTTTATATGGGACGCCGCCACAGCATGGGTTGACAAGCAGTGCATTAGTGTGCGCCCAGGATCTGAACCCACGAACCCCAGGCCGCCGAAGCAGAACGCGCACACTTAACTGCTGCGCCACCAGGCCGGCGCCACCATCCAGGACACTCTTAATCAACACATGCGTTCATCCTCCCAGATGTCAGGCTGGGCTGGCCAAATGGGAATTCCTATGCTGGCTTTATTTTCTCTGTTGAATCCAGAGTTTTAGAATGTAGTTCTTTGAACATCACTAGAGGGTGACATCTACCAGAGACCACCCATTTCTCATGCCTCCAAATGCATATTTCAATTCATCATTTTATTCAACATATAAAACATGAATTAGGACAAAATTTGTAGTACTCTCCTACACTAAAAAATCCACAAACTAAGTTTTTCTACAGCAAGATGTATGAAAACATATGTCTTACACAGTTGCAATTCAGTCTAGGAATGTGAGCTAAGCTGTGACCAATAAAATCTTCCCATTTCTAAAGAACAGGCCTCATAGACACAGATTCTATTTACATGAAGCCACTGATTCAATCACTTTGGGTGAGATTTATTGTTTTAGCCATCACTACCTTTTTCACTTATAAATCAGTACCAATCTAGTCATTTTAGTGACCAAAATAACTATACCATGATCTAATTTCTTAGGTTGTTAAAATGACCAGATCAGCGTCACTGCTGGTGAATCAATAAAATGCTTGCAAATAAATATGAGGGGAAATTACAGCCAACCAACCAAATGTCAAGGCCAAAGGACCTGCCTACCACCCATATCCCCACCTCAAGCCTTATAATTTATACCTAAATTCTGACTTCCCCAGGTGTGCAGGGCCAATCTCTAAGTACTTTGATGTGTGTGTTGCAGAACCACTTGGATGTAAGTCAATTAAATTATTAATGAAAGAACTATACAAATAAAAGCATCATGCTCTTTTATGTAGTAATAATTATGATCGTAAGCAATGCAAATTGAATAACAAGAATCATCAGGACAGTTCAGTGATAAGCTAATAATTTCCGGCAATCAGACCAAACATCTTTGCTCATGCTGTTTAATAAAATAAATAGCAGCTTGTTGACATTTCTGTTCAGTTAAGCATACATACGTCCAGAGGCTACTGATGTGTCCCGGGTAGAAGAGCTAAACAAGAAGTAGAGACTGAACGATATAAAAGTGGAACTAGTTACAAGGGTGGTAATTTAGATATTTCCACATCTTAAGAAAACAGTGAATCCTACAAACTGTCCCAGAATCAAATGACATAATTTATTTATTTATATACATGTGCAAATATATATAGACACATATACTTACATATACATACATGCTACATGCATATACACATATATATATAACAATAGATTCTTGTAACTAAGTGTAACATTTCAGTTATATTCATGTGAGCGATCAAGTCAAATGCCATACAAATAATAGGCTGTCACTACTGAAAAGCATTTATTAAGCACCTAACTACCTATCACACACCACTCTGTAAAAGAGTAGGCCATTTCCTTATTTACCTCAGAGGCCCCTCATAGAACATTCTAGAAACCATACAGTCCTCAAACAGAACTCAGTCTTGCCCAATTCTCTACCAGTTCACCCAGGACTGATTCAGAAGAGAAACTGTCCATTCACCAGATCAAACTAATCACAAAGAAAGTCTATTAAACTCTAATTGGTGTGTAACTTGGACCTTCCGGTAGCTACCACCGTCAATTTCCTGCCTCTTTTCGTTCACCTGGAAAAATATGTATTATGTGTGAGGTATTGACATCCTCTGGTATTCAGGGAAAAAAGGCAAAGGCAGTGACGTCTCTCCAGCTTCCAGCAAGAATAAAGTAATGCTGAAGAGTGGGCTTAACCTACTTGCAGTCAGATGTGTTCGTCTCACAAATACACACATCTTCTACTGAGCTCTGAGTGTTAGTTAGAAGTCCAACTGTTCAGAGGCCATCTGACTGGGCTCGGGGGTGATAAGATGCCCTTTACAAGAGTGTCTTCCCCTCCATCGTGAGCTGTCATATTTATGTGGCCAGTTTGGATGCCATTCTCTTTCAAGGGGTATCAACTTCAAAACATCTCTTTCTCTTCAGACTCCCTGAGATATGCCCCTGCTCTGAGTTCCAATTGCTCCTTTGAGCCTAATTCTATCTTGTTAAACCAAAAAGGTCTCACCTGTGCTATGTTGCTACCCCACTGACGGAGCTATGAGCTTTGAGCACAGTTACGAGTTTGGGCTCAAATGATGCAGTCCCCAGTTAAAACCCAAGTATCCATTTGGGGAGTTCATACGCACACACCAGAGTGAGAGCAAAATAAATGTGGATGCATAAATATATCCAGTATAGGGGAAGAGTTGGCACAATATAGCATTTTCCGTGGGGACTGAGAGTAACAGCTCACCCTCTGCCTTTGCATGGGTCTGCCAGATTTCCGCCAGGAGACAAATGTGTGACCATGTAATCTTAACCTAGAGTGCTATGGACAGATGCCTACTCATCTTTTCAAATGCTTTTTATTTTCTCCTCCTGAAATCAGGGAGAAAATCTTAAATTGCTGGTATGTCTCTAACACTTGCTAATCTCCTTTTTAATAAGGAGGATAAGCCACAGGCTGCGGACCTTCCAGTAAACAGCAGTGGGAGCCAGTAAGGAAGATAGAGAGGGAGGTGAGAATAGCACCAAGGAGGAGAGGCAGAGAACCCAAGTCAAGGAGGCTCCCAGATCGTGATTTTGCATTGCAATAACATCTCAAAAATAGGTTCGGGGACAAACATGGGTTGCCAACTTTTTATTTTGCCAAGTAAGGATATAGAACTCACTATCTTGAGCTTATTTTTTTCTTTGCCTTGGACTGGGCAAAACTACATCTTTGAACATGCGTTTGTGCATATTTGTCTGTCTCCCCACCCCCCCCACCCCCTCCACCCCACCACCGTTAGGCTATAAGCTCAAGGGGGCACCTCAGAATTCCCTCTGCCTTCCACTCAGGAGCCCCCTTGGCATCCAGGAACCACTGAAATAGACAAGACTGGATCCTGACTCTGAGAATTATTACTTATTTTCTCATTTCACTTGAGAATGTTTCACATTTCCTTATCTTCCTTGAGAGAATTTCTGTGAAACACCTTTTCTAAGGTGATATAACTATATAGCCGTCTCAAAAAAAAAATCAACATATTTTACGTCAGATTCATTTCAACCCTTGATAAGAAAGCAGTACATAGGCTTCTAATGGAAATGAACTCTAACCAAAGGGTGTATTCAGACTTTCAGCCTAGGGGCCTGACCTACAATGGCCAAGAACACATGTGCAAAGAATGTGAATGCCTTCTTTGCAGGCAGAAGCAGCAAGAAGGAGCAAATGACCAAAGACTTTCCATCCATCCATCCATTCATCTTGACATAAGCCTACTCTATAGCCAGCCAAGACGACTGTTCTGAAGGGAACCAACTTGCAACCAACTTGCAACCAACCAGGACTTTTAGTAACAACTAGGGATTTAGACCAGCTTAACTTCTGAATTCCTGGAAGACAAAGACCATGTATATTAAAGTGGCCTGTGCAGTATATATTTGCCACGTGTAAAAATCTCCCTTATCCCTTGAGACCAGAACTCTGTACCCGGCTTCTCTAGCCCTCACGAACAGCTTGCAAAGGGGTCTTTAATATCAAGAGCTGTTTGTTGAATGGACAAATGAAAGAATTCTGATATTAACCTTATTATCTTTTGATACTCAGGTTTAAACACCTGATTTAGAAATCTTTTAGATTACTTCTCATTTAAATAAAAGATGGATTTTAATCTCATTTCCAATTATCAGTCAGAACCATACATTCTTAAGTAATAACAATTATAATCATTTTAGAGCTACCATAAAATGAATGTTTACTATCTGCCAAACAATGTGCCAGGTATTTTATAAAAATTATTTAATCTCACACCATCTCCATAAGGTAAATATCATTATCCACATTTTACAGATGGGGAAACAGAGCCTCAGATACCTTAGATTATTTCCTAGGAATCCACAGCTCAGAAATCACACCCAGTCATTCAGCTAGGAAAGAAAAGAACTGGAATCTGAAACTATGGCTGATATTGTGACCCTAACATCCACTGCCTTTCCCTGGGAAACTTCACTAAAACCAACCCTGCCACAGCCACAGCTTCTACAGTGCACACACTTTAACGATGCTGCTGAAAACCTGGGCATTCCTCTCCTTCCTCCAAGCCAGCGTTGTTTCATTCTGTTTTAAAGTCCTGTTCAGGCTTTGTGCCCTCTCTCTCAGGAGCCCTAACTTCAGCCCTCAGGCGTTGGCCTCACTACAGCTAACGACCTGATTGCAAAGTCGTTCTGTTCAATTAGACAAATCCATTTCTCTCAGGATGGTTGGTGCAATTCCAAAATGGCTTATCCTGGATCAAAACTCTGAACGTGTTTTAAACAAAGCAAGCTCTCCATAATTCACAAATCTCTTTCATCAGCTTTAGTCAGTGATGACAGTGGGAAGAATGTTAGTGTGGAAGCTGCGCCCCCACTCTGCCGATGTCTTGCTTTGTGACCTTGCTTTGTGACTTCTGTGGCTCTAAGTTTCCCTAACTCTTACCTACTTCACAAAAATGATTATGATGACGAAGTGAGACAGTAAAAATACTTTGAGAAAAAAAATTAAATGCCTTCCAAAACTAAGGTGTTAATATCATACCTTTTCCAAATAGCAGAGGTTATGGCAAATTATTCTGGGCATTGACAAGGCCAAAGCATAGGTCCAGAAACTCTCCCTGTTCCATATATGGGGATTTCCATTTAATTAAAGGTTTCCGGGAAACACCTAGAGCCATTATCAAAGGTCCAACTGGGCAGCCAGTAGGAAAACTCCCTGTAGGTCTATGAATCAGTCCTTGGAAGAGTTTTTTGTTTTGTTTATTAACATTTGAGCACCATTTATGACTCAAGCATAATTTTCCTTGGTATTAAAGTAACTGGGAACCGAGATGAATTGCCCAATTTTTAATTACATTTGGCCTCCTTGTACCCTATGTTGTAAGATCCCTGTCTGTCAGGGCACCATGAGAATAAGTGATCTGTCACTGTCTATTTTGAAAGGGTTTTAGTGTCTGAGCAGTTTATGATCACTAAAATAAAGGGTTCTAGCCTTCTAAGAATCTAAAACACATACTCTTGGTGCGGCTTTAAAAATGGCTTAAGTAATGAAACCATCACAGGAAAATTTATTGAATTGAATTTGTTGACTACTTACACACCCTCTAACCTGTCCCGCTGCCTCTGCCCCTGGAGGCATCACACTCCATTTTGAACATGGATTTCTTTTTTCCTTTCTGGAATCTCTCATTTTCTCCATTGTATTCATTCAGAGGGGAAAAAAAGACCTCGTAAATGTCATTTCATATTCCAAGCAATTTGCTATAGGCAACTACACCATTACTTTGTACAAATAAATTTACATAAATCATTATTAGAATGTTTTATCTTAGCAACATTATTTGGTTCCCAGAGCACAAATTAAATGCATGCTTAAAGCAGAATATTTTAAAGTTATTCCTATATTGTTTATGAGACAGGATTAGAAATCTCCATCTAATTTTTCTTTCATAATGGAATTCCTTTAGTTTTCTTTGTACATTTAGAAACCACATGTGTAATTTTCTGGGGGGTTTCTTGAAGCAAGCAATGCAATAGATGACTCTGGCACATTTGGTTCATTTTTCCAGAGACAGTTCCCTTTGATTCCATGGGTTTGGTTTTGAACACTGATTAGGAAGGCCAGGGAAATTAATACTGTCTTGTGAGTAGATGGGTTTTTGTTTGATATTATAATAAGCAAGCAAACTGGTCTTGGGTTGTGGTTCAGCTTTTATTTTTTAAATAAACAAATTTGTAAATAAACTCCCTGAAAATGGAGCTCAGATTCTCCTAGCCATTGGTGTTGGGAAGATGCCTGTCCGGATCAACTGCATAGCACATGGCAAGTCTTCACTGGCCAGAGTTCTACTCCACCCTAGATTTCAAAACAAAATCTTTTCTCCCTACATAAAATGCAGTGCCCAGTTTCAAAACAAGCTGCACTTATCAATGTCAGGGTAGCGGGGTGGAAAGGGACTGACTGGAAGTCAGGAGACATGTTTGCCAGCCCTGGTCCTGCTACTTGCTGGCTCTGGAGAATCACGTGGTGATTCCCTGTCTTGTCTCCTCATTGGGGTCATAAAGGGCTGGACTCACCGCTTAGGGCTTTAACTTTCTATCGATGTGTGGTCTGGGAACAGATTCCCAAGCCAGCGTCAGGGAACTGGAGCTCCATGTGGTCAAGTGCTCAATCTTCAAAAAGGATGGTGAGGCAGCCCCACGGAGTGCTGAAGAGCAGAGTCGGACAGACTTGGGTTCAAAGCAAAGTGCTACCATGCTAGCTGTGTGCTCATGAACAATTAAACCTTTCTGCATCTGTTACCTCATCTTAAAATGAGGAGATTTCTTGTACCTTCTTCACAAGTTTGTTTGGGGGATTCAATGAAACAATGCAGGCAAAAGCTTAGAACAGTGTGACTCTTAGAAAAAGCTCAGTAAACAGTAGGTAACAATAATCTTAAAGGATGACCAGTGGGGTCAAGCTGGGGTGATCATATAATTTATTGTCTACACCAGGATATTTTTGAGTGTGAAAGAGAGGGCTGTATGATAACTATGTTGGGTCAACTGGCAAATGCTAGGATGGTCCCAGGCATACGGAGCGTGGGTGACTATCCCGACTCCAGCCCATCACTGTTCAACACCTATTAAGAAATTAGGTAACAATTCTCTTATATATTTTACAACTCGTTATATCTTTTAAAGCTCTTTCATACATGTGAAAAAATGTAGCGTTGGGTTAATTACCCTTTAATGATCAGCAAACAAAAGCACAGAAAAAGTATGGGCTTTCCCACAATGACCCAGTGTTGCAGGGGCAGTGAGGACTTCAAGCATCCCCGTGTTCCTCCCTCCTTCCCAGCTTGCTGGCAGCAAGATAGGGTCATGTGACTATTCTGGCCAATGGACTGTGGATGTAGAATTGGTCTGAGTCACTTCCAGTCTAAGGTACTTAAGAATGAGTGTGCATTCTCAACTTTTTTTTTCACAGGTCATAGCAACTAGGAAGCCACATTTTGAGATGTAGGTGTCATAAGATGGAGAAGGCTCGGAACCTCAAAACACTGGATGCAGGACAGCCACACTGGTGCAGTCCACCTCTGGGTGAGTGAGAAATAAACCTTTATTGCACTAAGCCCTGAGATTTGGGGTGTACTTTGTACCCTGGTATACCACAGCCTGCCCTGGCTCAGCTAGTTAATAAGACTAGAAGCCACATCTCCAACCTTCATAGTTTTCACTCAACAATATCATAAAATCCCATCAAACTGGGAAAATACTGCCAAGATGAAACTCCACAGCTTACTCAGGCTAAGTCTTCAATCTTGACTTGATTTAAAACAAAACATTTATTTGGTTTAAGATAAAATAATTCACACCAATGCCAAGTAAAAAGAAAATAGTTCCAAAATGCAGGCTGTGTTTTAATTTGGTGCTGATTTGTTCCATCATTTAGGTTAACCCAAGAAGCCTAGATGCCTCATTTTAAAGACAACCCTAATACGTAGGTTCCTGAAATGAAATAGCCTCAATGTTATATACAGATTTAACTGAAAGTTACATGGATGAATAGAAAAATCCAACTAGAGTATGACTAATTCTCTATCTCAATCTAAAAGATTCCTCTCTTCCTCTCTTTCTTAAGCCAACCCTACTCACACTTCAATCCTATCTTCTTTATAGGGGAGAAAGTTCCACACCTCAAATTTTGCAAACACTTGTGTCACATGATTGCCTAGGTCAGAGGATGGCAAATTTTTTCTGTAAAGGGTCAGAGAGTAAATATTTTATGGTTTCTGTTGCATCTATTCAACTCTGCCATTGTAGCACAAATGCTGCCATAGATAATCTGGAAATGAATGAACATGACTACGTTCCAGTAAAACTTTATTTAGAGATATTGAAATCTGAATTCCAAATAATTTTCATGAGGCAAAAAATATTATTATTCTTTGAATTTTTTCCAACCATTTAAAAATGTAAAAACCATTCTCAGCTTGTCCTTGCACACGAACAAGGAGTGGGCCATATCTGGCCAGTGGGCCCTAGCTGGCCGACCCCTGGCCTAGGCTAGGAAGAGACAAGGCAGCAATCAATTAGGCAATTGCTTTAGCGGAAGGAGAACACAAATATTGTTATTGTAGTTCTTCCACTCCCTGGTAGCTGGTGACCCAGGGCTCTGATTCCAGGAAGGCCCAAGCTCCTGGGACAGCGGGGCCTTGGCTGCAGGAGCACCAGAGCATGCTAAGGCAGGTGGACTGTGGCCAGGGCAGGCCTGACAAGAAGAGCAGAGGCCTCAGCAGGCAACTCTCAGTAGCACATTCAAGACCCAGGACAGCGAAAGCCACCACTGCTTTATCCAAAAGCAACATTGGAAAAGAGCTAGGTGTGGGCAGGATTTACTGGGTAATCCAAATTAATCAGGGCACTTGGCTCCCAGTCCCTGACTGCAGCCCCAGCTTCAGCCTTGAGACCCTCCCTGAATTCTGGCTTTCAGAACTCTCTAGATACTCTCTCAGCACCAACTTACAAACTCATGTTCTTGGCTTATGCTTCCTACCCTTCAGTTCCACTTCTCAGCTCAGAATCACACCTTGTGAATCACCAGGTACTGACCTCACACAGCCCCTGGTTCATCCCAGGGCCTTGTCAAGCCACAGCTGCCAGGCAGAGCTTGGTGGGCAGGGGGGGCAGGTGTGTAAGAGAAGAGTCAATAATCAGGTAGACAGGCAGAGGCCAGGTGTGGACAGGTCCAAAGAAGCAGAAAAGGCCAGCAAGGTAGCAGCCAAGCCAGGGCTGAGGTGACAATTTCCACTGTCCCTGAAGGAAGCTGCCAGCCAAGGTCCCTCTGTAACAGAGCAGGTGGCGTTTCGCCAGGGAAACCTTAAGGGACCCAGGCTCTGAGGGGGAGTCTGGCTCTGGCTGGGACAGAGGATCAGGGTCCTCCAAACCCTGTCTAGTCCAGGCAGCCAGAGCCCTCACTGCCCTGGCTCACAGCAGGCTCATTCCCACCTTCCTGCCCAGGCACCATGCTGCTCCTCTTCCTTCCTCCCGGCCAAATGATCCGCAGCAACAGAGCCCACCTAAGGCCCTTCCTCTTCCATTAATTCTTCCCCAATTATTTCAACCCCAATCCTCAAAGTCTCTCAATTCCCTGAAACAGGGAGCTACCATTAGTGCACAGCCCGGCCCTACACTGAGCGCCACCACCATCTACCATGTTCATACAAGTGAGTCCTGAATCTTTGGCTAAACCATGAGCTCCATGAGGATAGCTCCAGGTCTTACATTTTTTTATCCTGATTTGCTCCAAGAACACAGAACAGATACTCAATAATACTTACTAAACTCAATTAAAAGGTACAATATTAGAAAGATTAATATAATTTAAGTAAAACATGGCATTATGGGAAAGAAAATGATTTGGAAGAACTACAGTGGAATCTAGTTTCCAAATGAAAATTCTCAGCAATGATCCTGTTACTTTGTGTGTCTATGACACACACCAAAATTTTAAATAAAGATGAGATTCAAAGTTTTCATTATCTTAATGCCTAAATTGGATTGATCACATCGTCAGTCTGATCAGCTGCATAAATTGATCATTAAGAAGATTGGGAGGAAGAGGGGGAGAATACCAACTGATGGAGAAACAATCAATTTGACATTTGCATTTAAATATAGCTCTGGCATTTCATTGATTCAATGCAATCTCATGAGGTGTAAGCCAGCCGGGGAAGGCAGAGCATGGTTACCTGAGTCAGAGTGGGTCCAGGAAACCGAGGTCAGCATTGCTCCAGTCACAGAAAAGACAGAGAGGCCTCCATAATCGCAAGAACACTGGGCTTCCAGGAGATGATGCTTCTAGTGGCTGGTGGAGAAGAGCAGAAGGAAGACGAGATTAGAGCAGAGGAGAGAAGATGCTCTCAACCACAATGGATGTCATCTCCGGCCTGAGTCTACAAAATGACACACTTCAGTGAAAAAGTCAATTGCAGCAATACCTCTTTATTTCTTGAAAAGTTATTGAAGCACTGGGTCTTTTACAATGGAGTGGTCTTGAAACTGCCTCATGGGGCATAAAAGGACCCAGAAATTTGAAAATACATGCCACTGACATTGTGAGATTATTTTATTTTACTACAACTGCCATTGAGACATTTGTGAGATCATTTTATTTTACTACAACTGCCACTGAAACACTTGTTTATATAAAGGGAAAACATCAGAGCACCAACAAGTGTTCAAGGCCAGCCTTCCACCACGTGGACCAGCCTTGATCCACCGGGTACACCGGGTACACCGGCTGCAAAGTCAATGACTCTCTTTTCTGTTGCTGTAAAATAAAATTACTCTGGCTCTACTCCTGGGGAAAACGATCCCACCCAGCTCAAGCTCACTAAATGGGCTGCAAGCTTTGGGCCACACTTAACCAATAATCTTGCAAAATAGGAAAGTTGGTACATGAGATAGATGGCATAATAATTTCTTTTTTTTAAATTTTTTTTATTATTTATTTTTTAATTTATTTTTTTCCCCCCAAAGCCCCAGTAGATAGTTGTACGTCATAGCTGCACATCCTTCTAGTTGCTGTATGTGGGACGCGGCCTCAGCATGGCCAGAGAAGCGGTGCGTCGGTGCACGCCCTGGATCCGAACCCGGGCCGCCAGCAGTGGAGCGCGCGCACTCAACCGCTAAGCCACGGGGCTGGCCCTGGCATAATAATTTCTGATGGAAGATACTTTTTTGGCCTACACCCTAAGGATGAGAATCAATAGCCCTTCTAACGAAAAGAATGGTATTATCCTACAAGCTTTAGTGTGAGAATGTTAGGAAATAAACTCATTAGATCAGTGGTTCTCAGACTGTGGTCCCTGGAGTAGCAGCATCAGCATCCCCTGAGAGGTTGTTGGAAATGCAAATTCTTGGCCCCCACTCACGATCTACTGAATCTGAATATTTGGAAGTGAGGTCCAGCCACCTGTTTTAACAAGCCCTGCAAGTACTTCTGCTACACCTTCGATCATTAACTTATCCACCCATCCAAAGACATTTATTCTGTTGTCAAATAAAATTACCCTGCTCAATTGCATGTTAAGCTCCAACTAAGGGCAAAGTATGGAGCTAAGGATTTGGGGAGGGAGGAAGGGTCTGACTGAGATGATGAAATCCCCGCCTTTGAGAAACATATTGTTGACTATGGGAGATAAGGCACGTACACAGGCAACTCAAATACAGACAGTGTTATTTCCTCTAACAAACGGTTAGAGGGTTTCCGAGATGACGTTTGTTTCTGGTTGGGGTGGGAGGGCAGGCAGAGAAAGCATCAAGACAATGACAATAATAACGGGCCCTGCGATCTGGACAGGATTTTGACAGGTGGGAACAGGCAAAAGGTAAAGCCAAGACTCAGAGGTGAGAAAGCGCAGGGGCACGGAGCAACCAGGTCTGGCTCCTCCGTGAGAAAACTGAAGGTGATCTGGGTGAGCCAAGGTTACTTGCAAGTACAGACAGGTAAATGCTAGGGGCTTAGGGCTTCTCTTTCTTGTGTGAAGACCACCCAGGGGCACCCATTGCTTACGTTTAGAAATTGGCATCTGATAAACTAGGGGACTTCAAGATTTCTAAATCCAGTTTGCTTTTCTGTATTTCGGGTACTGCATTTTCTAGAGGGGAGAACGTCAGCTGCTTCAAGGATTAACTGCTGAAGCTCTGCCCCCGAGGAAGACACAAAAGAAAATTTTAAAGTAGGCACAAGAATCTGGATGTCACAGTAGCCTCGGGCCATTCTGCAAAGGGGCAAAATGTTACCACACCTAAAAAGCCCCTGAGGACATCTAAGGTTTTAGCTTTATAAAATAACTCAGGTGGATAGCAGTGTGCCTTAGTCATTGGAAAAAGTTGAACCGGGAGGGGCAGGGAGAATGGGTGAAGGGGGTCAAAATGTACAGACTTCCAGCTATAAAATACGTAAGACATGGACATGTAATGTACAGCATGGCGACTATAGTTAATAATACTGTATTGCATATTTGACAGTTGCTAAGAGAGCAGATCTGAAAAGTTCTCATCACAAGAAAAAAAATTTTTGTCACTACGTAAGGTGACGGACGTTAACTAGACTTATTGTGGTGATCATTTCACAATGTATACAAATATTGAATCGTTATGTTTTACACCCAAACTAATATAACGTTACACGTCAATTATACTGCACGTGAAAAAAAGTTCAACCGATACTTAACACCTCCAATTAGAGAAAAAATACTTTTCATGATCAAGAAAGTATGGCTTTTGCTTCCAGGAAACTGACATAAATAGAATGCTTTATCTCCTGATGCTGCTAGATGAATGAGGGGATACTGAAAAATGCGTTTGATGTCACACAAGGCTCTGATGGAAACGGAGCCGGATTCAGAATTGGCGATATCTGGTTTCTGATCCCAGCTCTGCCATTTAACCACCCCAGTCATTGTGGGCAAGGCAATTAACCCCCTAAAACTCAGTTTTTCATCGATCAAGAGTCAGAGGCACCGACTTGCCTCACCTTCTTTGAAATTTAAATAAGAAAACAGACATGAAGCTGCTGTGAAAATTATAAAGTGCAATACTGCACAGAGGTATAGAATTATCGTCCTCATGGAGACATTTCAGTACTAATTAATACTTGTTACTGTATTGGCCTTTGAAAATATGAAAGTAAAATGTTTCTTATGCCCTTGAGACTCTCCTTTTAAATATTTGCGGATACAGCAGTTCTAAGACATCAACCAAACCATTCTCCCAAGAAACATTTCAAGGTAAATTTTTTACTTGTAATTTTTTACAAAATTTTATTCCTCTGACCACGACAGAGCATCCAGTTATCTTTCAGCAGCTCCTGGTAAGCACAACTCAGTCTTCAGCAACACAGACATAGACGATGGCGATAATTTATCATCTCTGCAGTAGTTTAGTCCCAGACGGACCATTTACTAATTTATTTCCATATGTAACTGGCAGAAAGATTAATCAGGCTTCCAACTTGGAAACCTGATTTGCACTTGATTCCCTTAACAGGCTAACTCTGGACAAGAGGACGCACACATGTATATAGAAAACCAAGAGTTCCTCTTAAAAAGCCTGTCGACCTCAGACGTAGGCCTTTACACACGCACACACACACACAGCTTGCTCCTCATATCACTTGGAGGGCTGGTTCTTTCTTCAGATACTCCTGGGCTTCCCATAAGAGCTGTGTCTGATATAACTGCAGGCAGAAGTAAGCCCAGAAACGTTAACACGAAATCAGGTCCAGTTGCAGCCACATTCCCCTCCCCGTGTGCAAGCTCGGGGTCTCATATTTCTGGAACTGAAGAGATCTTTTTGCCACGGTGCTGCGCCCAGCTGGCCCGGCTGTGTGATGCCCAGGCACTGGAAAGTATGTGCTTTCTTTTTTCCACTCTTTTTAAGGGTCTAAACTTGACTGAATTCAGCAGCTGCCGTATCCTCAGCGAGGCGAGGGCTAATGAATTTATGTTAACGTTGCTTTCAGTCCCCCTGAGTTCAACTCTCAGTCCACTTTTGTTTTTAATTCTATCCCAATGATATCAGCCTTTTGCAGGGTGGTTAAGGGGACTGTTGTTGGAGGATGGTGTTTACATATGGAAAGCCAGCCAATCCCCACAGGAGGCAGAGAGCACGAGTTGCCTGGTGATGTCTGAAGTGGAACCCAAGGTCACTGCCAGGAAGGCTCAGTAGACAGGACCATGTAGAGATATCATCGGCTGGATCTACACACCTGGGTCACTAACCAACCATGTGGCTTTGGACAAGTCACTTAACAGTTCGGGTTCACAATTCTCTCCTCTGTCATATGAGGAGTTCAGCTCCCTAAGGTTCCTTCTGGCTCTAAAATCTTGTGATTCTATGAGTATGGAAAAAAAAATCAGCCATTCACCTGGTTTCTGGGTTTAGATAATGCCAAACAGCCAGAAGTTTGGAAGCATCTGAAAGTGGCTGAATGGGTCCAGATGCTTGATGCTGTGACACACACAGCCATCAGAATCTCCGATCCAAGAGACCCTCTTTGAGCAGAGAACATAAGCATTTGAAGGTTGCTCAACGATGTATTTCTACAAGGTTTTAAGGATTCAATGAAACACAACAGTTTGAAGTACTGTTCTAGGTATGGCAAAACTCACAAAAGTATACAAGGCATGGTCCTTTGTCTTCAGTACACTTACATCTCGGGTAAGGAGAGACACAACTAACGTCAACATAGTGAAGTAAATGCTATAACTGAAGACAAAGAAACTGTTACAGGAACATGGAAGATGGAGAAATCCCAGTGAGGGCGAGAGGGGTAGATCTGTAAGGTTTTATGGTGAACCTGGAATTGAAGCTGGGCTTTACAAAGCAAAGATGGAAGTAAAGGCATCTGGGCAGAGGAAAGGCCTAGAAACTTCCTGGCGTGGCCAGGACACAATATTTAGTACCCTAGGGCCACGCCACAGGATGCTCAAGGAAGAGAAGACCTAGTAAGAGGGAAGGCTGGAAAGGGACTAATGGTGGAAAGCCCTGGATGCCAGCCCAGGGATTGGCTTTTACCCTGTGGTCACTGAGAACCTTCAGAAGTTACTGGGCAGTGGCAACTCCAAGTGAGCTGTGCCTCAGGAAGTTGATTCTGGCAATTCTATTACCATTTAAGATTGGTAATAAGATCACTCTGTACCTTCATTTTTCTCTTATTCATTCCATGCTGCCACTATTTGGGAATCCCTCAAATTAACGTTTTTCCAAATCAATTTCCTGGCCCTTCAAATGGAAGCAATGGAGTTTCCGACGAGCACCGCCAGCATTTTCCATTCGAATGACTGGTTAGGCCTAGGGCTTTACATTTGGGTTGGAGTCTTTTTCTCTTCTTAAGAAAGACTTAAAATAACATGGCATAGACTGGTGGGTTTCTTTTATTTTTTTTTACACTGGAAAATATTTCTGGATGATGAAAAAATATACGAATGTCCTGACTGTTGGACAGGCTTGCTTCAGCACTCCCAAACAGACAAATGTTGAACTCGTCATCCAAAGCAGTTCATTGAAACTTTTTTGATTTCCGGTTTCAGAGCCCAAGGTTAATGAGCCCAAGGTTTCCAGGGCCCCTCAAACACAATAGCAGAATGTCATGTAAACCCTCATACCAATGGTATTTGGTTCCTCTACCTCAGGGGGCCAAGCACAGGTGGCTTCCTGCAGCTGTCACAGAGACAAGCTGCCCACCATCACACACAGGGCCAGCGCCAGGCAAGCCAGGGCACGGGGAGGGGGTCTGCAAGTCTGCCCTCCCATCGGCCCCAAAGGTGGGCTAGTGTCTCGCAACTCCACGGGGATGAGTATGGGAGTAGTCGGAGGAGCTCCTCCTCTGAGAAAAGAGCTGCCATTGGGATAAGACACCATGAAAAAAAATCCCCTGGAGAAGACACAAACTTCACTTCCCATCTCTGGGTGGCTCAGACTACAGATGGGCATAAATGGGTAGCTTCAACATTAGTTTCATTTGGGATCAACTTATTTAGAAAGTCAAATCGTATCCACCCACTGAGGTGTCAAACATTCTAGGGGTCAAGTCCCTGATTTATAATTCAAAATCTGTCCAGCCCGCCATATACCCAGGTGTTCGGGAAGCTTCAGAGCCCCCCACGGCTGTACTCTTAACATCTAATCAAATAATTACTGTGAAAAACAACACGTAGTAGCCACTGTTGATAGTTCCCTTTGCACAGAAAAAAGAGTCTCATACATACCAAAAGAGTTGCATGTCTCAGAATGCCACCTTTTGTAAAAGTCCACCTATGATCAGAAAACGAATCCACCTCAAATGAATAGATTAGTTTAAATTACCATGCCATTTTACATTCTCTTCACTGATACATGAATAATAAAACTATAAGGTAAAGGCAGGCTTAAACCAAATAATGGGCATAAATAAAAACATTTTGACATTAAAAACTCAGTATAAATTGAACTACAACATACTTGAAAGCTCCCGCAATCATAACTTGCACAGTGAAATCCATTAACCTAATACCTAGGCTGCTATTCAAAAGCAGAGGTCTAGCATGTAAATAAATACCCATTTGAACACTTCTCCTCCTAAATTACTGTACAATTTGGCTGCAAAGTCACACACTTACAAAGTCTATCATCTTTACTCGGTTGCTCTCTAAACAACGCTCAAGTCTTATCAAGCTATGAGATGGGAGCACATAATATAAACACAGAGACCAGCAAATGGTACCAAAAAGTAGCAGCTGATGTCAAAGACAAACCAGGGTCATCCTGGCGGCGAGAAGAGAGATATTTACATAAGCATTCAGAAAAGACAATGGAGCCCCAATTTCCCGTTGACTGCACACCCAATCAACCTCTCTGCTCCTCACCTGATCATTTTTATATAAAAGCAATTTCTACAATGATACATTCAAAGACCTTAGTTGCCATAAACTCGGCAGCAGTTAAAGATTCTGTTGCACATTAGATTTGCTTGAAGACAGCTATTTTCAACCAAAGCTTTCATTTCTTTCCCATCACTACCCCCCTCCAAAAAATTAGCTTCCCTAACAATATCCTTCTCAAATATGTCACCTGCCAAGGCCATTTTCTTACCTTTGTAACTCACTCACATTTGTTTCATTTGATGATATTTACCCAAGCAAGGACAATTGTTGGACTGGAATCTTGCAACTTTCAACTTTGCCCAGATTTTGCTGTCGAGAGGAAGGGGATGCCAAACCCCCTGGTACATCGCTCAGCTGAGCTAATATACATCTGAATCAGAGCTATATTTTAAATTCTTTTACACTTACTTAATATAGTGCGTGCTGCCTGTCCACTGATGCGATATCAGAAACCTGCAAGCTACTATTTCTGCAACTGTGTCACTGTAGATAGTCTGAAACATGTACGTAGCTGTTGCCATGGAAACAAACACAGCTAGGGTAGAGTGCCACGCTGTGTTAATTCCTTCACCCATGAACCCCAGGGGAATGCTAACATTCATCTTCTTTCTCCTTTAGTCTCACACTGCTTTAATATTTTTTAGCATTATCAAATGATGTACTAAATACATATGGTACACCTGAAAATACGGATGGCTGAAATGAGCTGTGTGCCAACCTAGCCTGCTGGGTATCTGCTTAAGGTGGTGCAGCTGTGCAATGGATCCTTTCACTAACTTCTCCTGGGAGAAATGGAGAACTTTGTTTCTTTCTTTTAAAATGTTGTGGGTAGGACAAATAAAGGTGAGCATCTTGTCTCAAGAAGAACAGTTGTGAAATTGCACCAGAATAAAGATGCTATCGGAAATGTGCCGTCTCAGTTCTGTGAAGGGTAGAGGGAGGTCTTACAAACTTTCTGAAGTCGATCCAAGCTAAGAGTTGTTTTCTCTTCCAACTAGAGCTGCATTAGCAGGCTGTAAATCCCATAGTTTTAATTAGGCAAAAGCACAAACCCTCAACGAGGGCCTCATCTATCCCCACTTGGTCTTTGTTCCTAAACTCATGGTAGAAGGTATTAGAATGAATGAGTGAGTAACAAGATGGAAATCTGCCATCATTCGGAAACAAATGTGATTGTCCTGAACATTCTCTTATTTGCAATAAGCTCAAATCTCTGCCCTTATCAACTGTTTGGACTGGCGGAGAAAAGTCAAATTCTTTTATTACACCTAAAAGCCAAAATGTGAAGATATTGGCACGTTGGACCCTCTTCCCGTTATTCAAACCAGTAAGCCAATTTAAATATTGGGGTTACTTATTGCAGTAGACAAAAGTAAGCTGTTCAAAATCTTAATTACATCCTATCCCTTGGGCTACTTAATAATATTCAATCTAGATGAAAATGGCCACACTTTAGATTTGCATGCTGATGTGCTTCACTTGAATACAATTTTCTCACTAAACAATCAATTGTAGGCTTTAAAAGTGCAATCCGTGACTCTGAACTGGCAGGTTTTAAAGAAACCACTACTTTATTTGCGAGGATTACGGCAAAATTATCCTACAAAAGATAAGCAAAATTTTCCTATTATTTTCCTAAATTGAATCATTCTTGGCTATATACTATGATAATAATGATCAACTCATCCCTAAGATAAAGCAAAACAGAAAATAGATATGTACACCTTACTAGTGAAAGAGATATGTCACTTTTTAAAAGCAATCTCAAGACGATGTTAGGGTCCAGTATAAAGCCTAGTCTTGGGGTATTAGCAGGGCAGGTAGAGATCACCCTTTAACTAATCCTGACCAGTACTCACAAACTTAAGGAGCAGAGCCACAGCAATAAAAGCAGTCATTCCTTACATTTACTTTGCATTTCTGTATGTACATTTGCTGAGTATTACCAAGCATTCACATAGGTCATCCCATTTGACTAGGACAAGATTAAACTATGAATTAGTCTGGCAAGTATCACCAATCTCATCTCTCATTAGAGAGCACTGAGGATCCCAAAGTCAGTGACTGGGCCCAAGGTCACACATTAAGTGGCAGAACCCCCTTGTCTTCTGTTACCTGATCTGACACTCTTTCTGTGTGCCATGCTCTTTCCATGTGCCTCTAGGTGTGCTCACAAACACAGTTGGTTGTGAAGGACTTAAAATAACTATAGTAACAATACTTATAAGACAGATACTAAGTATCAGATTAATTGGTGCTGGGATTAACTATGGCTGGTGGTTAAAGTTAGACTAACGCTCTTCCCTGCTCTCGCCCACCCATTCTGTTCTCCCAAGAGTGGGAAGAGAGGGCCCAGCTTTTAGGCTGAGTTCAGCATCTGCCCCCAAAGCAGATCATCTCAGCCTGCTCAAAAACCCTGAACCCCTTTCCTTCCCAGGTGTCTCAGCCCTAAGTCCTGGGGCCACTCCTCAGAGATGGCCTTGGAGGGGGAGGTGGTTGGGGGCTCCTGGGGCTTTGGAGGTAAAAGGAGGATTGGGAGCAGCAAGAAGCAGCAATAAAGTAGTTAGCCTCCTGTGATGGTTAATTTTATGCGTCAACGTGACTGGGCCACAGGGTACCCAAATATTTGGTTAAATGTGATTCTGGGTGTGTCTGTGAGGGTGATTCTAGATGAGATTAGCATTTGAATCAGTAGACTATTCAGTCTGATAAAAAGCAGATCGCCCTCACCAATGTGAGTGGGCATCATCCAATCCATTGGAGGCCTGAATAGAACAAAAGGCGGGGTGAGGGAGAATTTGCTCTTTTTGCCTGACTGTTTTCAAGCTGGAACACAGGTTTTCTCCTGCACTTAGACTGGAACTACATCACCAGCTCTCCTGGGTCTCCAGCTTGCAGACAGCAGACTGTGGGACATCTCAGCCTCCATAATTGCATGAACCAATTCCTTAATATATATACATTATATATATATCAGTATAAATATATTATATATATATTCATGCATGCATGTATATTCTATTGGTAATGTTTCTTCCCTAAGGAAATAAGTTATTATGGACTTGCAGCCACCAGATCATCGAAAGTGGATTTCATCATGATTTGATTTATTCACGACCTCCTACACACAGTACTCTGGATATCAACTAACTGGATTTGGTCATGCTACATTTAGGTGAAAGAGGACTTCCTGGAAGTAAATTTATCCAGACCACTGAATTTGTTCTAGGTTGGCTTGGGGGTGTTCATGAAGCAGCAGAAGGCATCCTTAGGGGGTGGTGTTCCGGGAGACTTCCCATAGGGGCAGGGGAGAAAACTGGGTGCCTTCAAAAGGATGCTCCAACTTAAGAGTCAATGATTTTGTCCCTTTTGATGAAAAGCTTTCTAAAAGGGACTGCATAGGAAAACAATGAATTGGGCCAAGTACACAGCACGTGATTTAGCCTGTTACAAATATTTTTCATGGCTTGGCTGGCATTATGCACACTACGATACAGAGGCACTCTCAGAAGCCATAGAGGCATGGGGCAGGAGGGGAAAGAGGTCACCCACACAGGAAAAGGCCCCATACTACAGCGATTTTCTAAGCCTTGTATTTACATTTTTATTTTCTCTGCCCTCTGCCTGCCCCTCCCTGGCTGTCAGGGTATCAGGTGGCCTTCTCACCAAGCAAAGTGGCCTGGCTCTTGCTGTTTCCATCCTGTTTTGATTCACATCTAATATGCCAGGGGCTGGGAAACCAAATAAGAGAGTTGATTAGAATTTTGTCTGAAATAAGATGAATACAGGCCTGAGAAAGTGTCCCTGAGCACAAAAGTGTCGGACTTCTGGATGCCATTGACTCCAGGTCAATTAGCCTAAAGCCAGCCACCTAATGAGCAATTTGCCTATAATTTAAAACCATTTTGAGTGTTTTTACATAGGAACGTCCTTTGTGTTTTTTGCCATCTCTTTGGTGTTATAACGTTTATAAATGGAGCCTTCTAAGGGCACACCTAGCTTGTTTATACATTTTAGTTTATGTTTAATTTTCATTTTTATATTAAATAATTTTTTGAGATACTGGCAATGAACACAAAAACACTCAAAATGGAATTGAATTTCTGGTGAACTGGTTATTAGGCAAATCAATATGAGAACTGGTTTTAAGGGAATTTTTACCTCTAATTTTCATTTTTTAGGATGCAAAAACTGGCCAAAGAAATCTGCAGTTCTAGAAAGCACAAAATGACTCTCGCATGCTCCCTATGTCTCTTTTCCTTCTTGCTGCACAGGACTCTGCACGGTCAAGTTTCCAGCATCCACCGAAGGAAGGAATTTTGTATTGCTTGGCTTTGTTTTTTTCCACCATGATTTTAATTTACGGGCACTCCTGAGCAAAGCTCAGCTTGTGGGGTCTCACCCAGAGCAGAGCTCACCATCCCACTCATTCCAGGAGCCTCTGTTGCACGTTTTGAAGTCATCAGTACAGATGACATAAGAGGCCCCCGTGATCTTTTGCATCAAAGCAATGCATAGACTGCAGAAGTCAGAGAAGCACTCATCTGACAACCCAATTCTCAATGCGAAGGGGGAAAAGGCCCAAGGCCAAGGTGTATCCAGCATGATTGGAACGGATGGCACCAGCCCCATTCAAAAGGAGAGGCCAGGTGCCTTGCATCACTCTGTTCCAAACACCCTTTGAGAGGAAAACCAAAGACCAGACCTGCCTTTAAGGCCAGAAGCCAAGTTGACCGGCAAGATCAAGGACAAACTATGGGTGTGCTCTTGCCAGGCAGCATCAAGGCTGCAAAGCAGGACAGGAAAGAATTGGGGATGATCCCTGTGCCCCCCTATTATCCACCTGTGGCTCTGACACAGACACGGCCCCTGTGGGCAGAACCCCTGAGCCACTTAACTACTCTGCAGAAACCAGGCATTCCAACCAGCATGGTACCCTGGCATAGAGCTGCGAGAACGCCAGCCAGGTAGTGAGGGTCATCTTTTTCCTGGAGCAGCCATTCCCGTTTGTCGTGCAGGTGTGGGGAGTTATAGGGCCAGCTCTTGGAGAAGAGAAATTGACCTGGAAGGCCTCACTCTCACGACACTCACGCGGATGCTCAGTCAGGGTTTGGGAAGGAAATTCTCATGGAAATGGAAACTTTACCTTTTCATGCTGAAATTATCATTGTGAAGTTTGCTGTAAACGTCTCCAGTCAGAGACTTCCTCTGTTTCTATATGGAAGATAATCGATGAGCTCAATTCATGTGCCCTCAATGGAGTATGTCCACTCCAATACTCTAGCCATTGCGGAAGTTGTAAATTTTTTTTTTTTTTGCTTTTTTAATCTGAGGATGCAATGAATTGCATAAATGTGTTTTACCCTAATCTCCCCTACTTAAGAAAAATGGAAGTTTTTAATACTATAAGTAATGTACATGATCAGAATGTAAACCATTTCTATCAGAACATTTTGGGAGCTGTTTTAATAGAGATCAAATAACACTGACAAATAAAAATATGGTTGTCTGTTTACTTCTCACAAAACAGCCTGAGATGGTAGGCAGTCTGGTGGTGGGGCAGGGGGTGGGTGGGATGTGGTTGGGCAGCTGGCACTCTGCAGGCAGGGCCCTAGGAATTTTCTATCTTGTCACTGCTGTCTCCTAGTGTGTTTCCCACATTTGTAAGGGCTTTAGTAGCTCACTACCACCTTGTCCCTGTCCTAAGCAGAGGCAGAGGAAAGAGAATGTGAAGGGCTTGCCCCTTCATTTTAACGGTAAAATCCAGATGGTGTACCCATGCCTTCCATGTTCGTCCATTGCAGAGCTTAGTGACTTAGTCATGGCTGGCAGACAGTGTCCAGCTGAAGCTCAGGGGTTCTACTATTGAAAGGAAGAAGCAAGGAATGAATACTGCTGGACAACTAGCAGTGTTTTAAAAATACTAAATATATGTATGGACACAAAAGTATATAGTAAAAGTTTATAAACATGCTGGGAATGATAAGCACAAATTCAAGGTGGTGGTTATATGGGGGCACAAGGGAGAGATGAGTCCTGGGATTGAAGAAGGGGTACACAGAAGCCTGCAAGGGTATCTTCAATGTTTTATTTTTAAAAGATATTTGAAGCAAATACAGCAAAATGTTGAGATCTGCCAGAATCGGGTAATGGATACATGGGTGTCTTAGCTTTAAATACGTTAGAAATAAATCATAAGAAAATCTACAACATTTAGCATTATCTCAACGACCCAACTGCAACTCAACTCATAATTAAGCTGTATTTCACCAATTCTAAAATGCACATTTTTCTACATTTGAACTCTCTGAAATGAGTGCATCTAATTAGAAAATTAGGCAGCATTTTTTCTTAGTGGTCCATAAAATAATGTTTTATTTTACAGTGAGTAGTAACTTAGATTTGAAGATGTACAATGTAAAAAATTATATTTCTTGTGGACCATGGTGCATTTTAATATGTTTGATAGTGGTGGGGAGTTGAGGGGGATGGTTCCATAAGTAGGTATCTCAAGGCTTATGAAGCTCTTAGAGCCCCGTACCTGGGCTCCCTCTGTCGGGTGATTTTCTAACTTCTAAGCCAACGTTCTTTCCAGCTATAGTGCCTCTGATTGAGGTCATGCAAAACACACAAATTCGGACTAATTTTCTCTGCAGCTGAGGAAAATCTAGCAGATAAAAGCCCTCCTTTATTAGTTCCAAAGTGTTTGAGAATCTCTGAGCTGGTAGGCGACGAAAGCATAAATAAACCTACAAATGAAACTCAACTCCAAATGGGAGGAAAACAGAGTCAGATAATTACTGGACCAAAATTTTGCATAGGCTGGGAGGACATAGCAGACATAGTCATCTGAGAATGACAAAGACTTCTCCATCCACTCAAAGCTAAGTCCAGGCTCCTGGCCAGCAGAGGTCACCAGAAAGACCGCCAGGGTCCATTTTCCTTTGATGTCAGATATCTGCCATTATGGAACACCTCGTAGAAAATTAGCCAAGAAGACACCAGCAACATTGTTCCCCCAATATTATCAAGATGCAAATGAACCAAAATAGAAAAACAAAAAATCCATTCAGCTGGTTTATCTGAACATAGAAAAATAAATCACCATTTATTTTTTTAAAAAACATTTATGAAAGTTTTCTTCATTTCTCACATTTAGCTAGTATACAGTTGGCATTTTCAAAATTCAAATCTGATAGGGATTTGGAATTCAATGAAGCACATTGGGAGACATCTGAGTGAAAAAATAAGAGTTCCAGCCATATGCTACTGGTGCATGAATTTGAATATTTGAAAGGTAATCTAGAAATGAGAATGTTTCCAATTCTCCTTACCAACAACAGTAATTCATAGCAACCACACGTTTTATAGATCCAGCCACTTCACCATCTGAGAGACAATAGTAGGACAGACGGAGTCAGGGGCTGGGGTTCTGTTGTAGCCTGGTTAGTTACAAGTGTGTGAATTTCACTAGGTCACAACCAGTCTGAAGCTCTGTTTGGTCACCAAGGATGATGCAATAATGATTCTTGCCTCCCTGGGCATATTAACACAAAAAGGAGTTTCTAAATTATTCAAGTTTGGTTAACAATTGGATGAAAAACCGGAAGACCACTCACAATGGCTACTTCCAAAAGACATATGCGACACTGTGAAACAAGCTCTAATATCAAGCCCATCAGATTTTCTCCTTAATTCTTCCTATTTACCCATGTAGCCAGAAAGGAAACGACCCAGGTTCAGACCAACAGCAGAGACTCTCCCCCTTGTCCTGACACTTGTTTGCACCCCTGACTAGGATGGCAGGGTTCCCTGACAGTGCGCAGCTAGCCTTGCCCATCCTGTCCCTGGGCCAGGCCTCTAACTGGGTCACTCAGTCACGGAATACACAAGCCAATGGGCATGTGCATTGCTAATCCACACACGTGCATTCGGGGGACACCAACCCACAGCAGACTGAAATCCGAGGCATTGGGCTAGCTCCCTTTCCAAGCCGCGTGTCGAGAATGCAGCCCATGTATTTACAGCATGGCTAAAACGCCATGGGGTGACCCAAATGCTGAACGTTTTGATTCCTATGCATTTGGAAATGGGAAGTGGATGGCAAGACACGTGACAGAAGTGAGCAATCTTTTACCAACCTGCTGACAAGCTGGGAGAACAAAATGATAGCATTTCTTCTGGATCTGTCCTGGCAATAATTCACAATGGACAGATCCTTCAGTCAGCTCCAGTTTGTGAAGGTGCTCTTCCCAGGGGCATTGGAGAGGGCCAGAGCAGGGCAAAGAGCCACAGCACTGTGTGAGGAGAGTATCAAGGTGTCCATGATAACCTGGTCCAGTCATCAATATCTCTACCCTGCTCCTTCTACCACCCCAAAACCTTAACCCTAATCAAAGCCCCAGGTCTGGGGGAAATCTCTGCAGAGTGGCTTCACATTGCTTGGGAGAGACCCTCTTCTTGGTATAAACCTTCTGTAAGATGACACATAACAATATTACCAGACCAAACTCCATCCAACAGCAACCATGGCCCACAGGACAAGTTCTTATGACTTCCTCAATCTCAATTAGCTCTTCTAGAGACCTGGCACCAAGAGCTCTTGGATCTAATCTCCATTCATCCCAGGAGCTTCTGAACCAGACACAAACTTGTCATGAAGCACCTTCTTCCTTGACAGGCCTTCACGCATCCTAGAGGTCTAGGATGATCTCCATCCCTGACAGTGAAATTGAACATAAGGTGGAACAGCAAAGGGCCAGAAAAGATGTGCGATCTGTGTCTTAGCACCCTATGTGGTTTCTGCCTGGCTAATGTGTGACAGTCAAATCTTATTTCTGCAACTTAAACTTGATTGGAGACGCAGCATGACCAAGGGAGTGTTGGTGGCTGTTGTTAATGTTGTGTTGTTTGCTTGCTTGCTTTAATCTGTAGTTGCCTAAAATTACATAGCTAATGAAACACCAGCCCTGAACCCACCTGCCTTATGCAGCCTGGATAGCAGCTGATTAAGTAGCTGGTCAAGTGAGCCCAGAAGACCATCGAACAGCACAATGGCAAAGATCTGAAAACACTGGACCCCAGCGGGCGTTGGGCTGATCTGGAATTCCAGGGTGGTAAACTAAGATGCAGGGCAGTCAAAGAGATCAGGTTGCCCCACCAATGGAAAATGGCAGTGACAAATGAAGACACTTGCTACTACTGTCCTTAGCAAGCCAGGAAACACTTGAGAAATCTGGGAATTTGACCACATCCAGAACCCAACATTCAATAATAAATCCCTACTTGAGCAAGGGCTTTGCTGAAAAGATCTTTTTATTTGACTGCAAGCCATATATCAGCTTGCCTTCACTTTATTGTAAGGAAAAATCCAAAATATATTCTGAAAGAGATCAACCTTAACTTTATTTAGGTCATGCTGCTGACACACACAAATAATGGGAAGTGTGTGACTAATTCAGAAACAGCCAAGAAAGGTCAATGTCTAGTTTGTTTCTTAACCCACAGTATTCCGTGGGCAACATTCATAGGCATTTGCCACTATCTGCTCATCAATGCTGCAGTCATTAAATGAACAGAAGGAGGGAAAGGATTTCACACTCATTAAAAAAAAAAAAGGTATGCTAGTATGTAGGGACTTCAGCCTGAAAATCATACATTTAAGAACAGCTCTCAAAAGCATTTATATAATGAAGCCTCAATAACCCACCTGTGAAGTAGAAATGATTATAACCCCATTTTATCAATAAGCAGCCTGATATCCAGGCATGTGAAATGATTTGCCCAAAGTTCCTTAGAAGTTAATAATAGCCAAGCCAAAATTAGATCGTTAAGAGCCCAGGCTCGGGCCGGCCCTGAGGTGTAGTGGTTAAGTGCGCGCGCTCTGCTGCTGGCGACCTGGGTTCGGATCTCGGGCACGCACCGACACACCATTTGTCAGGCCATGCTGTGGCGGCGTCCCATATAAAGTGGCGGAAGATGGGCACGGATGTTAGCGCAGGGCCAGTCTTCCTTAGCCAAAAAGAGGAGGACTGACATCTGATGTTAGCTCAAGGCTGAACTTCCTTACAAAAAAAAAAAAAAAGAGTCCAGTCTCCATACCCAGCCACAGAGCTGTGTGCTTTGTCTCAGGAGGGGAGGCCGAGTATATGATGCCCAATACTAGTATGGACCAGTCTATACAATGCAATATCGATGCTTGTCCTGAGAAGCGACATTTCCACGAACCCTCAAAGACAACTAGCCTTCCTGCATCTGGAACCATTGGGCCCATAAGGGACCTGGCAAAAGACGATGAGAACTTGGTCTATGGATTAGCCACCATGCCTGCGGCTCCACGCAAAACATATGCCTGCTGCAGGTGGGTGCGTTAATATGTGCACACAGAGAAGGCAGCACTGTTCCCTGTCACGGTATAGACTTGGCACATTCGTAACTCTCTGCTAAGAGGAAAGAACATCTCTGAGCACATCAAAGAGACATCCTAGAAATTCCACAGAACCCAGAGCGTCAGCTCCCTGATGCACCTTCCTGTCCTACACAACACCAGAGAGAGTCTGGTCTGATGGGTAAGGAAAGGGATGTTGAGAGTGGCATACACTCAGAAAAACTCAAAAAAAGCTCGGCTGGAGCAGACAACGTCAGCATCATTCTAATCTCCTCCCTTCACTGAGGAGGAAACTGAAGCCAACGGGCAGTGAAGTGCCTGCCCAAGGTTGCCCAGGTCATAAGTGGACACCCTTTGAGTAGACTCCCAGTCTTCTGATACCCAAAGCCACAGACAGCTCTGACCAATGCTTCTCAAACTTGAATGTGCCCACGGATCACCTGCAGCCCCTGTTAGAAGCAGGTTGTGACTCAGTAGGTCTGGGGCGGGGCTGAGGTTCTGCATTTTAACGAGTGCTCAGGGGATGCCCATGCTGTTGGCCCACACGTTGAGTAGCAGGATCTGGAACACAACACATTCTGTGACCTTATGATTTTTGGCCTTTCCTCCATTCCAAATGATAGGCTTTGCACATGGCAAAAATAAAATGATCTCTATCAACTGGCCCTTTAAAAGTATATGTCCTTCTACTATTTGCAAATTACATATATTATTTATTTTGGTCATTGTCCATCTTCTCACTAGCATGTCAGCCCAAAAAGGGTGAGGATTTTGTCTATTTTGTCCACTGCTGTATCTAGTCCAGTGGGTGGCACATAATAGGCACTTAAATATTTGTGGAATGAGAAAAGAGTTTATTTTTTTTTGGTGAGGAAGACTGGCTCTGAGCTAACATATGTTGCCAATCCTCCTCTTTTTGCTGAGGAAGATTACCCCTGAGCTAACATCTGTGCCCATCTTCCTCTATTTTGTATGTGGGACGCCACCACATATGGCTTGATGAGTGATGTGTATGTCTGCACCCAGGATTCAAACCTTCGAACCCTGGGCCACTGAAGCAGAGCATGCAAACCCAACTGCTACGCCACTGGGGCAGCCCCAAGAATTTAATTTTTAATGAAAAATTTAAAGTGCCAACCATTACTCTCAAGGACTTCAGTGATCATTTGCTTACATCTAACGTGAATGGTATTTTTCAATCTGAAGAAACTACTTCTTCAAGATTTCAAAAGGATCGGTTGTTACAGATTGCAGGAGATATTTTTATCTTGTCATGCAAGTATGGGCTTCCTGGAGAAGGGCATTCCCCATGCTTTCCAGCTCTCATTCACCATTCAGCCTGGATTTCTCCTCCTTCCCCCTCACAGGATCTACACAGACAACAAAGAGATCAAAATTGGCGGGCAGACCTCCCCGGGAGAGGGGCCTCCCACTCCTACACACAAATGCTGATGATTTGAGAAAAGCTGGAAAGCAGGATGGCAATTTCTCATTGTGCATACAAAGACCCTGAGGCTCAGAGACGTTAAGTGACTTGTGCAGGGTCTCACTGCCATTTGGTGGTAGGGCTGGATGTGGAACCTCTGCCTCCTAACTCTATACTCTTTGCACTCTGCTTCTCTTTATAAACAGAATCTGGAATCCGGTTTGAGAATGGCTTCAGCTCCAAAACCCAGGATCCCAAATAAGTCTCACGACATCCATGGAACCAGAGAAAGTCGGATCTTCCCAGGAGCCAGTGCTGCATAGGCACTGAAGGCAGCTACAGCTAAGCAGAGAGGGCTGTGCGTCCAGTGTAATCCCGGGACCCACACTGCCCTCTGACCTGGCTGTGCAGCCAACCAATGCACATCTCCAATCATGCAGGAGACCATGTAGGGGTGTGGGTAGCTCCACCTGGACTCCCAGAAGATCCATGATCACAGTCACAGTCACAGTCAGAACAACAAGACACTATTGGAGCTTGGAGGCTGTGACTTTGAAGTTGCAGATTGAAATGAGTGACCAAGTTCACCACCATCTGCCTATTCCCAGGGCTACTTCTGCTCCTGTCTCATGCCCAGTACACACACCTGGCCAGAGCAGGCCTGGGGGCATTCACGGGTGTCCAGAGGGTTCCACAACTCACATTCAAATCATCCTAGAGGTTGGCATTCTCAGAAGACCTGCTTGGTTTATAATTCACATTGTAACTCACAGTCACTCAGAGTTCACTTTGCCCTGAAGCCTAGAGGTCACCCCCTAAAGGCACTGGACCTAAATTAGCCCAGGCTTAATGAGGTTTCACAGTCCTGATATGAACAGTGCAGACTCTCTAGAGACAAAAAGGACAACACGCTGCTCTCTCAGAATGGCACGCCCCTGTTCTCAGCCAGTTGCCCACAACATAGAAGAAACAACTGTGTCTGCATCCTTCTGGAGCAGGGCAGGAAGCCGTACTGGGGGAGAGGGGAGAGGGCAGCATGACCAGCTGCTTAGGAACTCTGGAGGAAGAAAGACTTTTCTTCTACTCTGTTAGGTTCTGTAACTGAAGCCTGTGAATTAAACTGACAAAAGACAGATTAATGGGAGAAAAAGCATACAAATTATATTTGATGTTAATATTTTTATGTGACACAGGGGGCTTCATAGAAACAAGTGAAAATCCCAAAGAAGTGATTAGACTCTGGGGTTTATATACAAGTTTAACAAAGAGCAATAAATTGTGGAGATGTGACAAGAGAAAGGATAAAGGTTAAGGTAAGTCACCTTGTAAGAAGGTGACTAGGAAATATACAGGGGAAACTAATGGGAGATAAGGGTTATTCTAGGAAGGTCTCTTTGTACAGACTCATCTTGGCTTCAACTCTCCATCTCTGGCGATAAGAATGTTTGCCTCTTTCTGGTACAGAGAGGGTGCCTTTCTCACAGGAAATTTATGCCCTGCTTTTAGGTAGAGACACGGAGGGCAGAGAACCTTCCTGCATCTGCTATTTCTCAAGTGCCTTCAGCTCAACATAATCAATATGCCACAGTGGCGGGTTTGGGGATGGGATGTTCTGATCCCCTTCAGGACAATGAAGCAAGGGCAATCGGGTGACATGGGGGCCGACTTTCACAGGTCAAAAGTGTAAGAGTGAAATATAAGAAAGAAACTAGGCAGTCACAGCTTCCCCAAACCTTACTTCCCAAATGTAGCTTCCACGATGTCTAATGCTATTTCCACTATGACCATTTCGAGTTTGTTTAGTATTTTTTAAATCTCAAAACCCTATCCACTGTGATACCAACTGTGACCATCTCTTTCTTTTTCTTTCTCTCCTTCTCTCTCTCTCACACACACACACACACATACGCATACACACAACCCCTCCACTACACTTAGAGAACAGCTGATAGCATTTCCAGATGAACTAGAAGGGAGAGGACATCGTTCCATCTTTGCTTCTTCCAGGATGCGAGCAGCTAATGTGGGAAGGCTGCTGGAGAACCAACTGATGAGGCTGATACTGGAGGACAAGATAATAACAAGTCAGAACTGAGAAGAAGGTGCTGGAAAAAGAGGAAAACAGTGAGTGAGGGAAGAGGAGCATGGAGAAGGGGAAAAGCTGTCCTAACAGCTGGGTAACCAACCACTCCACTCCCATCGTACAGGGCCAGAGCTGTCAGGAACAATGGAACAACATTCTGCTCCGCCAACATTCTGCTCCGCCTCAAGCTTCGCTGCTGCACATCTCAAAGGGAGCCGGCTATTGTAAACGAACTTGCCCTTGGCCTCAGCACCAATCAGACTTGAGACCTTAACGTCTGTGATTCCAAGCTCACGGCTATCTTCACCTCCTCCCAGGGGCGAACTTCTATGAAAATCACATGCCAAGACAACAGCAATGTTGCCTCAATTAAGTGCAATTAAATTGCCAAGGAATGTTCCTTATCACACAATCTTAGAGCTAGAGTCTTAGGTCTTAGAAATGGACATCATCTACTATAACCAGATTTTACTGATATAGAAACTGAGGCCCAAGGAGGTTGGTCAAGGCCAGGTAAGTTGTTAGGAGCAGAGCTCGCGCTTACTGTCAGGACAGCCCTCTTTCCATTACTCATGCTGCCTAGCACAACTACATTTAATTTTAGTTCATCACACATTCAGCTTGCGCTTTCGAGGAATTTTATAGTCCCCACTCCATCTGTGCATTGTGCCATTCTACAAGCTTCACTGTATTCAGCGCTTCCCATGTATCTATCTGTTGCACTCTGTTTAAAAGAAAAGAGGCCCAAAAGTTTAAATTGGTCGTCATCTGTTTGTCATTTCGACAGCACAGAGATGGCGAAACGTTCCCCTGGGCGTGTTCCATGTTATTCTTGAAGGGCCAGTTCTAGAGTGACAATCCACTTTGAGCAAGGGCACAAAAAGATTTCTTCCAAGATTTACAGTCACAATGAATAAGGTCACCATTGTCAACTTACAGCATACACTGTCATTTAGAAAGGTATTAGGTTTTACTTTTCAGAAGTGCTTCAAATACAGTGAAGAGCATTGAGGTGGAAACCAACCACTCAGAATGTACTCAAATGTGCATAACTGTTCAAATAACACATGTAATGAAAAGTTCAAGGCTCAGTTTTTAGACTGAGTCATGAATACTGAAGGTGCCAAGCTGCAGCAGAAACCATTCCTGCGGCCCCTGGTGCCCAAGGAGCGTTTAAGGGGCCCAGTGTGGTTGCCTCTGGGACCCAGGAGCAGGTGTGCTCCTCATCTCCGCCAGAGCATCGGTCAAAAGCCACACTTGAAATGACTGCAGGGTTTTCAAAATGCCACCAGGTGTGAAAAAACAAAAACAAAAACCCAGCATCCAAATTCTCCAAATCAAGCATCCAAATTGTTACAGAGAATTGTAGTTTATTTCACCCGCAAATCGTGCATGTTGGGGAAGCAGCGTACATAGCATTATTGTCTGTGAAGCACCTACACACAGAAGGGCATTTTATTTGCGTGCAGATACTGTACAGACAGAGATGGCTATCTGTGCAGATAAATGCTTCAGGGATTTTGAGCTTTAGAAAAATGGGATCTGGCTAAAGTTTCTCCTCTCTTTGTTGCTTTCATCTTTTATATCCTTACATGGGCCAGATGGAAATGGAAGCTTCCACTCATCTAAGGTGTAGAAGAAAATAAGCAAACAAAATTTCAAAGATGAACACATGCTTAGTATTCTACATGCAATAACTTGTCTTTCTGCTGTGACATAAGTCTGACTTCCGGATTAAAATGCCACTTAGGACTCAGGAAAATACAACAATATTTAGTAGCCTCCTAGTGCCTCTGCGTAGGCACTGACTGTCAGGCCTCTAGCAGCTTTGTAAAGCAGACACCCTGTAGAAAAGACACTCTGGCCAGCAGTCACTGTTCTTGGTCTTAGTCCTGAACCGCTCACCTTGACCTGTCCACAGAGCTCGGCCTGCTCTCCTCCACACTCTCCCCGGCACTGACTCTATCACTTAACCTCCTGCTTGTGCTGCTTCTCCAGGATCAGTCACCTTTGGTTGTCTTCTTGGCCACCAACAAGGCTTTCCTGAGCAGAGTTCCAGACTCTGCTCTCCCCGCTCACCTGAGGACCAGGTCCTACACCCCATGCACCCCAACCAAATGGGTTAGCGTTCCCCACTCCCCAGGTATGGCACGACTCTAACAATGTGAAAGATTAAAGAAATGGATGCCATATCCCAAATCTTCCGGAAGTTTACGATCTCAGTAGGAATACAAACATAACCACACAAGATGGCATGTGTCAAAGGGGTGACATAGAGGAGCCTAGAAGAGACAAAAATGAGGACCAGTCAGGGAAAGTGCCATCAGGGAGATGACCTTGCACAAATAGATTTTAGACAGATGCAGGCCATTTCAGAGAGGAAAAAAGCATCAATTAATTAATTCATTCATTCATTCAACAAACATGATTTCACGTTTACCACATGTAATAAGGTACAGAGTACTTTAGTGAACACATAGATAAATATGCCAACAACCTTACAGGAGATGGAATGCACACCAACAAGTATAATGCTCAGGTGACTGTGACCAGGGCCGGAAGAGCACTTGCAGAAGCTGTCTCCTTCTCCTTTCAATTGCCCTCCCTGCTACCGAGATCAACACGGATAAGTCTAGGTGTTACATAAATGAGCCAAAGATGACCCATGTGTATTGGTCCCTAGGGTGTTTAGTTCTTCCCTGCAGTCTGAGACCTGTTAGCTCAAAAGCCTGTTGGTGCCAAACTCAAATTTTTACACATTCAATTATTTTAAAAATAGCCCAAACAAGTATATTTTTAGCCATTTAGAGGCTGCCTGCTTTGCATAACCCTCAAAACTACACCCAGCATCTGCCGGCCATTGATAAGGTAGAGGCTTGTAGTTATAAGACTCTAACTAAGCCACACTGCCCTTTGGAGCTCTCTGACCTGGAGACCCCTCGACACGCTGCTGACTAAGGTCACCTAGACACATATGAACCCCCTCTCCAATCACCCTCTCCCCTGGAGTTCCCATGCCCTCCTCCTCTCCTGAGTACCCACGCTCAACCCTCCTGCTGTAGTTTTTGGACAGACTCCTGCCCTCAGGGGCTTTGCCCCTCCTCCCCATGCAAACCTAAATATTGCCCAATAAAGCTCGTGTATGCTACTGCCACCTTGTGGTCATAGCTTTTTCCTTGATCAGCGCCCAAATCACTAGAACCCCCTACACCAGGCTGCCATGTTTATAATCATGTGACCTTGCTCTCCTGGCCTAGACTGATTGGAGGAGGGGTACATACCTGACCCAAGCCAGGCCAATCAGATTATCTTTCCGGGGAATACAGAATTGAAATATAGAGAATGGGAAACAGCAAGTTAAGACACCCAAGTCTCATAATATATTCTCCCCCGCTCCAAGAAAAACTAAGTTTGTTTGAAGGGGTCTCTGCTACGTGTAATGAAATCATGTTAAATAATTTAAAAACATAAATAAAAGGGCCCAGCCTAGGGAGAGATGAGTTTCAACCACTGGCAATCAGGGAAGACTTCATGAAAGAAAAGATATAATAGGAATTGGAATTAGGCCTTAAAGAATGAGTTCTTCACAAGCATGCATCCACAGCCATGCGAATGAGCATGGCATGCCTGCTCAAATGAAGGTGGGCCAAGATAGAAGAAATGGTGAAGCTGGCGGGGGTGGGAGTGGGGGGGGACTGAGGTCAGATAGGTAGGCTGAGCCCAACTGTGGATGCTCAGGCTACAACCCAGAAGATGCCAGTATACCTGAAGGAAAACTATCTTTATCATTGAAGTTCTGAGGTTTTTGCTCTACACGCTAAGAGTAAGTCCTAGCATGGAGTGGAGCTGAACTGACATGCTTCTGTTCGCTCTTCCTCCCTTATCTTCAGAGAAGCTAGAAAACTACGGAGAAGGGGCTGTTAAAAGCAGTGCAAGGGCAGCTGACTTCCAAAACTACTCACACATCGCCATCTATGAGTGAGGAGACCGCCATCATAGGCAGTGGAGATCTGCCAAAGCTGTCTGAGCAAGCCAGGAACTGCAAATGGGGGACTTTAGGAAGTTTTGGGCAAAGCTGTTGAAGATGGTTTGGAGGAAGAGCCAGAAAGTCAAGTGTGAAGGGATAAAGCCTATCCTGAGATGATGAGGCCAATAGAAATGGAGAGACTAGAGCCCACAGTCCCTCAGGAAAAAGAAGGAGCAAGACTGGGACTGACTAGGGTAGGAGGTGGGCAAGAATGCCTTCACTGTAGGAGCGAAGCCAAGGAAGACTTAAGCACCTAGGGCCGGCTCTGTGGCTTCGCGGTTAAGTGCGCACGCTCTGATGCTGGCGGCCCGGGTTCGGATCCCGGGCACGCCCCAAGGCACCACTTCTCCGACCAACCCGAGGCCGAGTCCCACATACAGCAACTAGAAGGATGTGAACCTATGACATACAACTATCTACTGGGGCTTTGGGGGGAAAAAAATGAATAAATAAAATCTTTAAAAAAAAAAAATAAAAAAAAAAAATAAAAAGACTTAAGCACCTAGAGCCAGGGATAAAACTTTAAAAGTTAGGGAAAGAAGAGGGTTTTGCTTCTGGTAACAGAAGAATAGTTTCTAACAGACCAATCCTCTTGCAGATAACAACTACCAACCTTAGACTTAAAAAACAAACATATGAGGAAAGAAACAAACAAAAATACCACCTGAAGGCAGTGAGAAGCACAAAAGTGGCAAAAACTATACGGGAGTCTACACTTGAAAGGAGGGAAAGGCAATGGGTGGACTTTCTGTTTTTTAAGACTTTTCACTAGTCACTGCCCCATGGGGCACTTAAAACATGAAGAGAAACCCAAGGTGTTACTGGCTTGAAGAGCTCAGAAGACAGAGTCCAAGGCAATCACAGCAGCTATAAAGTGGAGGGTGAAGTCCCAGAAAGGAGAAAGTCTGAGAGGGGGAAGCCCCCAGTTTTGTGTAAAAAATTCAGCCCGAAATCTGTGGCTATTCATGTGTGGGGAAGATTACAAGCAGACAAGCTAAGGCTAAAAGAACCGAAGAGAGATTTAGCTGCTGCCCACCTCAAGAAAGACCAACATTGGAATTAGCGTTAACTCAAGATAATTGTCCGATGAAACAAAACAAAACAAGTCAACATTTTTCAAGAATAACAGAATCCAGAGTGTCTACTCTAAAGCATTCATAACATCCAGGTTATAATCCAAAATGACTAGATAATGAAGAGACAAGAAAATCTAACCTGTACTCAAGAGAAATGTCAAAAGCAATCAAAAATACTGACCCCAAGATGACACAGATGTTGGAACTAACAGACAAGGATTTTAAAAGCTTTTAAAAGCCTATTAAAACTATGCACATAATATTTTGCCATAAGAAAACTACATGCATGACATAAACAAAATATGCTCATTATGAGCAAGAAGCAAATGGAACTAAATGAAAAATGAAAATTTGAAATTAAAAAGTCTCCTGAATGGGCTTAAGAGCAAAACAGAAAGAGCAGAAGAGAGTCTATGAACTTCAAGACAAAACAGACTTACTCAGGGGCTGGCCCAGTGGCATAGTGGTTAAGTTCGGCCTGGGGTTCGCGGGTTCAGATTCCTGGCACAGACCTACACACTGCTCATCAAGCCATGCTGTGGCAGCGTCCCACATGCAAAATAGAGGAAGATTGCCACAGATGTTAGCTAAGGGACAATCTTCTTCAAGCAAAAAGAGGAAGATTGGCAGTAGATATTAGTTCACGGCCAATCTTCCTCACCAAAAATACAAACAAAAAAAATAGACTTAGTCTGTAAAACAGAAAGAAATAAAGACCAGAAACAATTATAACCTTGGGGCCCTATGAGACTATCTATCTATCTATCCATGTATAGCAACTAAAGTCTGAGAAGGAGAGGAGAGGAGGACAAGAGAGAAAGAATGAGGCACAAAGATTATTTGATAATACAATGCCCCAAACTTCCCAAATTTGGTTAAAGACACAAATTTTCATGTTTAATAAGACCAGTAAAAACCAAACAAGATACAGTCAGAGAAAACCATGGCTGGGCACATCGTAGTCAAACTTCTGGGAAAAAAACAAAAAGATTAACAAAAACAGAAAAGATGGTGAATGCACGGAGGAGGAGTGGACAACACATTAGGTACAGAAGACCAAAGACAGTGGAGCCATATTTTTAAAGTGCTCAAATTAAAAAAAACTGTCAATTAGAATTTTATACCCAGTGAAAATAGCTTTTAAAAACAAAATGAAATCAAGACTTTTTCAGACATACAAAAAGTAAAAGAATTCATCATCAACAAACCTGCACTGAAAGAAATGTTAAAGGAAGTCATTCAGGTAGAGAGAAAGTGATACCAGAGGAAAATCCGGATATACACAAAAAAATGAAAAGTACCAGAAATGATAACTATGTAGGTTACTATAAAAGATCTTTCTTCGTATTATTTAAATCTCTTTAAAAGACAATTCACTCTTTAAAGCAAAAATAACAATGAATGGTACAGTTTATAACAAACATAGATGTAAAACATATGACAACAATAGCATAAAGATCAGGAGAAAAGAAATAGTAGTGTACTCTTAAGATTCTTATACTATATATTAATTAGAATAATACCACATGATGGTAGATGGTGATAAGTTAAAGATGTATACTACAAATGCTAAAGCAACCACTAAAATAGTACAAAGAGATATAGCTATTAAGTAAACAAAGGAGATAAAATAGAGTTAAAAAGAGAATGCTCCATCCAAAAGGAGGCAGAAAAGAAGAAAAGGGTAATGAGAGCAGATTGGACAAACATAAAACAAATAATGAAGTGGTTAGCTTAAACCCAACCAAATCAATAATCACATTATATGTAAATAGTCTGAATATCACAATTAAAAGAGATTGTCAGATGAGAAAAAACAAGACCAAACCACATGCTTCTTTCAAGAAACCCACTTTA
Source organism: Ceratotherium simum simum (assembly GCF_057802395.1). Lineage (NCBI taxonomy): Eukaryota > Metazoa > Chordata > Mammalia > Perissodactyla > Rhinocerotidae > Ceratotherium > Ceratotherium simum. The sequence goes on along the minus strand of NC_141923.1, from coordinate 15,722,068 downwards.
AATATAAATTCACAAAGTAAAAGGGTGGAAGAAGATATACCACACTAACATTAATCTAAAGAAAGCTGGAATGGATTTTTAATATTAAAGTAGATTTCAAATCAAAGAATATTATCACAGGAAAGGGGGTAATTTCATAATGATAGAGGGGTCAATTAATCAAGAGAACATAACAACTTTGAATGTTTAGGCACCTACTAACAGAACTTCAAAATACATAAAGACAAGTGATAGAACTGCAAGGAAAAATATACAAATCCACAACTATAACCTGAGATCTCAGCAACCTTCTCTCAATAACTGATAGAACAAGTAGACAGAAAATCAGTAAGGACAGAAGACTTGAACAACACTATCAACAAAACTGATCTAATGTCAAAAACACGGCAACAAACAACAAAACACTACACAGCCAAGTGCACATGAAACATTTACCAAGATAGATCACATTCTAGGCCATAAAACATATCAATAAACGTAAAAGGATTCAAGTCACACAAATATGTTCTCTGACCATAATGGAATTAAACTAAAAATCAATAACAAAATGATATTTGGAAAATTCCCAAATACTTGAAAAATAAATAACACATCTCTAAATAACCCCAGAGTCAAAGAAGAAAGCAAAAGGGAAATCAGAAAGTATTTTAAACTAAATGAAAATGAAAACACAACATATTAAGATTTGTGAAGCACTGCTAAAGCAGACTTAGAGGAAAATTTAAAACACTAAATGCCTATATTGAAAAAGAAGAAAGGTCTCAAATCAATAACTTCAGTGTCTTTTACCTTAAGAAACCAGAAAAAGAAGAGCAAATGAATCCCAAAGCAAGCAGAAGAAAGAAAATAACAGAGTAAAAATGAAGTACATAGAAAATAAACAAAAAATAGGGAAAAATCAATAAAAGCAAAAGCAGGTTCTTTGAGAATATCAATAAAGCTGGTAAATCTCCAATCAGTTTTATTAGGAAAAAAGGGAGGAAAAAAAACAAATTACCAATATCAGGAATGAGAAAGGTGATGCCACAACAGTCTATAAATATTAAAAGTATAATAAGTAGACTATACGAACAACATTACGCAAATAAATTCAATACAGTCATGCACTGCATAATAACATTTCAGTCAACAACATACCACATACACAACAGTGGTCCCATAAGATTAGTATCATATAGCTTAGGTGTGTAGTAGGCTATACTATCTAGGTTTGTGTAACTACACTCTATGATATTCGCACAATGACAAAATCACCTAACGATTCATTTCTCAGAATGTACCCCCATCATTAAGTGACATATGATTGTAATTTAAATTAAGTAGATGAATTCCTTGAAAGATACAAACTAACAAAGATCAATTAAAAAGAAATAGATAATCTGAATAACCTTACATCTATTAGAGAAATTGAATTTGTAGGTAAAAATCTTCTCACAAAGATGACTCCAGGCCCAGATAGTTTCAGTGGTGAATTCTACCAAACATTTAAGGAAAAAATAATACTAATGCTACACAAACACTTCCAGAAAATTGGGGAAGAGAGAATGCTTTCCACTTTGTCCTATGAGTCCAGGATCACTACAATACCAAAACCAGACAAGGATATACAAGGAAAGAAAACTAAAGACCAATATCCCTCAGGAGCAAATATCCAGAAATTCTTAACAAAAATAGTTTAACAAATCAAATCCAATAATAAATGTAAAAGGTAATACCTGACCAAGTGGGGTTTATTCCAGGAATGCAGGGTTGACTTAACATTAGAAAAATCAATCAATATAATTTACCACAGTAACAACTAAAAAAAGAAAAGTCATATGATCATCTCAGTAGACACAGGAAAAGTATTTACGAAAATCCAATATCTATTCTTGGGAAAATCTATCAACAAACTAGGAATAGAAAGAAACTTCCTCAACTTGATACAAGTGCATCTATTAAGAAAAAAAAAAAAAACCATAACTACTTCATACTTAAAGGTGCAAGACAATGCTGTTCTCCTAAGATCAAGAACAAGGCAAGATTTTCTGTTCTCACCACTTCTGTTTTAAATTGTATTGGAAGTTCTAGCTAGAAGTATCAGGCAAGAAAAAGAAATATAAAAGGCAATCAGATTGGAAAAGAAGAAGTAAAACTGTATTTGCAGATAATGTGATCATCTTTGTAGAAAACCCAAACAATCTACAAAAAAGATCCTAAAACCAATAAGTGAGTTCAGCAAGGTTGCAGAATGCAACATCAATATACAAAAAGCAGTTATATTTCTATATCTTGGCAAATAACCAAAAATTAAAATAAAAAACAGAATTTTCAATAATATAAAAACACTGAAATACTGAGGGACAAATCTGACAAAAGATGTGCAAGACCTGTATTCTAAGAACTGTAAAAACATTACTGAGAGAAATTAAAGACCTAAATAAACGGACAGATATACCATGTTCATGGATTGGAAGATACAATATCATTAAGGAATTACACTACATGACCCTAAGACTTATCATAAAGCTACAATAGTCAATAGTCAAGACAGTATGGTATTGGCATCAAGACAGACAAATAGATCAATGGAACAAAATAGAGAGTCCAGAAATAGACTCACATATGTTCGGTAAATTCATTTTAAACAAAGGTACAAAAGTAATTCAGTAATTCAGAGTTTTTCTACAAATGGTTCAGGAACAATTTGAAAGCCATATGTAAAAAAAAATAAACTTCAATACATACTTTGTACCATATACAAAAATTAGTTCAAAATGGATCACAGGACTAAATGTGAAACTATAAAACTTTAGAGGAAAACAGGAGAAAAATCTCATGTTAGGCAAATACCTCTTAGATATAACACCAAAAGTACAATCCATAAAAGAAAAAACTGATAAATTGAACTTCAAAATTAAGAAAGTCTGGTCTTCAAAAGACACTGTGGGGGCTGGTCCAGTGGCGTAGTGATTAAGTTTGTGCGATCTGCTTCGGTGGCCCAGGGTTTGCAGGTTTGGATCTCAGGCACAGACTTATACACTGCTTATCAAGCCATGCTGTGGCAGGCGTCCCATATATAAAATAGAGGAAGATGGGCATGGATGTTAACTCAAGGCCAATCTCCCTCACCAAAAAAAAAAAGACACTGTGAAGAGAATGAAAATACAAGTCATTGACTGTGATAAAATACTTGCATGTCACATATATGGCAAAGAACATATATCTAGAATATAGTAAAAAACTCTTAGAACTCAATATTGAGTAAATAACCAACCCAACAATATAGTGGGTAAAACTCAACAGACACTTCACTAAAGAAGATATACTAATGGCAAATAAAAACATAAAAAGAGGGCCAGCTCCATGGCCTAGTGGTTAAGTTTGGTGAGCTCCACTTCGGCAGTCTGAGTTTGGTTCCCGGGCGCAGACCTACACCACTCATCAGTGGCCATGCTGTGGCAGTGTCCCACATACAAAACAGAGGAAGACTGGCAACAGATGTTAGCTCACGGCAAATCTTCCTCAGCCAAAAAAAAAAAAAACAAACAAACTTGAAAAGATACTCAACAATATTAGTTAATAGGGAAATTCAAATTAAATCTGTAATGAGATACTACCACTACATACCTATTAGAATGGCTAAAACTTAAAAAGACTCGTCATATCAAGTTTTGGCAAGGATGTGAAGCAACTGGAACTCCCATACACTGCTGGTGGGAATGTAAAATGGTACAAATACTTTGGGAAACATCCTGGCAGTTTCTTAAAAATTAAACATACATCTACCATATGACCCAGCCATTCCAATTTTAGGCATTTACCCAAGAGAAATGAAAGCATACAATTATACATATACATATATGTATACATACATATATTATCTATGTATACAAATCATACATAGATTTGTACACAAAGTTCACAGCAGCTTTATTTCTGGGAGCCATAAACTGGAAACAACTCAAATGTCCATCAAAAGGTGAATGGAAAAACAAATGTTGATATACCCACACAATGGACTACTACTCAGCAATAAAGAGGATTGAAGGGTTAATACATAGTACGACATGGATGAACCTTAAAATAATTATGTTGAATGAAAGAAGCTAGGCACACTCCCTCAAAAAGTACATACTATATGATTCCATTTATATAAAATTATAGACAGTGCAAAGTAATCTATAGCAACAGAAGGCAGATTAGAGGTTGCTCGCCTATTTAACAGAGGATGGGGAGGGATGAAAGGAGAGAATGAAGGAGAATGAAGAAGCTTTTGTGGGTGATGGATATCTTCACTATCTTGATTGTTAGGATGGATTCACAGGTGTATACATATGTCAAGACTTATCAAACTGCACACTTTGAATATGTATAGTGTATTACATATCAAGTATACGTCAATAAAAGTTTTTTTTAAAAAGATTACCTGATATCTTAAGACATGCTTCCTAAAATTTCCCATCAAAGTATCCCTATAGAATAAAAGGAATAAAACACTTGGGGTCTGGGGATATAGCAGCCAGCCACAAAATCGAATGTCTTTAAGTCTCATGCTATATCTTAAAAATTCATACACCTGTTACTTCCTAGTTCATAAACAATCTGTTTAATATAAACATAATGTCTAATATTAATTACTAGTTAGACCGTATAACATTTCCTCCCACAAATCTTCAGGTTAAATAGATGTACCCTTTTCTTTGTGGTGGTGTTTACTCCAGCACACAACTAAGAGGAGTACCAAAAATTTTTAGCAGCACAATTGCAAAGTCTAGATGCTTTTATTGTCTTTCTGTACTGTTTCTCTCTCCCCTTACTCCTCTTTTTTCTACTTGTAATTACTGGGGAAGTTGAGGAAGAAAATATATTTGCCACTGTTAGACACTCTTTTCCTCTTTTAAGGAAGCAACACCTACAAATTCCAAATATTTGACATTTAATCAATTTGAAAGAAAAAAAATACCTTAGACTCTTCATTTATCCAGGAAGGGGGCACTTTTGCTTCTGATTAACTGAATATTCTAGATATTCCAGAAAATCTTTTTTGTTGTTGTTTACCTTCCACTGGATTAGACAATGCCTCAGGATTATAACTATGAACTACAGGTTTCATTATATGGTTCTGTGGCTGTTGAGAAAGGCAGAGAAGAATCTCCAGAGTGGCTCTCTGAACAAATCTCCTAGGTCTGTAGGCTCACCTGTCTGCTAGGGTCTCTGGAGTACAAAACTTGTGGGTCGAACACACAATGAATGAATCTGATTATTAGAGCTTGCTTTTTTATGATAATTTGTAATTTTATGATGCTTTTTAAGTGTTTTTAAATAAATACATACGTCATTTTCTCTAGAATTAAAGAAATAATTAAAAATTACTTTTTGGAATGGAACAGAATAGAACTCATCTAAGCAAGTTCAACTATGGTCAGGTTGACCTTAGCTTGCCAGAGAAGATGCTGTCAAAAAGATTAAGTAAGTACCTAAGAGTTCTAATTTCTTTAGGACTTTCTCTCTCCCCCTGCCTCAGTGCTTATGAAATCTCAACGCCATCCTCAGAGCATTTATGGTGTTGTAAGTAGCTTACAGCAGGGCTCCTTACTGTGCACACAAATCATGTAGGATCTTGTTAAAATGCAGATTGTGATTCAGTAGGTCTGGGCTGGAGCCTAAGATTCTGCATGTCTGACAAGATCCCAGACGATGCAGCAACAAGGTACAATGTATATGCCGCTTGTTCCAGACAACGCTTAGCAAGGGCTTAAACTGCAATGGTTCTCCAAGTGTGGCACCTGGACCAGCAGCATCAACATCACCTGGCGACACGGGAGAAGTGCAAGTTCTCCAGACCTCCTGAATCAGAAACTCTGGTGGTGGAGCCCAGCAGCTGAGTGTTAATAAGCCTTCCAGGTGATTCTGATGCACACTAATATTCGAGAATCACTGGCTTCGAGAATGAGGAATAACACTGTAGCTGGTGAAAAACAGCTCAATTTCAAAAGGTCTGCAGTTCTGAGAGAAAGCCATGGAAACTTCAAGAAGCAGCCTAGTTATAGAGGACTATTTTAAACCAGAATGTGTTTAAGTTTTCCACGAGACATCATCAGTTCTAATTTTTTTTAAAGAAAGAAAATACCCTGTTAAATACACAAACATAAAAGCTTTCTTGTTGACAAGGTACAATATATACAGCACAGCATAATCACGGGCTCCATTTCCACATGTTTGTAATAAACGTCACAACCGTTATTTTTCAAAACCCTCTTCCCTTTCCAAACTCTATGTTTAAATTAGAACACATAAAACTCCATCTATTCTTAAACTTTACAAACCTTAAATAATGTGTGAGAACATTACAAAATGATCAGGAAAACACAACACAGCCACTGAATTATAGTTGCAAAACGAAAATCTATCAGTTGGGCAAACACTATAATTGTTGTTGTTTGTGCCGTGGAGTTGATTCTGACTTCTAGTGACACTGTGTACAGCAGAGCAGAACCCCGCCCGGTCTTTTTGTGCCATCCTCTCACCTTCTGGTGCTATAACAGACAATGTTCTGCTGCTATTCATAGGGTTTTCATGGCCAATTTTTTCAGAAGTGCGTGGCCAGGTCCTTCTTCCTAGTCTGGCTTAGTCTGGAAGCTCCATTGAATCATGCCCACCAGAGGTGACCCTGCTGGTATTTGAAATCCCAGTGGCATTGCTTTCAGCATCAGAGCAACACGCAGCCACCACAGTATGACAACCGACAGATGGGTGGTGTGGTTCCCTGACCAGGAAACAAACCCAGGCTGCTGCAGTGAGAGCACTGAATCTTAACCACTAGACCACCAGGCCTGGCAAACAATGTAATTAGAGGATCTTATTTATAACAATGTTGGCAGGCTGATTTTACCCAACATTTCCACTGATAACCCAATGAGGATGAAGTCAACCAGAAGATTATTTTGATGATTTTGTCACTTAGCTAGAGTTTTTTTTTTTTTAATTACTAGGCACCAGACAAAAGAGACCTAGCTGTACATGCAGGTGACAGAGACTCAAGAGATATATTAGATGGAATCACAAACAAAGGTAGGAGGCTGACACGCCAGAATTCAATAAAAATGAGAAAAAAATTAATAGAGAAAAACTAAATTTGTATACTCAGGCTCCCCGGAAGGTCATGTAGAGAATGGAAAGTATATAAAAATTAGTATCTATGAAAAGGGCAGTCAAGAACATAAAGAGGCATCGATCACACCAAGTTGCTTGGAGCCACATGAACTCAAAGCCAGAAAGTTATTTTTGTGCTTGTACTTCATTCGTCTCGTGCACGGAGGGCAGCTGCAACCACCAGTCTTCTTGGTCCACATCCTATTCTCTTCTAGCTGCCCTAAGAAAAGCATTCACACCAGCAGACGTTCCGAACTGCCGTGCCTCTCAAAGTGTGACCCGGGGATCAGCATCATCAGCATCACCTAGAAACGCTGTTTGTGCACAATGCAGATTCTCATGGGCCTCTCCCCGGACCTGTTGGATCAGAATCTGTATTTTAACAACATCTCTAGATTGGCGGGCACATGCCATCTGAGAAGCACTGCTCAAGCCTGCTTTCAGTCTTGGATCCACCCGGATACCCCCTGTGACTTCCTGACTTTATTTCTGGTTGGTGTTGAGGTGAAGACACCCATTCTCAATCACCCCAAGCTAACATATCGGCTCAGGAGGGAGTTCTTTGTAAGGAATTAAATGTCCTTTACCAAAGTGTATCTTATTTTGGAGGAGAAGGTAGAAGGGACAGCATTACTCTAGTTTTACAGAGAAAAACCAGTTTCATAAAAGTTAAGTGAATTATTGAAGGTCAAAGCTTATCATGGGCAAAGCACTAAGTAAAAGCCATGTTTCTTCTTATTTACATTACACCATACTCTGTGGTATTCCCTGGAAATCCCAAAAAGGAAAGAGAGAAGCTCCCACTGAAGCTGGGATATGTGGGTCTGACCCATAATCAAGAATGTAGCTCCACTTCTTTTTCTTTTTCTTTTTTTTACAGCAGCAAATTAGGGTCAAGGCTCAATTGCCCAAGCTACTTTGATCAATATCACCCCCCTCATCTTCCCATTACTTGGAATTTTGCCTGCATCTAGATATGGTTGTTTTCTTTTTTCTTTTTTCCTACTACGGAGTTCAGAGAGAATATACTTATGCTTTCTCTGTGATAGAAAAAATAACAGGATTCATTTTTCAAAGGAACACTGGAATTTTACTTTTGAGCTCCTAAAGAGAGAAATCTATCAAACCGAGTGCTCTCTGAGGCCGGCTTTGCTTCTGAGAGGCTTCTGCTCCCCTCTCAGGAGAGAGGCTTCCAAACCTTTTAAAATCCCCATGCCCAGGCCACACCCCAACCAATTAAGTCAGAAGCTCTGGGCGTGGAACCAGGTTATCATATGTTTTCAAACTCTCCAGGTGGGTGATTCCAATGCGCATGCAAGTTGGAGAACGCAGGAGCTAGGCAGTGACACCAGTAAACCTCACACTGATGCCATGAGGTCAGTTCTATCCCCGGCTCCATGCATCCTATATTTATTCCATCCTTCCTACATGCCAGGCAGCAGAATCTCCCGGGATCTACTTTCACTCACGTTCCAGAACCTGCTCTTCTCAAACAGCTGCTTCAATTGGGGGTATATATTTTTTTGCAACGCTCTTCCATTTAATAAAGAAATTCTTTCTCATTCCCTTAATATTCTTTCCCATCAAACTATAACCTATAAACAGCTGATGAATTATACTTAAGCAGCAAGTATGAAGGGCAGCTGCTTTATCTCAATGGAGCATTTTCTCTTTATGATTCCGTTATTTTACTCTGGCATGACATGCCTAATGTTTTAAGTAAGGCACAGCTTTTATTTTGTTTTATTTTATTTTAGTTGAGGTGAGATTTCAGCTGGAAATCTACTCTAAAAGATCCTCAAGAAACAGTCAGAGTAAGAACAAGGCAGTATTTATTTTTTATGAGCAGTGGAAGGCTGATCAAAACATTCCTCCCAAGCCACAAAATGTGTAACCCCGGCATTTTTCAGGGCTATTTTTTGGCACACTGAACACAGCTCAAGACATGGAGCCACATTTTATTTTAATTATTCTTCTTGAACCTCCTGAATCTTCAAGCGGCAATACTTAAAGACACTCATTCATGGTGAGCAGATAATGCAGCTTTTTTTCACCCTGCAGTGACCTAGTACAGAGAAAATATAGTGAATAAACTTTTTACCAAAGAGGTACTGTTAACTCACCCTTGGGTTGCAACTGCCTGTGTGCGAACTTCTAGAATATTTTCCAGACCGTCTTTTCAATAAGCAGAGCTTGCTGAGTTTGCCAAACCTACTTCCTTACCTTTGTCTATTCTGTTCTTTGGCAACTCCTCTTGACAGGCCTACCCCATTCAAGGCCTTTTCCCTGCTCTAATCCATCTCATTACCTCCTCTTCAAATCTGCTTTTACCTATTCATAACATGGATCTTCCAAGGAACTCTCCAAAAGGATGGAGTCAGAGTCACGATTGATTTTCTGTTAACATTGGAAGGAAGATTTATGTATATGCCCATAGAAGCATACATCGTTTGTAACACCCAGTTAGTACCAAAGAATTAAAGTCACATATTCCACTCCATAAACTGGGTTCTATTTAACAAGAAAAGACGACATTATTAAAGACAAAGATTAAATAGTTGTAAATAATAGCGCATTTGTTTGGTGCTGATCTTGAGTCTTCCAATACATCCACACTCTTTGCTAACGTCACTGGAGGCAAAATACAGCCACAAGCGAAGAGATTTCAGGTGAGAAATGATGGGCAGATGAAAGACTTGCCAGCATCTTAACAGCATTGCATGGTGACTAAGGGCATGGAGGCTCCAGAATCTGACAGACCTGGGTTCAAATCTTGGCTGTGCTACTAGGACTAGCTGTGTGTCCCTGGGTCAGATATTCAGCTTCTGTGACCATCCCCATCTCTAAAATGCAAATAATAGCAATAACGACCTTCACAGGGTTGCAGAGAGGACTAAAGGGCTTACAGAGTAGTGAGTACATGTTAGCTATTCTTATTGCTTTTTTTTTTCCTTTTTGGTGAAGAAGATTGGCCCTGAGCTAACATCCGTTGCCAATCTTCCTCTTTTTGCTTGAGGAAGATTGTCCCTCAGCTAACATCCCTGCCAATCTTCCTCTATTTTTTGTATGTGGGACACCGCCACAGCATGGCTTGATGAGCGGTGAGTAGGTTCACACCTGGGATCTGAACCTGTGAACCCCGGGCCACCAAAGCAGAGCGCAGAACTTAACCACTATGCCACCGGCCCGGCCCCTCTTATTGCATTTTAAAGAGAGAAAAGCAACCCAAACAAACCCATGAGGCAAGAGGAGTAGGTATTATTTGTGTCCATCTTACAGATGGGAAAAGTGAGGCTCAAAGAGATTGAGTAAATTCATCCTCGGCATGTACCTTTCTAAAATGCAAAAATGACTCTGCCATTCCCTGTTGAAAACTCTTCGGTGGTTCCCATCAGCAGGAAGTGACAAAGAGGCATAAAGTCCAAACTCCTTATCATGGCATAATCCCTCAATGATACCTTTTTTTTTTCCCCCAGAAAAATTCAACCCCAAATCACTTCTGCTACTAAGCCTTTCTGCAGTGCCAAAGAGTGTTGCTCCTCCCTCCTCTGGGCTCCCACTCTGCCTGGACACACTTCCAACAAAGCACCCACGGCATTTTTCTGAGTGCGTTGGGTTATGTGTCTGAGTCCACACTCTAAACAGGAAGATCCTGAAGAACAAGGACACCATCCTGTCATCTTTTAGTCCTAGCATCTAGCCTAGCACCCAACACCTGGCAGATAGTCCATACAACGCTTGATGAATGAGTGAATGAATGAAGGAATGAATGGTCCAAAGCCATGCTACAAGATAATGGCAGAGCCAAAGCAGATCCCACATCTTCCAACTTCCTGTTGAGCCATCATTCCCTAGGACCACATTACCTTTGCCAACGTGTGGGTGACATCTGGGAAAAGACTTGAGGCTCAATCTCTGTATCCAGAATGGACCTGTCATATAACTTTAGGCCATGTGTTAAAAGGCCATGTGTTAAAAAACAAACAAAAATAACAACAAAACTGTGTGCATTAATTTACGTATCTGTCAAAGAGGGCTCATACTTAATACTGGACTTTACACAGGAGGTGGGGGAGGAACAAGAGAAAAACCAATTAGATAACATTGACAAGCTCCTTCTGGAAAAGTGCCTTAATCTAAAACTCTCGCAATAGTAAATATAATTAGATAACAATAATAATACCAAATACCACAGTTTATTACAATCCTTTCTTCTGAGGCTTTCAATTGGAACTGAAAACACAATTACTAATTAAATTAGACAACAGGAGGTATCATTTTCCAAATGGAACCCTAGTGATATAAATGAGTTACTGCAGCTTCTCAAATTTCTCACTGTCACTCAGAGAGGGTGATTTAGTTGGCTAGAGTCAACTCAGAAAAACAGGTCCCTATACTGCGTTTGTTCTTTTATTTGAAATGCAGTTCATTTCTGTATGTTCTATGTAGTTACTGAGCCACTATAAGACCATAAAGAAGTTCAGCCCAGTTCCTTCCCTCAAGGAGCTTAATGTACAGTGGTGGGTGGAGAAGCGCACAGATGGCGAAAAACTCATCATGACTCAGGCAAAAAAATAAAAGTCTCAAGGCAGGAGATAAAGAGCAAGGGACTCACGTTTCTTGTCTTGGAGGAATCTGGGTAAAAAATAAAAACAGAGCTTTAAAGTGGAACAGGGTGAGGCAGGAGGCTATGATCTTTGGGGGGCCTGAGAACATTCTGTTTTCTTTTCTTCTTCCTCTTTTTTTTTTTTTTAATTGTATAGCAGAATGCACCAAGCTCTTTACTTGTCTTTTAACTGAAGACTTTTCCAAATTGTGCTTTTAAAGGCATTAGGAGAGAGAGAGAAAAAAAAAAAAAAAAGGTTTATGGTTAAATGGAAATTTGGGAAAATTAAATAAAAATAAAATTTTTAAATTTTAAAATAAAATTTTTAAACAAAATTTTTTGTTTGCTGAAGGACATCTCAGACCTTTTGATATGCAAAGATAAATTCAGAATCTCTTAGAAGGGGATATAATGTGCAGTTCTGACCAAATTAATTTAATGCAAGACTCTTTTTGTTTGTTTTGTAGAAGCATCTTGCTGGCTAGTGGTCTAGAAAACACACATAGAAAATATTGGTCTAGGGCCGGCTCCATGGCTTAGCGGTTAGGTGCGCGAGCTCCGCTGCTGGTGGCCCGGGTTCGGATCCTGGGCGCGCACCAACGCACGGCTTCTCTGGCCATGCTGAGGCTGCGTCCCACATACAGCAACTAGAAGGATGTGCAACTATGACATACAACTATCTACTGGGGCTTTGGGGGGAAAAAAAAAGGAGGGGGATTGGCAATAGATGTTAGCTCAGAGCCGGTCTTCCTCAGCAAAAGAAAAGAGGAGGATTAGCATGGATGTTAGCTCAGGGCTGATCTTCCTCACAAAAAAAAAAAAAAAAAGAGGGTGCCTTTAATGGAGAAATAAAGGGAGCATTATAGCTATGGCCTATAGAAGTAGAGGGACTTGAAAATTATATAAACACAACTTAGGGTCCTGCTCGCCACTTATACCATGTGACCTTGGCTTAAAAATTGCTTAAACTTTCTTGGCCTCCGTTTCCACATCAGTCAAATGGGAACAATGGCATTATCTGCCCCTAAGAGTGAGTAGGAGTATTTATTGAGTCAAATCATCCACAGAGCGCTTAGCCTCGATGTTCAGAAACCATCACATGAGATACTCAAAGTGACAGAGAGGCCCATGAGGGTTAGTCCACCGAGTCTTCTTATGCTAAAACAAAAATACATTCAACTTGAATGCAAGCGAAAAACTCCACGTAGGCCACATGGGAAAAGAAAACGAAACACACAAAAATGGAAGAAAAGTCTGAAGAAAACTCCTCTCAAGCCAAATTTTCAAGGAAATGAATTTAATATGGAATCACAAAAACAGTGCCCTCGGCTGTTTCTACTTTTCTATGAAATCTGATACCCAGATATCATAATGTTTTAGGAGAACAAAGAAAATGCAAAGAACAGCAGGATAAACACTTTCAGTTGTTTTTTCCCTCCATTCCTTCAAATTGGAGTTTGCAGCAGAAGGAAAGGCAATATCCATCCATGGGACATTTACAGCCAATTTCGGGATCCAGGACATTTCTGAGGAAATAGGTAGAGATAGTGGCAAAGCCAACAAGTGGCCATGTGGTACACGGTAGATCAAGATTTTGAAAACAGAGACTTCACTCAGCCAAGTAAATTAATTTTACCACTACCCTCTAAAAGACCTTCTTAATACAGACCTAAAACTAAGCAAATCCTCCCACTAGAATTTCACAGTACACGTTAAAAAAAAATTTTGCATGTAAAGTTGCCTGGGGCATTAAAGTAACCAGTCGGAAAGAAAAAGAATGAGCTATATGACTTTAATAATCAAATTTGTTACGATAAAACGTCCAAAGACTACGGCTAAGAGAAGTTTGTATGGAATATTCCTCGATATAAATGTGTCAAGTTGGGTCTTGGAAACACTTTTGTTGTGCAGAGTTCTTCAACACTAAGTTGGAATGTCTAATAAGCATTTGCAACATGAAGGAACTGAATGAATGAAAGAATGAACAAAGAAAGGAAGTGGCTGAGTTACAGTACTCATGAGTTGGAAGAGTTCTAAGATACCTACCAACTTAGATTTTGGTTCGTACACTGTGTCATGGGAAGCTCACTACCCTTCCAGGCCGATCTCTCCATTGTGATGCAACATAATGTGTGACAATGAATCAATTCCAGAAGTTTCAATTTATCCAAGGTTTTTCTGTTAGTGGCAAGAACACAGGTATTCCCAAAGAACTAAATACTTTAGCAGACAGTACTTTCTTATCTAATTGTCACCAACATTCCTGTGTCCACCTTCTATCTTAGCTAAGTACTTGTCACAACCTGTAATTTTCATACTTATTTCATTGTTGACTGTGGGGTTCTCCCACCTCTAAATGTAACTTCACGAAGGTAAACATCTTGCCTTTCCCCAGCACCTAGCCCAGTACCTGCGCATACACACAGCAGGTGAGCATTAAATATTTGTTGGATATATGGATGGAGTCAGAGCTGTGGAAGTAGGAGCTGTTCCTTCCTCATTTCATTTTAAACACATCATTTGGGTAGAACTGTCATTAAGAGTCAATTGGCTGGGATTTTGGTCCCCACTCTGCAACTCGACATAGCTGTGCATCCTTGAGCAAACTTTTATACTTTTCTGGTTTCCTTCTTTGTAAAACTGGGTGCTTGAACTACACTTTCAAAGGTCCCTTGCATCAGTAATATTTTAAGATTACTCGAGAAAATATAACCCAAAATACCTGAGCTATCATGGTTAAAGTTCAGAATGATAGAAATAAATGAACAAATGCATTCTGAGATTATCAAGTTAGTCATGGTTTTATCAAGTTAGCTCATTTCTCTGCCAAATTACAAACTGTACTTTTCCGCATTTGGCCCCTCAAATGAGTGGGATTAATGAGGTGGCTAATGTCCACTCACTAAATAAGGCACAACCCCTCCTCCTCCATCCAGAGAATTCTGCAGCCTGTTTGCAAGATTTCTAATTTGAGACGCAAGTGTCATTTAACTAAGTAGCTCTTAGAGATTCTGATTTTTCCTGCCACCCATGGGTTAATGCGCTGAGATCGTCCTTTGTTTTACAAAGGGGCAAGAAAGCACATTGAGCTGATACAGTCCATTATTAAAATTGCATTTCAGCAGAGGCAAATAACTCCAGCCACCTGACGCTGGGCTTAGCCATCATCTTCCCTTGCGACAACCCAAAGCTATTACGTTAAGAGCATGAGCAGAACAATAGAGCTGACAGCACCGCAAACTCCTCTGGTAGATGGAAACCATCAATCCTGTTGGTGAAGTATTTAGCTACAAAAGGAGAAAAGACATTCTTTGATTGAAGGATAAGAGGAAGGAATACACAGCCGCTTTTCAATCAGAGCAAGATCGTGTATACTTAAAGGAATAGCTTCGACAGCCAGATGATAAGTTTGCCTCCGGAAAGCATGAGCCAGCAGGTACACCTGGCGAGGAGTTAGAAAAGTTTGGGGGCGAATGAGGTCATTCTTTGCTCCACATTCAACTTGGATGTGCGTAGTCTCGACTGGGTGGAGACTCTCCACCCAGTCGCTGCGTGGTAGTTTCTACAGAAATTAAACAATGAGCTTCTTTAGGGGCCAAGCAGACACAAGACTAACCTCTTTAGCTTCAGCAGTGTTAACTAATATTAATAAGCTCTAAGTCTTTATTTAGAAGTCAATGAAATTAGCAGTAGAGTTTAGAAGCCAGACACACACTGCTGGGTTATTAAAAAAAAACCAAAAAACTCCGACCATTCTTTTCAGCTAAACTTCGGCTCCGGTTCTCTGGGCTAGAATAGTGGTGTTAATAGATTCCACCTCAACTAAAAAGGGAGCCAGTGGCAGAAAATCTATTCCTCCGGCAAGGTTGCCGGGCAACGAGCAAGCTTTTGGCTTGTGGCTGATGTCTCCAGGCAGCCCGGACTACACAAAGTAAGCTCTCCCATCACTTACAACTAACTTGATTTTGATGGATTAAAACCGAATTGAAACGTACTGTAACTCACTTGCTTCCAAATTCAGGAATCAGGGAGAGAGAAAATACCCCTACACCCAATGAAAGACTAATCAGGAAAAGTAGAATTCACTAAAGTTCATTCTACTGGTGATAAATCTCTTACGCATTCTGCTATACACATGATTTTGTTTTAAGACAAGAATATCAAAAAGAAATGGGAAAAAATAGCCTTCAAGAATATTTAGGAAAAAGATTAATGTTACAAAGTTGGAGCCTCGACATAATCAGGACTTCTGGAATCAAATGTATCTTTGTGCCTGGTGTCGGTGATGGTATTTGCACCTTATTCTGCAAACATCTGAGCACATTAGTCAATAATCAACCAGCCCCCACTAAGGGCTCTGAGGTCCCATCCCTGTGCTGTAGAGGGGATAGAAAAATGTAAGACTTTGGGCCAGGCCTTCTTTCGAATACATTTACTGTTAGGAACATAAGGTAAAATGCGTTTCTTCTCGCCAACTAAGTTCTTCCATAAAAGGTTAGTTTGGCATTTATTGTGTTCGTTTACAAAACCACCCCCAAGATAGACTGACAGAGCTGTCTAGACTCCCAAAATGGTCAGAGTGGATGGCTCAAAGGCCCGGCCTGTCCTTTCCCAGGGTTCTGGTGTGAGCAGGCCAACCTGCCCGGGCTCTGAATGCCATAAAATACACTCACATTTGATCTCAAACTTTTCTTTCTCTATTAGAAAACCACCCTTCGCAGCATTCATAATGTATCATCTCCTTCAGTAATAGCCTCTTCAGAAAACTGCACACTCGTGCACTGACAGGGCGCTCTTTCTCACGCAATCCTGAACCTGTGATTAGTGGCGGGCACAGGGCCACCACAGGAGACACTGAGGACAAATGGAACCAGACCAAGCAAACCAGTAATTTTGCCCCCACATCTCCTAGGAGTTCCGGGAGAAACCAAATTGTGCTTCTAATGTGGAGAACGCATATGACTTCAGGCGAAACACTCTTATGTTCCAGCCATGGCACGTCCCATCTGTGGTCTCGTCAGCTCCTCGTCCATTATGGATCCATTATGCCTTTAGTCGGTTTCCATGTTTCTTGCAACACATTAACATGCACTGCAGGAGCTAAAAGCAGCCTCCTCTGTAACCACTATGATGCTAAAATGCAACTTGATGGAAATTGATATATTATTATTGCTCCCTAACAAGACATATGCCATCAGGAAATAGGGAGTTAGTTTTAATAGGAAAGAGAGGCTGAATGGGTATTCCCATGAGCTTGTAAAGGTGGCTGAGCAGGTGCACGGCACTGCCAATCTCCACAAGTTTAACACGTGCCCACTAATTAAGGTCCAGTCCAAATGCCACCCCAGAAATCCTTTGCTGAGCCCCCCCAAACTAATCTCTCTGTTACCTGTAGCTTTGCCCCTGCACAAAACCTTTTCTACTTTATATTCATCCTTTGCATATAACTATCCTCTCTCCTACCAGGTGTACGCTCCCTGACCGCAAGCTCAGGGCCCTACTCACAGTAGATGTTCAGTCAACGTTAGATGATTTTGTTTCTCATTGAAAGGGAATAAAATGATGTTTAGGGCCGGCCCCGTGGCTTGGTGGTTAAGTGTGCGTGCTCCGCTGCTGGCGGCCCAGGTTCGGATCCCGGGCGCGCACCAACGTACTGCTTCTCTGGCCATGCTGAGGTCGCGTCCCATGTACAGCAACTAGAAGGATGTGCATCTATGACATACAACTATCTACTGGGGCTTTGGGGGGAGGGAAATGATGTCTAAACATAACTCCCCAAAATGAAAAAAAAATTTTTAATCTATTGATAATCTGGGATATCTGGTCAAAGCGTTAGTGCTATGTCATGGAAAGAAGAGTCTATGGTATGAGTGTCAAGTCAGCCAACCAGCTCTACCCTTCCTACTGGAGTGCCCTTTGCTCCCTGTAAGTAACCAAGTAAACTGTGGCTTTGCAGAGGCATTCTTCAGTGAGTAGAGGCCAAGAGAAAACTAAGAGTTAATGATTTTTTTCCTAATGGTTTTCTTTCTTAAAATAATTGTTTACATTATAAAAGCAATACAAGTGTATTGTATAACCTTTCCGTTTTTCGTACATATACATATATAAACACACAATATTGTCAATTGTTGATTGTCGAATTTTCTCTTTACCTGATATGTATGCAAAATTACTTCTTTCAAGTTGATTGATAATAGCACCCCATCTGTTTCCTATCCAGAACTCATCACTATTTGTTTGTTTTTTTTTTGTGAGGAAGATCGGCCCTGAGCTAACATCTGCCAATCCTCCTCTTTTTGCTGAGAAAGACTGGCCCTGGGCTAACATCCATGACCATCTTCCTCCACTTTATATGGGACGCCGCCACAGCACGGCTCGACAAGCGGTGCATCGGTGCGCACCCGGGATCCGAACCGGCGAACCCCAGGCCGCCGCAGCAGAGCGCATGCACTTAACCGCTTGCACCACCGGGCCGGCCCCTCATCGTTATTTGTAATTAATTATTTGTTGTTTCCTAGTTTGTCTCTCTGCCCAATAGACTGTGAGCTCTCGAAGGGTAGACACTATTTCTGTCTTGCCCTCTAATGTGTCCCACTGCCCAGCACCAAGCCTGACATGGGTGAGGCACCCAGTAAATATTTACTGAATGATCACTGCCTGAATTAATTGATTGATAAGTTAATGCCTAATTGAAGTTCTAGCTTGATTGAGGGTCTTCAAAATAAGACAGCTGATTTACCATCTAGGCCACTGGTCTTGCAATAGATTTTGCTTCAGAAAAACTCTTGCAAACCAGAACACCGAGGCTAGCCCTCTCCTTTAGGGAAACTTAGGGAGCCTGTAATCCTAGGACAGCAAGTAGGAGCTGGAAGGAGAAGCCAGCAAATGGAAAATACTTTATTATCTTGCTCGTAGATAACATTCAAAATTAGAAACATCTATATTCAGATGTTCAAGATAGAGACACTTAAGTTGAAGTCAAAATATATATTTGTTTTTATTTATTTATTTTTTTCCCCCAAAGCCCCAGTAGATAGTCGTATGTCATAGTTGCACATCCTTCTAGTTGCTGTATGTGGGACACGGCCTCAGCATGGCTGGAGAAGCGGTGCGTTGGTGCACTCCCGGGATCCGAACCCGGGCCGCCAGCAGCGGAGCGCGTGCACTTAACCGCTAAGCCACGGGGCCGGCCCTATATTTGTTTTTAAACACAAGTTTGGGACTACATAAACCCCTATTCACTTGCAGTAAAAACTCTCTCTTTCATTCATCTGCCTTCTCTTCCTCCCTTCCCTTTCCCCTTCCCCTTCCCTTAATCCCTGCCCCACATATTCCTCAGATTTTCTCATACTTATATTTCAGATAATTTTATTATTCCCCACTTACGTGTTTGTCAGAATATATGTTCTGATTTTCTATTCAGAAAAAAAGAATCATAAATATATGCATGTATGCGAGCAGGCTATATATATGGTTATAAACATGTATGCATATCATCATAGTATTATCTGTTTATTTATTCTCACTAATATAGCAGGGTAACAGAGACATGGAAAACTCAAAGCAGTAGACAATTTTTAAAATTATTCATACTTGATTCTAGGACACTAAGAGTTTAAACACTAGACCCTCCTTCTAAATTCTATTTAACTTAGGCTATTAAGACTAAAATGTTTCAAACGCATACACTAACTGATCATAAGAGATAATACATGTAAAAGTACTCTGAAACTAAAAGCCTGATGTAAATGTGTTATTACCATAATAATTATGATTTTTCTTTCAATTTATATGTATGTATGTACATATGTATGTATGTCTATATATTACATAATCCATGTAGCCTAACACAATAGTTTTCAAATACCTGTTCACAGACCAATACTAGTTAATGACAAAGTTTTCACTGGCTGGAAGCAAAATGAGAAAAATCATAATAATGTATTAAGCCTTTTTAATAATACTAAATATATTGTATTTTAAAAAACTGCTTTTATTCTGAAATTAAATTCTTACTGATTTTTTTTTGCTTTGTTTGAAGGTCCATTGTTTTATGAAATTACAGGGATAACGTGGTAATTTTTAAAGCCCTTATTTGAAAAAAAAGAGGAAATTCTCTTTCAAATTTTACTAATCCATGAAATCTAAAAGTCTGAAAAAAGCTGATTCAGGCGACAAAAACACCAACATTTCCATATTCTGTTTGAGGAAAGAAAGTGAGGCTCCTCTTTCCCCTTAGCCTTACTTCCTCTAGCTGTCCCAGTCACCGTAACACGTGGAACATAACGAAAGATCCATCCCCTGAGCGGAGCCCTCCCTGGCTCCCAGCACTCCAGCACCTGTTTAGCTTGTGTGTGTTCATTTCATTTTTCCCAACAGCCCCAATAAGAGGCGCCACTTTAGAGGAAACCCCAAATCTTAAATTAGTCCAAGGTGGGGGCAGGGTGAGGGAAGAATTGAATCCAATTTATTGTAGGCAAAAAGACTTCAAAGTCTCCATCTGATGGCTCAAACATCCATAACAGAATTGGTATTTCTTCTCGGATTCAAGGCATGGCCAAGTCACAAAGGCTCACTTCCAGGGTCCAGTTTTCATCTTGGAGCCTGCAATCCAGGCAGGCTCTCTGCCCTTTGATCTGGTTGGAACCGGAGTGTTACAAATATGCTTGTATTAAGCTATCTCCAGTCTGCCTGAGGGCATCAGTCTGGAATGCGAGAATGGGAGCTTCAGACTGTGAGGTTCCCAAGTCTTCATTTACTTCACATTTTTTCTGGCAGGCTGGCTAATGCTCCATCTACAGAAAGCAGCAACGTGATGCCCATGGACATCACGTAATGCACAATGGCATCATAAAGCAAGACTAGAGACTTTCCTCTCCATCCTCAGGGCCAGGAATTCAGACGAAGGACAAGGGAATTATAAGCCAGCACCAGAACTCTAAATTATACTTTCATTAAGTGACACACAGGCATTCAGTGAGCACCTAGGAGCTCCAAGTACTATGCTATAAAGACACAAAGGAGGTGCCACCATCTTTGGCCATCAAAGCATCCATGTTCCACTACCCACCTCTGGAGTAATGAATCGTTTCAAGGACTCCATCCCTTCTATTCCGAGGCCTTATCCTCCTAGACTTGATGGTGCAGGCCTTCATTTTCAAAATCAAAATGCATAAAAAACTTGTTATAGCTGGAAGATATTCTGTGAGAAAGAATGTGTAGTCAACAGCAAACACTTCCAACAGCACAACCAGTATTTCCCTATTTCCCGGACAATTTACTGAAAATCTATCACCCCTTCTTTCAGAAGTGAAGGGTATCTGTTGTGCCAAATTGTCTGCTGGTGACAGAGAAAAACCAACCTATTCTGCATTGTCCAGGGATAAATTGAAAAAAAGAGAGAGAGAGGTGTCCTTGACAAACAGTAGACTCTGAACTACACCTGTGTGACCTGTCACCAAGAGACTTTAAATGGTGGGTGATCAGAGATGGTGAGAAAGCAGCTCGCTTATTTTTCACCAGCTTGTACCGCACCAGTCATAATCTAAAAAAGATCAAGAAACCCCAAGGCCTTGGGAGACTGCTTTATGCAAACACGAAATGGTGCAATGGAGATCACTATTTCTTTGACTCTTGCAGATGGAAAAGATGCTGCTTTTAATATCATGCTTACTGGACATCCATCATCCAAAGCACAATGCCATCACTGTAGGCAGAGAGAGAGAGAATATATTCTGTGGGGTAGAGGCATGCAAACAAGAGCCCCAAATGACAGGCAGCAAAGAAACAGCCTTCTACTTCTCATTGGAATAACGGTGGGCCGTGCACACGAATGTTTCTGGCTGGCCTTAAAAGAAAGAAATTCTTTCAGAGAGCAGCGACCTTAAATATCTTATCAGCCTTTGAAGTTATGCACAATGACATCCTTTGGTTCCTCGCCTGGGGCAGAGGTTTAAGCTTTAAGACTCCATTTACTCACTAAGAACTGTAGAAATATTTTCACTGCAGCACAAGGCCAAGGAGCTGAGTTTTTAAAACGGCAAATGATGGGATGGGGAGGAAGGGGAAAACATCCTCTATATGGGGCACCCCACTGTGCTAAGGGAGGCAAGAGCTGTAGGTCTAACTTTCTGGGGTTAATCTCCTTCACTTTTAGTCTTCTGTACTATTCAGATCAGTTTTGTGGGACTCAAGTCAAAGTCATAGAAGTAGAAGTAGGTTGATGCTTCCACTCTCCCGCTCAACCATCCCTGGTCCAACTGGCCCT
Source organism: Ceratotherium simum simum (assembly GCF_057802395.1). Classification (NCBI taxonomy): domain Eukaryota; kingdom Metazoa; phylum Chordata; class Mammalia; order Perissodactyla; family Rhinocerotidae; genus Ceratotherium; species Ceratotherium simum. The sequence goes on along the minus strand of NC_141923.1, from coordinate 15,700,061 downwards.
ACCAACGTCTGTCCTTCAGACCTACACCACTATATCTCTGCTATCCATCTCACTCTCCCCCAAAAAAGGGCACCCCCAGTTCCTGCCAATGTTGCCTCTCATGTGGGAGTCCAAGGTGTGACATTATCTCCCAAAGGAGGGTGCCGGGGGGCCATGTGCCCACTGCTGCCTCCACACAGTTCTCTAGGCATTTAGGCTGATGTTTATTCCTTATGGTGTGTCCTGTCTATCTGGTCAACCACTCCATCCCGGCACACTGTGTGCCCAGCCGGCACAGTATTGAGTATATAGCGAGTACTCATGACCTGCTTGTAGAACAAAGGCCTGTTACCCTCACTCCTAACATTTTCTCTTTTCTTTCTGCCAGATATCTGCCCGTCTTGGGGTACACTCTACTTTTAGGGCCTCACCCACAACTCAGTCTTAGATATCAGAACCTTCTCTTGCCAGAGCTGTTTGATTTATTTGTTTTTGTTTTAATCTCATGCCATGGCAAAAGTTCTTATGCAAGACCCCAAAAAGCTAGGATCCAGAGATTCCGGGAACCTAGTAATAGTCACCTAAGAAAAAGTAATAATATTATATGTCATCATTTTCATGATCTGATGATGTCCGTAAAACTAATTACTGAATTGGAGCCAAACACTTGAAGGGAAACAGAAGGAAATCTGTTGCATTGAGATTTATCTTTCTTCTTCAAAGAACTAAGAGTTACACGATGTTAGGATAGGCCTTGGGCCAATCATTGTAAAGAGCATCTGAAAAATCATTCAGAATTGTGTGCTCAGTTGTTTTGTGAAGGATATAACTATTTGTTTGCTTAAGTGAGGCTGTAAGGATTGCTGGAAAAGTTCTGTGAAAATATTAGCTAAACTCAAGTCCCCACCAGCAAATACAGGCGTGCAGTCCACATGTGTGCACAATCGCACCCACTATCTCTGACTTACAGGTAGGAATAATGTACAAACAAGCTGAACCCCACTCAAAAGAACAAGAGACTTTAGTTCACAACGGAAATGTAAACATGACCCTTAGTTGAAGTTAGTCTAACTCCAAATTGTCTATATACACAATAAAACAAGCTCTTTACTGGAGCCTGGAGGGTGTCTCCACGTGGGCTGTGGTGAGTTCTTCTGATTGAAGGCGATGGTAAGTCAACATGAAGGAACTCTTTCAAAGCCCCCATTTGGCACACGATCACGGAGGGCCTCTTCATTTGAAGATCTCCAAGAGACTCCGACTGATTCTGGGGGCTCCATTTGGTCTTCACAGCAAAGAGGCCACACAGTTCCCCACAATTACACCAAGGGGACAATTTGGTAAGGAAGAAGTATAAAGCACTGCTTGTGGGTTAATTGAGTTAAAAGACAAGCCCAACCAAACAAGCGCTTTGCTTAAACAATATGAAAGTGAAAAAAGTCAAAGAAAGAGAGCCAAACTCTGGAAGTACAATCCCCAAACACACAACCCGCAAGTTCTAATAAGCAGGAAGGCAGAACTTGAGTCGCTTAAAATGTTCAATACCCAATTAGGATCCACGGCCCCTGAACAACTATCTAATTACCCCGGAGATTAATTCCCTGGGCAGCAGGCCCCAAGGGGCCTTTCCAGGCAACTCCATCACTCATTGGAAAGGCAAGGAAAATGAATATCTAGGTTAGGTTTGATGCTCACCACTTTTCAAGGGTTACTCAGATCTTAGAAATAAAGATTGGCAGATCAAGAGAAAAGCACAGACATGACCATTTGGCTCACTAAAATCATGCAAGTAAAATCACTTTTTGCAGTTGGAGGAGCCAATTAAGTTAGTTTTCCAAATAGTCAAAGGAAAATACTGTAACTTTAACAAATAAAAAGGCATATGAAAGTCAAGCATGATAAAGGGCAGAAAGAAAAAAAAAAATGACTAATTCCCCTTAAGTGACTTTTTTCCTTTCATTTTATTTTATTTTTATTTTATTTTAGTAAGAGGAAAGTAGGAAATTTGGTGCTTGTCCACATATTTTTGTTGTTCATTTTGATTTTTTTTACTTTTGTTTCAATTTTTAAAAAAATTTTGTAATATCTGCATATGCTACAAAATGCAAAAGGTTCAAAAGGATATGCAGTGAAAAGTAAGTAATAGTCTCACCCCTGTCGCCAGCCACCCAATTCCACTCCTCAGCAGCAAAAAACTCCAAAAAACAACAAATACTACCAAAGGGGGAAAAAGAAAAACAAAACGAAAGAAGAGAAACTAAAATAATTATCTAAATCTGGTGTTTGCTTTCAGATACAATCTATGCAAATACTATCATTTCTTTCCTTGGTTAAAAAACAAAACAAACAAATGCCTTTGTAAAGTGTTCTATACTTAGTATTTTTCACTTAATATATATTCGAGATCATTCTATTTCAGGACATATAGAGCTGCCTTATTCTGTGCAAGTGCAAGCACATCTGTAGGATAAATTTCAAGAAATGGAATTGCTTACCCAAAGATACCTGCATTTTCTATTTCAATTAATATTACCAACGTGTTTTTCCTAGAGACTGTACCAAGTTGTACTCCCATCTCAATGTGAGTCTGCTTCTCCTCACCTTGGCTGATACAGAGTATTATCAACTATTTTGATCTAACAGGTAAAAATGATCTCTAAAAGTTTTTGTTTATATTTTTCTTATTAGCACTGAGGGTAAGCATCTTTTCACGTTTAAGAGCCGCTTATTTCCTTTTCTGTCACCTGCGTATTCATATCCTAGCTGACTTTCTACCATTTTCTTTTCCTTATTAAAGGCAATCTCTCTAGCAAATAATATCCTAAGTGATCTTCTGCACAGTGCTTTATAGTTCTTTAAGCCTATTCACATATTATCTAATTTTTGTTGTTGTTGTTGTTGTTTTTTGTTTGTTTTTTGTGGGGAAGATCAGCCCTGAGCTAACATCCATGCCAATCCTCCTCTCTTTGCTGAGGAAGACCGGCCCTGAGCTAACATCTATTGCCAATCCTCCTCCTTTTTTTCCCTTTTTCTCCCCAAAGCCCCAGTAGATAGTTGTATGTCATAGCTGCACATCCTTCTAGTTGCTGTATGTGGGACACCGCCTCAGCATGGCTGGACAAGAGGTGTGAGGGTGCACGCCCGGGATCTGAACCCCGGGCCGCTAGTAGCAGAGTGCACACACTTAACTACTAAGCCCCGGGGCCGGCCCCACATATTATCTAATTTAATAATTGCAATAAGCTAGTAAAGAGGCATAAAAATATTATCCCCATTTTATAGCCAAAGAAGCCAAGGTTTCGATGGTTAGCAGATTTGACCAAAGAGCTCACTGTACGTTCATAGCCAGGACTAGAATTCATGTAGTTTGCCTTCTAGTCTAATGATTCGGGCGTGCGCATGTGTGTGTGTGTTTACTACATCAAAATGCCTCCTAGACTGTAGAAAAGATTAGAAAGGAAATGTTGTCTTTTTCTCTGATGATGAATTTGCACTTTCTATTTACCTGGCTGGCTTTCATTGTATGACAAGCAAATAAGGGATACTAAAACTTTATTTGTTCTCATTCTGTTGTTCGGGCCAAAGCGTAGACGAGCACTGACTCTCTATATACATCCGTGTATCAACCTGTTATCATCAACCTGGGTGGGCAGAGTATTGGGGTGCAGAATAGGACTAACGCACACTCTCCTCAAGAAGTCGGGGACCCCTGGACAGGCCTTTCCATATTGAAGGACGCGGGGGAGAGACTGAATGCATGAACTCCTATGAGGGGGCAGAAGGAGGAGCCCCAGGAGGGCAGACGAAAAGAAGGTCACAAGCCACATGGGCCTGGTCATTTTGGGCTCCTGACAAGGAATGCCTCCACCAGAAGCATCGGAGGTAATTGGTCTCCAATTTACCAGAAAGGGGCTACGGAATGGAAAGTACCCAGCTGACTTGGGAGAAGGGACAGGAAAGAGCTAAGAAAGCTGGGAGAACTGTACTCTGCCCCATGATGGGGGGCGACTGGGCAGGAAAGCCAGAGTTGTGAGTGATGGGGACAAAATCAGAAAGAGGCAAACACAGTCGGAGCCGCCTCTGAGGGCCCGGCATGCAGCCACCAGCACCTGTGGGGCAGGAAAGGGTTGGGGGGCAGGGCAGTAGTGTAGTCGTCTGAGCGGTGGTTTAGCACTCTAGTACTAAATTGCACTGAGTGGGGCTTAGATCCAAAACCCTGCGATTATCATCCAAACTCTTGACTGTCTTCAAGACCAGTGTGGCCAGAGCATATGAGCAATATTTCATAAATCTGAGTTCACACCTTTAGCGAAAGGTAGCAATTTCACCCTTTAATTTAGTTACTATGTTAACCTGTTCATTCCCTTCAAGAGTAGTCCTTTCCACAGAAATATAGGAAGCATTCTTCTCCTAATTCCCACTCTTACTGAAGGGTTAGTCTTCACCCAGCTGAAAAATCCTGGGAGAGTAAGCATGTTAGGATTGTCTGGAAATTCCATCACAGTAGGATGGAGCTCTGGTCCGTACAGAAGGTGGGTAAGATGTGCAATGCAGCAAAACATCTGAATGGTGGACCATTCCAAGGGAATCTAACTAGCTCTTGGTGGCAAAACTACTGGCTTCAGCTAGCCAGCCCCAAGAGCTGGCCCATATCCCACACGACAGCCTCACCTCGCCTGGTTAGCTGTAGACAGGGCCTCCTGGCATGGCCTGAGCAGTAGATCTGCTCAGTGGGGTGGGGCAGGTGCTGAAGGCAAAGATTCCATTGCAAGCACTGCAAGGAGGTCTTTGACATCTCTTAAAACATGGTCTCCATGTTAGGCAGGAGTTAGGAACTAAAACCAAAACACAAGGCAAAAACCAAATGTAGACAAAAATTACTTTAAAATAAAAAAACTACTTTAAAATAGAGTAACCTGGGGCCAGTCCGGTGGCATAGTAGTTAAGTTCACGCACTCCGCTTCAGCAGCCCAGGATTTGCAGGTTCGGATCCCGGACACAGATCTATGCACCACTCATCAAGCCACGCTGTGGCGCCATCCCACATATAAAACAGAGGATGGGCACAGACGTTAGCTCAGGGCTAATCTTCCTCAGCAAAAAGAGGAAGATTGGCAATGGATATTAGCTCAGAGCCAGTCTTCCTCACACACACACACACAAAAATGGAGTAACCTTATGGGTGTAAAAATTCACAATGTGTAGTAATTGATGGGGCAATGAAGATGAATATCAAAGACTTGCTTCTGCTTCTTCAGACAATTATCCATCTATCTATCTATCTATCTATCTATCTATCTATCTATTTTGGCCAGGAACATATGGTTAAAACCTGAATGAAGTATCTCCATTGTATACAAAGGGTAGGGCAATAAAAAAATGTACTATGAAGTCAGAAAACAGGGCGTCCTGACATACTTAGCGTACCAGGAAAAGGGTCGTCCAGGAAGTATCAGTGCAAAACTCAAAGCGGATAGGCAGACAGTCCTTTGGGGGAGCAGAGCCCCATCTGTTGGACTGGTGGTGAGAGGCAGGCTCTACTGCGTGAACAGGGCAAGGCTGAGCACAGGCCCCTTGTACCAGGAGTTGTCAGCCAGGTAAACAAGACAGGAGGTTTGTCCTCAGAAATAGGGTAGGGATCTGGGGACCAGTTGGGGAAACCAATAAAAAGAACCAAGACTCAAGGTCAAGGTTGGACTAGGCAACAAAGATTCTGAGATCGAGTTCCTTAAACACTGCCTCAGGTCCAGATTCGTCCTAGGACTTGGGCAAGCCCCATCCCTCAGGGAAGGCTGAGCCAGCCTAGGCTGGGCTGCACTGTTAGAAGAGACACCTGGGTCAGAAGCCCAGGGGTTCAGTAGATCCAGCCACATCAGGGGAGAGAGAGGAAGTAGGCCAGGCAGGGCCATCACAGTGGCTACAGCAGGTTCTGGGGAGCCAGCTGGAAAGTAGGGGTGACAACAGGGCAAGGTGGGCCACAGCTTGATTTTCATTACCTAGCTGACATGCTCAATGCATCTCATGCAACCTATTCACATTTGAGCAGCCTTGGGCCATTCTTAACAAGAAACGTCTTCCTATCTTTCATTTCAGATTCTCACTTACCTTCTCTGGAAGGCACAGCACCATCTAAAGATAATAAGGAAAGTGTAATTACAAAGCCACAGGTCTCTTTTTTTTGGTGAGGAAGATTGGCCCTGAGCTAAAGTCTGTGCCCATCTTCCTCTATTTTGTATGTGGGTCACCACCACAGCATGGCTTGATGAGTGCTGTAGGTAGGTCTGTGCCCGGGATCCAAACCTGCGAACCCCAGGCCTCCAAAGCCGAATGCGTGAACTTAACCACTACACCACAGGGCCGGCACAAATAGATCTCTTTTTTTTAATGCAATGTATCTGAACTTCTGTGTACAAATAGCATCTGGTAACAAAGCTCCTCTTAACACTGAGTGGAGCGTGTCGGGACTGGGCAGTTATGCTCTTTAGCTCTGAGACCAGGCAACAACAGCTAAGGGGACAGAGGCAGTTGTACTAGCTCAAATACACACTTTGGGGAAGGAGGGGATCTTCCAAAACCAGTGAGGGTCTGCCAGGCACAAACCAGCAATGAGCAGAGACAAGGGCCTGGCCAGGCCGTGGCCCCGTGTAGCCCCTGGATCACTGGTGAAGGGATGGGGAGAGAAAATGGGGACCACCCTCACACAGCCTGCCTTGACTGGATACAAGGAGGGGGGACCATATCCTGCCCCCAAGTTACCTACACAACTCAATCCTGGTACAGGAGCTTTGGGCAGCAGAAATCTAGCCCTGGAATAGACTGGCTTTACAAACAGTAGTATATCTTGTCACTGATTTTAGAAGTGACTCCAGGGCCCGTTTACATGTCTGAGTCTCATTACTTTATAATGACCTATCCTTACAGACCCAAAATTACATTACCCAGCAAGGATTGCCTGCATTCAAGTGATTTACTTTTTGCTATCTCTGAGGATGTTCAAAAGAAAATTAAAACCAGCTACACAACTTATTGAATGTGTGCTGTGTGCCAGTTACTGGGATAAGTACTTTACATACATCCATTTGGCTCTCAGAGGATATAACGAACTTTCTCAAGATCACACAGCCCATCCGTAGGCAAGCTGACATTGGAAACCAGGTCTCCCCCTCCTAACTCTGCTCCATGGCCTCCAGATATAGCCTCAGTTCAGAAATATCCAACAGAGGTCTCTAGATTACTTAAAACATGTAACAACTGCCATGCCCCATACCTAGACCAATTGGAGAAGCAGCTGGCAGTAAATGACAGGTATTGGAGTCTAGGTGCCTTCCAGCTGACAATCAGCACTTAGTGTAACACCCAGGAGTACAGGAGGTACGGCCTCAACTGAGAGGACTGGGAATGCAGAATGGCTTGAGCAGAAGGGGGGGAACCACACGGGCTCTGGGGAGGAAGGAAGGGAAGATGTCACGGTTGTTGGGCATCGCCAAGAGCTGGCTTCCACAACGCGAGTGTGAGGCTTCACAGTGGCCTCAAGTAACCTTGATGGCTTTGGAGCACCTTCAAAGGCAATGCCTAGTTTTGCAGGCATCGGGATGCCTTATGCATCCCTGAGGCAGTCCTGTGAAATGCAAACAAGGTACCCAAGAAGGAATTCTACTGGACTTCACTTAGGAGGAGATCACTTCCTGTTTGGGCAGCATCCATGAAGGAGGGGTGATGGATGCAAGACCTTGAGGGTGGGTTGTATTCAGAGGGGCAGAAAGGGAAGGGGACATCATTTCAGCTGATATGAGGAGGCAGAGCAAAGTATGGAGATGGACAGGTACAGGTACAGGTATATTTGGAGATCAGGAAGTAGATCCACTTGGTTTGAGGAAGGCTCAATGGGGCAACTGCAAGGAGATAACAATGGTAGGAAATGGGGTGCCATTATGGATTTCGTGCAGAACGTGATAGGTTCGAAGAAATTAAAATGGTCAAGCTTTCCAAAGGTAAATTTAGAAGAAGGTAGCAGAGGATGGGGTCTTCCAAAAATACTTGAAGGAGAGTTGTCCGTGCAATTGTGAACAGTGGCATTTGTGAGAAAGGCTGTCTGTTACGATTACTATTGCTCTGCTTATGTTGGCGTGATCCTGTTACAAGGCTTGGAAGGGATGAACACCTGTGTGTGTGTGCGTGTGTGTGTGTATGTGTGTGTGTGTGTGTGTGTGTGTAGGGGTTCCAGTGTGATTGTTATATTAACTCACAATCACATCAAAATGACAAGACTCTCTCTTGGGGCCCTCTCTGTAGTACCATCTATTTCCCCTCCTCAATCTGTATCTATGAAGTAGGAATTGAAGATTTTCCCATTCAGCCTCCTATAGGAAAACTACTCCAAAATAAATATCACTAATTTTGCTGCCACATCAACAATTCTTTGTAAAATTACCCAAATCATATGTACTAGGAAGAGAGTCAGTTGTCAAGAGATTTTGAGCATCAGTGCCATTCAGGGCATCCTACTGATATATGGAAAGAAAAGAGATACATTCATATTTGCCCCCAAAAGGATTTCTATATTTATATCCATATAAAAAATAGGGATGGCAGACTTGCACTTGGTGAGGAAAGTGTATGGGTAAGACTTATCCAAAGTGCGTGTGGGGGGAGGGTCAAAAGGAATTCAAAACTTATACTAATATCAAAAAGTATATAACTGGCAGGGCCGGCCTGGTGGCGCAGCGGTTAAGTGCACACGCTCCACTTTGGCGGCCCGGGCTTCGCAGGTTCGGATCCCAGGCGTGCACCAACACACTGCTTGTCAAGCCATGCTGTGGCCGTGTCCCATATAAAGTAGAGGAAGATGGGCACCGATGTTAGCTCAGGGCTTATCTTCCTCACAAAAAAAAGGTATATAATTGGCAAATTTTTATATGTGTGTGAGGAGACTGTGCCATGTATTTTTAGTCAGTGTATTAAAGTTTGCTTCCAAGTGGTCATTTGCAAGGTTTTTCTATTTCTTCTCATTTACCCGCTATCACTTATCCAGCTACCCTACACCAGACATGGAACAGAAAACTGTACCAGAAATTTCCTGCTCCATCATTTTGTAGAACAATTCTGCCCTCACATATACTTTCAAAGGGTTACTACGAGGACATTACACAAAACTTGATGCTGTCAAAACTAAGCTCAATTAAACTAATAGAGGATGTTTCATTTCAAAATATGCCCGTGTTACATCCTGATGAGGAGGTATCAAAAGAAAATGAATCTGGACCTCTTTTGGATGAAGACATCTGCATTACCACAGCGATTCACCTATCAAACTAATTTAGGTTTAGAGCCAAAATCAACACTGCTGTCAGACAGTTGATTTCTACTCATTTAAAAACTTCCAGGCTAAAGAGCGATCAGTGGGAATTTTAATGTCTTTGGAAAAGAAAAAAGAGAATGTAAGTACTGCACACAGCAACAAGAATGGAACTCTCAATTTAGCCAGCAAGTGTTTACCCAGCATCCAGTATAAGTTCCATCCTACGCCTGGAGGAGCTTCCAAAACACAACCTCTGTCCTAAAGGGGCATACAACCCTATCTGCAAAGATATCGATGATGAAGATGATGATGATGATGATGATGATGACAGCTAACTATTACTGACGAATTATTATAAGCCAGCTACTTCCCTATGTGCTTACTATATTTATCCTCACCAGGTACTATTATCAATAGGTCCATTTTATAGGTGAGTAAATTGAGGCACGTTAACTAATAAATATTTGAATAGTACGTCCCATAGATGAGTTTCAAGTAATTTTAATGTTGTATCTCATCCGATTTTCACAGAGACACAGTGAGGCAGGCAGTATTGGAAGTGTTCCACAGCCACACAAAATGGTAATGGTAAAACCATGAGTAGAAGGCAGGTCTTGTGGCTACCAAGCCACTACTTTTATAAAGAGATAGCATTAAAAGGCAGTCCTATGAGATCCAAAGGAGATACCGACAAGGAATTCTACTGGACTTCACTCAGGAGATCACTTCCTGTTTGGGCAGCATCCATGAAGGAAGGGTGATGGATGCAAGACCTTGAGGGTGGGTTATATTCAGAGGGGCAGAAAGGGATGGGGACAGCATTTCAGCTGATATGAGGAGCCAGAGCAAAGTACGGAGGGGGACAGGTACAGGTATATTTGGAGATCAGGAAGTAGATCATTTGGTTTGAGGGAGGCTCAGAGGGGCAACTGAAAGGAGATAACAATGGCAGGAAATGAGGTGCCATTATGGATTTTGTGCCGAGCGTGATAGGATCAAAGAAATTAAAATGGTCAAGCTTTCCAGAAGGAGAATTTAGAGGACAGAGAGTGAAAAAATAATAGTTAAGGAGAGAGGTAGGATAATTGTGATTGCTGAACAAACAATACAGAATAAATTATTGCATATTCTAAATTATAGTTATTCTTAATTATAAAAAACAGAGAACAAATATAAAAGTACATAGACTCAACTCTCCAAAGCAAAGGGATTGAATGCTGACCAAAAAAGAACCCACAGAATCTCTACAAAAATGTCTACAACTCAAATCTTTTCTCTCGTTTCTAACTTTATCTTTTTTTATGGCTAATCCTCGGGTTGACTCACATGCTCTCACTCCTTGCTAAAAAGTGAAAGCTCCATATCATCATCATTAATAATAAATGGAAAGGACTCAGGTTCTTGCACTTGACAGGAAAAGCATCAAGACAGAACAAGCACCGAAAGTACAGTTGAAGGTTATAATGATTCATTGCAGTCAAACGTCTCCAAAAACCCTCCACGGAAAACCTCACCCAGCCCCACCTGTTATGCGCTGAATTGTGTCCCCCAAAAACATACGCTGAAGTCCTAACTCCTGGAACCTAAGATGTGACCTTATTTGGAAATAGGATCTTGCAGATGCAATTAGTTAAGATGAGGTTATTCTGGAGAAGGTGGGCCCTAAATCCAATATGACTGGTGTCCTTATAAGAAAAGAAGAGATACAGATAGAGACACACACAGGGAGAAAACCAGGCGATGCTGGAGGCAGAGATGGGAGCTATGCTGCCACAGCCAGGGAACGCCAAGGATAGCCGACAACATCAGAAGCTAGGAGAGAGGCACAGAGCAGATTCTCCCATAGAGCCCCAGTCTGCGTGGCCTGCCAACACCTTGATTTTGGATTTCTAACCTCCAGAACATGTAAGAGAATAAATTTCTGTGGCTTTAAGCCACCCAGTTTGTAGTACTTTGTTACAGTAGCCCTGGGACACCAATACTCTAGCTTCAATTCAGCTTTTGAGAGGTGGACAGAAAAGGAAAAACCAGGCTTGTGTGGGGCTTGGGAGACTGGAGGTCCAGGCTCCATTCTGCAATTACCTTCCAGGTTAACCTCCCTGGACCCAGTGTCCTCATCTTGGAAATGAAGTATTTGGGCTGGATGAGCCCTAAGTCCTCATTTAGGTTGGAAACTATGATTCTATTACACCATAGGCAAGAAAGTCATTTGCTCTAGTATCTACTGAAGGTGAGCGTATAATGGGGCTGAAAAAAGGAAAACACCCTTTCAAATTCCAGAAACCTCCGATCACCAGCAGAAGTCAAGGAGAAAGTGAAAAGAAAGAGTAATTAGTGGTGGTTGTTGCATGTACCATATGCCACATAATCATTCCATCTTCACGTCAAATCTGGCCTGCAGCCCTCACGCCACGGCAAGTTAATACAAAGAGACGCTGGAAGCTGCCAGATGCAGAAAATTAACACATGGGACGCAAGGAGAATCTCTGCAGCCCACACGTCATTCCCCAAACCTGCTCATGTCAAGGTCATTTAACCCCAGAAATACGAAACCTGCTGCGTGAAGAAGGAAAAAAAGAAAGAAAAGAAAGGCTGGCGTTGAAAATGTCCCCCAACCCTCACCCCAGTAATTCAATGTACTTTTCATCTCACACAATTCCCGGCTGGTGGGCTCTTCGCAACTGCTAGAACCTAATGGTTAGTAAAACAAACCCCACTAGTAAAGACCAACACGAAATTCCTGTAAAAACCTCACCCATACACACGATTCTATGTTACCTTTTTTTTCAAGAGTAAATTGTGGCTGTCAAACTACACCCTTTCATTACTGTCACGGACTCTTTTAAGAACAGCTAATCAGAAAAGCCTACAGAGGTATTTAATCAGATTTTTTTCTTCAAATGACCTCATGTTTTGGTACGAAACTGCTGCCAGCTCACGCTGGGTAGAAATTTAGCACTGTCAGCATTTAATTATTATTTTATTAAGGATTTCTTTACTTTCCTACAGGGGAGAAATAACCTAAATTTTTTAAAAACGCAACAAACGCTTAGCTTTTACAATTGCAGGACACTGCCCTCATTATTTTGCTTTGTCAAAAATTACTAGTTCGGGACGTGGGACATATCACAGAAATGCACTTTTAAGTTAATAAATGGCGCCACTATCACTAGCTTCAATCTTCCAGAACACTGAAACCATGAAGGGAAAATTATGTTCGTTGTGCTGGTTTTCGGGAGATGAAATTATGCACGTCTCGTTCAAGTTTGTGTGTGACAGCAGCTACGAATTCCAAACAACGTCCCCGCCCCGAAGACCCCTGAATGAAGCCCGTGGCTTTGCTCTCCTCCCTCGCCTCCTGGTCACTTTGCCTCTTCTCCTCTACGGTGGGAATAAGAGAGCGGGGAGGAGAAAAGCAGGATTAATGGAAAGGGAAAAAGACAGGTGCATAGGTACGACACTGACTCCCAACCACAGGTGACCCAAGGTCACACGTACAGAGGCCAAGAAAGATGGTGCAAGGGCCAGACATCTAGGTGTGTCCTGAAACTAGTTTCTCCTTCATGTCTCCCTCATCATTCCTCTAAAGTCTGTATTTAGAAGAATAGCCATTTCATCATCAACACTACAAAAAAAAAAAACCTCTTTATTTGCCTCTCCTCTCCTTTAACCACAGTTCCTTCTTCTTTATTTATTTATTTATTTTTTGCTGAGGAAGATTAGCCCTGAGCTAACATCTGTGCCCATCTTCCTCTAGTTCATATGTGGGTCGCCACCACAGCATGGCTGACGAGTGGTGTAGGTCTGCGCCTGGGATCTGAACCCACAAACCTGGGCCACCGAAGCGGAGCATGCTGAACTTAACCACTAGGCCACGAGGCTGGCCCCTCAGTTCCTTCTTCCTTGCTTCAGAGTTGAGTTCTTTGAACAAGCTGGGGATGCTTGGTGCAGGCAAGTCATCAACAATTATTTACTGAGCATCTACTGCAAGCAAGCAATTGTGGGAACTACTGAGGATGTGCTGTGGTATAAACCTAGGTACAAAGTGGTACCTAGGGAAGATCCATGTGTAGGAGGAAAGCTAGTCATTATCAGAGCGTGGTACGATTCATGAGTGGCAAGGCAAGAAAGCTTACCCTGGTCTGCACTTACCAGCTCCAAAAAGTGCCTTGTGCCACCAACGCACTTGATTTCAAAGCAGAACTTTAGACTTTTCCCCCAAATTTGCCCTCCCACCACCCCGCCCCTAAATTTCTCCCATCTTACTAAAGGTCACCTCCTAGATGTCTGCGGCCCAGGACCTCTTGTCCCTCCCACTTCCATTCCAATCCACCAGAAAGTTCTCTTCACCTTCACTACTTCAGTACTTCACCTTATTCTGTCTCCTCCTGGTCTCTATGATTAGACTCTTGCTCACCTCACAACCTCTCTACACACAGCAGCAAAAGTGAGGCTCTAAATAGAAACTTGACTGTGCCATTCCCATGTCTGAAACTGGCCAATGGCTTCCCACGGCAGCTAGAATAAATCCAACCTCCTCCAAGAGCAGACTGCCCCTGACCACCTCCATCGGGCCACACTCTCCTACATTCACGCTGCTCCAATCCCACAAATGAGCCAGGCTCCTTCCATCAGCCACAGGGTCTTGGCACATGATGTGCCCTCAGCTTGGAAGCTCTTCTTTCCACCATCTGCATAACCAGCTCCTTCTGGACTTTTCAGACAATTTGTAAACGTCACCTCCTCAGAGTTGGCCCCTATTTGTGTGTCCTTCATTGCTTCTTATCACAATTTGCAGTTATTTCACTTGTTTGTTTACTTGTTAATTATGTATAAATTCCTTGCTGGCAAGGGCCTCCTCTGTCCTTTTTACTGCTGTAACCCCAACAACTAGCATAATGCCTGGCACAAATCAGAGATTCACTATTTTGTTAAATGAACGAATAAAGTGTTTGTTATTTGTTTTCCAAGAAAGTATATGTAACAGGAGGAAGCTCTTATATGTATTTACCCATAGTTTGGTTCATGGATGGTTTGGCCATTTCTTAGATAACCTTCAAGTTGAGTTGTATATTAGGTTTCTTTTTTTCGGTTCCCCTAATCTGGTCCAGATTACCCATTGACAGAGGAGGGGCAAAAGGGATGGAAGGGAGGAGTGGGTGCCAGCCTTGGAGTCAGGGAGAGGATGGAGGTGGTGGAAAGCCACGGTGATCTTGGGTGACTAGCAGGCTAAGATAAGTCTTCCCACGAAGATTTCAGCCCCGCTCTGCTGCAGCTGCAGCTGCTGTCTGCCTTCTATATGCATCTCCTAAGGGAAGGGCTATGTTCTCCATCAGGTAGCCGTGCTTAACACTGAGCACTGTACAGACGTATGGCTGCTACCTAGACACACAGTTAACGTAGATGGTCAACCTCAAAGAAACCTTTATGCCGCCAGAAAACCTTGGTCATGACAAATCAATTCAACATATATTTGTTGAAGCCAGACGTTGCTCTAGTCCATGGAGATTTGGAGCTAAAATAAAAAATAGTTTCTGCCTTTAAGGAACTTATAGACCAGAGTGGGAGGCAGTCATCTATACAGCATCTATACATACATGGCCTCAGATCCACGCCCACAAAATAGCACCATCATCAGTAACTGATAGGAATCAGCGTTGATGCTATTATGACTAGGGACCCACAAACGTCTGCATCCTGCCCCTCATCCTAACTCCATCCCCTTACCACCCAGGGAGCTATACACAGGAACAAGGGCCTAACAGGAATCAAAGTTTGACTTTATCAAGAGCTGAGACAGGGGCCAGCCCGGTGGCGCAAGCGGTTAAGTGCACGCGCTCCGCTGTGGCGGCCCAGGGTTTGCCGGTTCGGATCAGGCGTGGATCGACGCACCGCTTGTTAAGCCATACTGTGGCGGCATCCCATATAAAGTAGAGGAAGATGGGCATGGATGTTAGCCCAGGGCCAGTCTTCCTCAGCAAAAAAAAAAAAGAGGAGGATTGGCATCGGGTGTTAGCTCAGGGCTGGTCTTCCTCACACACACAAAAAGAGCTGAGCCAATACAATGCTCTGGCAAGGCTTACTCACCTGGCCAACCAGAAGACAGGAAACACGTGGAGTCACTTGGTAATTCTTAAGGCACAGTGATCCTGCCCACCATTGCTTGTGGCCCATTTCATGTTCTGTAATTTGGCATATCACCTTCACAACTGCTCTACCCACGTGGCGAGAAGGGCAGTTGAAGCATGGAGCTGAAACACATGACATCCCTTGCAGCACATCCTATGATGTAGTTAGTGTCCTTCCCATTTTCCAGATGGAGAAACAGGCTTGGGAAAGCAAAGAGACTGCCTAACTAAGGTCATACAGCCATGGGACACCTGAGTAGGATCTAAACCCAGGTCTTCTGATTTCAAGTTCAGTTCCCTACTTTTGCATGGAGCCTACCCACGATAGCAATACCACATGTATGAAGTAGCATGTGTATGCTGGAAGCAGATTTCATGGCAAATCCATAACCACTGTCAGTAAAATAAAAGCAACCGCTTCTAGAAATTTCAAATTGTGGTAAGACTTTGTCTACACAGAATAACTATCCAGAATGACCCAGAAATTTAAATGAGAGAAAAGGACCTCTAAGTTGCTAAGCCGGGCCCATGCGCTAAGCCTGCACCAAGACTGTCCCCTCAAACTCTTGTTCAGAACCTATTGACTCTTACTTTGAACATAATTCTAACTAGTTGTGTTGTCTGGTTTCTTAGCTTCTAGTCAGGTAGATGTGGTAAATTAAAATGAATTCCTGGAGGGAGAGAGAGTGATTACAATGAAAAATGATAGACTGAGAGTGAAAAGAAAAGGAATAAAGCTGAGGTTGGCAAACTTTTCCTGTGAAGATAAAGATCAGATAGTAAATATTTTAGGCACTGTGGATCACACCTCTCTGTCATGACTACTCAACTCTACTATTGTAGCCACAAATAAGCCACAGACCCATGTGAAAACAAATGAGTGTGGCTCTGTTCCAATAAAATTTTGTTTACAAAAACAGGTGGTGGGTCGAATTTTGCCCAGAGGCTATAGTTTACAACCCACGGAATAGACAGAAGCTTCAAAGCCAACACAATATCTAAAAAATCTTAGCCATCTGGAGCCATATCATAAACAATCCTAACCTCAAAAACCCTTAGGACAACTGGCCTTACAGAGCAGCATTGTTCTTCATCATAAAATTATAGAATCTAGAAATCTAAACAACCTTGGGAATATTATGGTCCAACTCCTCATTTTTATAGATGAAGAAATAAATTCTCAGAGAGGTTAAGAGACTTGCTAAAGGTCAAATAGCTAATTAATGATTAAACTTAAATTAGAACCAGAATTTTGACTCTAAGTTTAGAACTCTTTCCATTATTTCAGGTCTATTATTTTAGCCTTTTCAGTAACAATGGAACGGAGGAAATGCTCATTTAATTAAAACACTACGCCCTTGAAATTGTTAAGATTCTGGAATGACTAAAGTACACAGTTCTAGATGTTTATAAAAATGATTTAGGATCATCAAGACAAAGGTTAAATTAGGTTTAACGTACTCCGAGAATATAATTGCAGAGGTAGTGCTGAAAAGAATACATTTCAAGTAATTAATTCCAAATAATAATGTGGAAATTCTTATTC
This sequence comes from Ceratotherium simum simum, assembly GCF_057802395.1. Lineage (NCBI taxonomy): Eukaryota > Metazoa > Chordata > Mammalia > Perissodactyla > Rhinocerotidae > Ceratotherium > Ceratotherium simum. Next base: position 15,683,110 of record NC_141923.1, on the reverse strand, counting down.
TCCCTTGTGCATGGAAAAATGAGGCATCGTGGTCCATTAGTATAAGAAGAAAAGCTTGCCATCATCTTTGATCAATTTAGACATGTTCATAAATTCTGACCAGTTCCAGGACAGCCCAAGAATCACCAAGGCATTGGCAGGCCCCAAGCGATTTCTCAAATTGCTGGGCGCCATATTCATTCAATTGCCTTATCTAACAGAAAAACAAAAGCCATCCTCAGCCCTACCTGTTCCTTTCTCTTTTCTATCATTAGCAATGTCTTCTGCTCCTTCTCTGAATTAATAAGGAAATAAAAATAGAAACCCTGACATGTTTATAAAGATTCAGAGTGCTGGTTAAACATGAAAGAACAGAGGTTGGGAACACTGAGGTGACAAATTTTATTTCTGTGATGACAAGTTAGAGTCCCCTTGCCAGCTGGCCCTTGCAGCAGCCAGAAGTATGCACCTGTCTACAGAGAAGTCGGAGAGGAAGGAAGAGCTGAAAAAGACTTCAGGGCCAGTGGCCTTCCATGCCATGCAAATGAGCTCTAATTGCTCGGGGTCACTGAACATTGTACATGGCGGAGAGGTGCCTAATGGAGGGGAAGGAAGGGAGACCACTTCTGTTTTCCTGACCACAAAGGTGGTCTTGCTTCTGTTTATAGACCCTAGAGCAGAGTGCTGGGTTGAGGAGTTCACCTCTCCCAACCTTCCACTGTATAGGAAAAGGGCAAGGGAGGGGGTTGCCCATGGCTTCTGAGTGTCCCCGAGATGTACTTTCCAGGTTGACAGACCTGCCAAAGGAAATGAGACGTGATAAGTGATTGGGCCCCCGATTAGATCAGACACCTTGGGAAAGGTGCTGAGCCAGAGATATTTCACTGAAATAAGGTGAAACCTGGGAATAGATTTCTGGCAAGCAATCCTGAAGTAGATAGGGTCTGAATTGGAAATGGATTTCATGGGCAGATAAAGTCTAATAAATGGCAGGTCACTCAAAACTCATATATCATCAAGTCTCATAGAGTGTCTGTGAAGTTTGTTATCAATAATTTAACATCAGCAGAACCTAGCCCCTAGCAAATATTTAATTTCAAAACATACCCACTGATTTACTCAGATACAGCATACATAGTATATTAAAAATATATTACAAGAAGCCAAGTGCCAATAAAGCTGCACTTAGAGACCAGCAGCACCTGTTGCTTTACAAATATTTTGCTAAAAGAAGAGTCTGGGCCCTCCATTCACAGAGCTAGACCACTAGCAATTTCTAAATTGCGCTGGCAAGTTTCCACATGACCTTTCCTTCACACAGTACAGACATTACCTGAGGTCCCATTCCTGGGCCAAGCAACAAGCCAGATGCCATAAGTACAAGTACCTGGGGACGAGAACTAGGGGCCCCGTCAAACGCAGCTCTCCATGCCATGCCTGAAGGCTAGAGGAGAAGGGGGGCATCTCTACAAAGCAAGATCTTTAGTAGCAAAGAGGAGTCGCTTCTAAGGGGCTAGGAGGCAGAAGGAATTATCTCCATGGTCACTGTCTCCCAATCATTGTTGATCTGTGCCACTCTCCCTGCAGCCTCCACCCAACCATTCAGTCCACTCCAGAGCAGACCCTCACCACTTCCTGGCTGAAAAGTGTCACCCTTTGCTATGGTTTGAATGTTTGTGGCTCCCCCAAAATTCACATGTTGGAATCCTAACGCCCAGTGTGATGGTGTTAGAAGGTGGGGCCTTTGGGAGGTGATTAGGTCATGAGGGCAGAGCCTTCAAGAGTGGATAAATGCCCTTATAAAAGAGACCCCACTGAACTCCCTAGCCCCTCCACCATGTGAGGACACAATGAGAAGCCTTCAATTCTGAAGAGAGTCCTCACCCCACCGTGCTGGCACCCTCATCTCCAGACGTGAGAAATAAATTCTGTTGTTTATAAGCCACTTAGTCTGTGTTATTTTGTTATAGCAGCCCGAACAGACTAAGATAGCCATGGGCAGCTGGCGTCCGCAGCAAGAGTTCTAGAAAAATGGATGTTTTCTAAGGGAATGGTAGTTCATTTAACTGAGTTAAAAACAGAGGCATGGCTCAATAAGGACAGATTAGTTCCATGGTAAACACTTCCCTAACAAGGTTTTAGGTCTTCTTTGGGGCTGGTAAAGGCCTGGCAGGGATACGTTTGGTGTCTGGCAGGGAAAGAGAGAGCCAACGGGTGCCTCTAATTGTCTCCCACCCAGAAAATGTTGAGGGCATAACTGAACTAAGGGCTTAAGGGAGCTGGGTGCCAGTCCCAGCTCTGCCACCCCGAGCCTACGTCCTCAGGATTCAACTCCAAAGTCTCGAAGGGCCATTCCATTCTAGGGTGCTGGAACATCAGTGTTATCAGCTCTCAGCAGAGGGATTTCTACCACTTTCCATCCTACTACACTGGTGTCACAGTGAGAAGCTTCTCTGATCACCCTACAGGCAATAGCCAAAAGAGAAAAGACTGGGCCAACTATCCAGACACTTGGCTCTTAACCTCTCTTGGCTTATTGATCTGTGCAAAGGTGGCCCAGACCTCCGGGGCCCTTCCAGCTCTCAAGGCAGTTGGAAGGGTATACCAGAACTCTGAAACAACGCACACACACACACACACACACACACTCACTCCACACTAGAGCTTATGCTTTACACAAACGCACCTAACAAGGCTAGCCAGAAGCTTAAGCAGACGAGATCAGGTAAATCACAAAGTCCTCAAAGCCCAAGCGAGGTGCTGAGAACACAGTTGTCTGAGCTGAAGATGAGGAAGGCCAACCTGGGCTCAAAGTTGCTCCTTCATAAACTGCAACCGTCCTCCTCCTCATCTTCCCTGATAAAATTCCTACCTTTCAGAGACACTCAGTGGCCAGCCCACCCAGGGGACCCCCAAGAGATATCAACACCAGGAGGTGAAGTTAAAATCATTCTAGTAATGACCTTGAGGGACCCTGCCATGTGGACAGGCTCCCAGGTCTGCTGGTCACGAACCAGTTGACACTTCAGATTCACGACAAAGACAGCATGGAGGGGACCGGAGTGTTTGTTTTGGGTCAGTAAACCCTGGCAGGGCTGAGGGGCCATGGAAGGTAGGGATGAACACTGGAATGAAGACAAGTGAGGAAGCCTGAGAAAATACCCACTCCCCACTTAGGTCAAAGGTGGGTCTTCTCCAATGCTGGTGAATTCTCTGCAAAACAAAAGCGCGGTCTGCAATTCATGGTTATAGTCAAGCGCAAAGCCTAGCTCTAGAACATACAAACCACAAGGTATGTAAAAGTCAGCATTCAGGACCCGAAAGGAACTGCCATGTTGGGTCCCTTGGATGCTGCTAGGGATAACTCCTTTCCTCTCTCGTGGCATCCACTGATTCGAAATTCAACCTAGATCCCTAAGTCAGAAGGTATCAATGTCATCTAACGATCTTTCCTTGTTTAGGGTTAATAACCCCAGAGCATGCTTTTGTCTGCTTTTGGAAGCCCTAGGCAATGCCGGCAATGCCGTGGCCACGTGGTTGGAGAAATAACGTAACTCCCGATGCTTGGATGGGGCTCTAGCTGCCCTCTCACCTCAGGGGCAGCGTTTGTGAAACCCTTCATTCAGCAGAACTGGAACTGGACGCTTACGTATTTAACTGATGAACTCCTCCCTCTGAAGTTAGTGTGAGCGAGAGAAGAATTAGGTCTTTGATTTTTGCACCAGGTCTCACGTTAGCAACTTCCACTCCTGACGCCATCGCGACTTATTTTCTTTCTGTCCGTTTCTTCTCTGATGGCTCCCAAGTTAATTTTCCAGAGACACTGTTTTAGTCAACCCTGGGAGCCCCGGAGGAAAAATGCTAGAAATATCAAAACGGCCACGTGCACCAGTATTTAGCACTTTGTAGAACAACTTAAATTTAGTGCATTTAGACCACTTGATATTAACTAATTTAGAAAATTTTGCTTTAGCAGACTTAGCTGGCTGCTTTTCACTGCCAAACTAAATACTCCACTTTAAAATACTCCCCTGCGTACTCATGCGATTTCTCCTTTTAGGCTAGGAATGTAATGTTGACATAAATGTCAAATAAAATTAATGAGAGAATGGGCCCTCAAATGGTACTCCTGTGAAGGGAATTTGTTAGACTGGGACCTTTGAGCTCAAATGTATATATAATTATATAACACTCATATGAGGAAAGAATCTGAATGTTAAGCTTTAGCAAATTTATCACCTTTGTCAGAAATGCTGTTACCTACAAAAAGCAGGTTGCAAGCAAATTAAGACGAAAATACCATCAGATTAGAAGTGCATAGTCTATCACAGCAAGCTACTGTAGAATTAGCAAGGTGGCCCATCTGCTGAGTATCAAATCCTTCCCTTATCTATATAGCATTGAGATCAGATGTCTGCTGCTCTGCCTGAATATTTCCGTTGTTGACTTTGCAAATGGACTTCCCCCTGCCCAACCCAGCTCCTTTCCCCACCCCTCATCCCACTGGCCATTTAGGAAGAGTAAAAATGGCAGTTAGAGCAATAACAGGTATTTTCACTCACTAGTCAAAGCACTGGATACTAGCAGAGTGGCTGCCTCCATCCATACACTGATATAACTATTTCGTCTTTTATTTGTAGTCTCAAAAATCTTCCCCAAGTACGGTAGAATCATGGAAAATCACTCTAATCAGTGAAAAGAGCCCTGCTCCCAGTAAAGCAGCAAGTCTTCTCTTATTAGAGTAAAAGGCATGGAGTAAAATTTCCTGTAAACACAGGGGAGACCTACATTTACCCCCATGCCAGGGAAAATGGCAAGCAGGACCCACACGCAGCCACACTAGCATTTATGCAGAGAACCTGCAAATGTCTGGGGTGAGCAGATGCCTTAGTGGGAGGAGTTTCCAAGAAAACAGTTATTGTGTTTTGTTTTTTACACTTCAGAATTGAATCCTAAGCACTAGATACCACCCATCACATTCCTTTTTCATACACTGATCTCAGATACAATCACCTAATTTTGAAAATCCATGAAGTTTTCCTTAAATAAAATTAGAAAGAATTAGTAGGCTAGGGTTCTATTTCTTTCTAGTTACCTGGATACCTCTGTCTCCTGGAAAAATCCCAAAAGAACAGCACACAAATCATGAAGGTCCTAGGAGTGATACCTCCAATGATGGGAATCATAGACAAATCAAACAAAACCCATAAATTCCTTCTGCTGTTCATGCATCTTTAAACAGTTCACAAAATCCATATAGTTGGGGCAGTCACAGAGACTCTAATTAATTTACAGTGAGGGAAAAAGAAAACATTTAACTACCAACTTCAAACAACTCACACTCCTTCTGTTTACTATGAAGTAATCCCTACTCTGGATAATATGAAATGTCTGCATAGGATGCAGGAACATTCTCCATTTTTATTCTTCTTCTCCAGGCTATCAGTTCATAATGAACAAATATGGAAATTTTTCTGAGGGGGAATCCAACTACCAAAATAACTCCTTCATAATTCATATGTGCAATCACAACGGTGATTAATAAAAACCTGAAACAGTTCCTAAAAGCCTAAAGCATTAATTACTCAGTGAGATGTCAGGACTCTATGAAAACCTATGACAGCAGGTTACTCAGGCAAATTAAATCATGTGAACTTAAGGCAGAAAAAGAGAAATCTTTACTTGGTGGATTTGCAGGCTGGTAAATGCATGCTTTCGAAGAGGGGTGACCAACCCATGATTCTTCAGGGCTCTATATTTCAACCTTGAAAGACATATGAAAGAGGAAAAAAATGCCATTGCAAATTGAATTTATGCTGGGATGAAAGGTAATATTATATCCTTTGAAAGACCTAAAATAAATGAATGATACTATTTCCATTAAAGAGGAGACTAACTCTCATTGAGTGTCTACTGTGTGTTCAGCACTGGCTGGTCAATGTGATTCTTCTCGTGGCTTCTGTGACACTCCATGCCCGATTCTCCTTCAACTTCAATGACAGCTTCTTCTCAATGATTTTTGCTAGCTCCTGTCTTCTTGGTCCCATCTCTAAATTTTAGTGCTCAAGGCTCCGCCTTGGGTCCTTTTCTCTTCTCTGCCCTCTCTCTCTGGACGATCCTACACAATCTTATAGGTGTATACACCACTTATGTGCCAATGACTCTCCTCCTGAGCTCTGGATGTAAATACCCAGCTGCCTTCCTGATACCCCCAAGGGGCATCTCAAATGTAGGCTGTCCAAAACCGAAATCTCGATCTCCACCTCCCCACCCCAAGTCTTTCCAATCTCGGGAAATGACACCATCTTCCAAAATCCTAAGATAATCCTCCGTTGATCCTTTTTCCCTCACCTCCACTTCCAACCCATCAACTCTACTTCCTAAATACATCCTGAGTCTTCCTACATCTCACTGTTCCATTTTACCACTCTAGTCAAAGCTCCTTCTTCTCTCCCAGACACTGTCACACCTCTTAACCGGTCTCTCGTTTCCATCCTCCACACAGTAGCCAGAATGTTCTTTTAAAAAAATAAATCAGACTCGGTGACACTCTTGTTTAAAATTCTCTAGTGGTTTCTCATTATATCTAGTATAAAACTCATACTTCCCTTGACTGTAAGACCCAATGTGATGGCCCTTTCATCTCCTAGTCACTCCACAACTCACTAACCTCCAGCCACACTGGTCCTTCTTCCTGTTCCTGAAACCTGCAAGCTGGTTCCCAACTCAGGGTCTCTGCATGCACTGTGTCCTTTGGTTGACCCCTTATAACTAGAGAACCTTTCTCTGGCTACTCTTAACAAATAGCCTGGGAACTTGTATTAGGCTCAGAATTTCTTCTTTGACCACAACTTCCTCATCTATAAAATAAGTGAACAAAATGAGTTTCTCACAGAGGTATTAGGAAAAATAATTTCCTTCTAGATTATAAAGACTTTTGTAAACTCTCAGACGACTGTTTTCAGGACTACCATGCTGAGTAGTTTTAACCAAAATTTCTTCTGTGCACGGATACCACTGTGTGGGGTTCTCAGTCAAACAGGGTAATTATACAAATATAAGTAAGAGTTATGGACCACATAACATTGCCAAGTGTGGCCTCTACTTTCTCAACTCCTTTAAAGGGGATGTGATCTCATCCTACTGGAAGATTTTAGGCCAGCAAAGGAAATAGGTGATTTCTAGGGGGTCCTCCATCCCACCCCTGCCCTCACCTATACAATTCTTTGTACCAACACCTGATTGTCTGATCAACCCTCCAGAAGCAGGACTCCTCCCCCCAAATGTGGGTTTCCTGAAGATCTTGACCTGGTTTTATTTGTAATAGGCATACATTTGCTCCGCAATTGGTGCAAGTTGAGTGAAAGGGACATGACATTACTTTATTTCTTCTAAATCAAATTAAGCCTGGATCTCAAGGCTTCACTTGGTGGAAATTTAATTTCATTTATGTTTTGAGGGACCTTTCCTTTTTCCTAGGGTGAGAGGAATATCTTGGGGGATTACCTGGGCCACAGAGAATAGGGGAAAGCTCTGTGGGCATCAGTTCCCAGAGCCACCTCCATGATGCCCATCATCCACCCTTTTCCTGCACCTGCTCTTTTCTCTCCAAACCAAGAGGGGCCACAGGAGTCCTTGGTTATGGCTCCCAGGGCCATAGTGCTTGGTGTTAAGGCCCTCCAGCATCCACATGCCACCCCATCACAGAGTTTAGCACATTCTTGTGTGCTCAAGGAGAGTAGGCATGGGCCCTGCCATTGCAGGGATCCCCCAAACTCCCATTCCCTCTGCTAAAGTCACAGAAATCCACCAGCCCTTCACAATCCCCTGTCTTTAATACTGATCCATTTTTGTCTCCTCAGTTCCCAGCATCTGCCTTTCTTACATCTTTGACTTCCATCTAGTTTCCTAACAGAAGTCTGAATGGGGGTTGACTTCTAGGTATCTGGAAACCCAACATTCAGCCCCAGGACACAAGGAAATTGTAACAAACCTTCGAAGCAAGAGAGTGTAGACTCAGAATCCAAACATTTCACTGTTTTCTTGGGAAGAAAGGAAGAAAAAGAATTCTTTCAGGTCTTCTGCTTCAGTAAGAATAAAACATACACTAATATGTTCACGAAGTTTCATGCCACATGTTCTACACACTCTACTTGAACAATTGTAAGTCTCATGGCTGCAGTAGTCCACTTTCTGTGGGAAGTATCTAAATCGTTTCTCCACCCCTGCTGTCTTCCCAAGCATGTCTTGGTATTTTCACCTGCCTGCTACAATCTCTACTTGCTATTCCTCAGATATCCCAAACTCAGCACGTCCAGAATGAAACCCATTATTTACTTTCCACTTCCTTCTCTCATGTTCTCTATTTCTATTAATGGCCACACATAGTGTTTGGCACATGATCTGCATGCAATAAATATATTTTCAAAATTAGTATATGAATAAATGAATGGCCCCAGAGAGAATATAAATACCCTAGCCTAATCAAGAAGACCTTAGATGAGCTGAATCCAATCTCCCTTTTATTGGGGGGGGAAGATTGGCCCTGAGGCTAACATCTCTTGCCAATCTTTCCTCTTTTTGCTTGAGGAAGATTGTCCTTGAGCTAACATCTGTGCTAGTCTTCCTCTATTTTGTACGTCGGATGCCGCCACAGCACGGCTTGATGAACGGTATGTAGGTCTGCACCTGGCATCCAAACCCGCAAACCCCAGGCCGCCAAAGCAGAACATGTGAACTTAACCACTATGCCACCAGGCTGGCCCTAACCTCACCTTTTTAAAGCAGCTTTGTTGGGATATAAGATATATTTAAAGAGTACAATTTGGTAAGTTTTAGCATATGTATACATCTGTGAAACCATCACCACAATCATGATAATGAACATACTCATCACCTCCAAAAGTTTCTTCATGCCCCTTCGTAATCCCTCATCCCTGCCATCTCTAGGCAATCACTCATCTGCTTTCTGTCCTTACAGATTAGTTTGCATTTTCTAGAATTGTATATACATACATATATATATTTGGAATCAAACAATATATACTCTTTTTCTTTCACTCAACAACACAAGTTTGAGATTCATCCATGTTGTTGCATGTATCAATGGTTCATTCCTTTTTATTGCTAATAGTGTTCCATTGTACTGATGTCCCATAATTTGTGTTTGCATTCACCTATTGATGAACATTTGGGTTGTTCCCACTTTGGGGTTATTCTAAATAAAGCTGTTATGAAGATTTACATACAAATCTTTGTGTGAATGTATGAATTCACTTCTCTTAGGTAAATACCTAGGATTGGAATGACCAGATCATATTGGAGGCTTATTTTTAACTTTTTAAGAAACTGCCATACTGTTTTCAAAGTGGTTATACAATTTTATATTCCCACCAGCAACATATGAGAGTTTTATCCATGCTAGTAGGTGGTATGGTATCACACTGCAGATTTAATTTGCATTTCCCTAATGACAACTTATGGTGATCATATTATCATGTACTGATTTGCCGTCCATATATTTCTTTGGTGAAGCGTCTATTCAAATCTTTTGTCCCTTTTCTTTATTGGCCAATCTCATATTTCCTCCTTATTTTTCTAGTATTCTTCTTTGTGTACCATTTGTTCCAGTCAAACTCAACTCATAAGCCCCTACACTCACACTGCACACTTCCCTCTCAATATTTGCTTATGCTGCTCTCTTTGCCTTAAATGACTTAATGCCTTCTTCACCTACATTTTTGCCCAACAAATTCTGTTTATCCTTCAGGTCTCAGATGAAGTGCTACATTCATCCTCAAGCTTTCCTTGAGCTCAGTTTGGGAGTAATGGTTTCCTCATCTCAACTGCCATAAAATTCTCTTTCTTCTGTCATTTCTAATTTTCTACTTTGAATTCTACTTATTGGCTATTGTTATTTTTGTAAGAAAATAAATGTTTTAAAACAATGTTTCCTGGGGCTGGCCCGGTGGCGCAAGCAGTTAAGTGTGCGTGCTCCGCTGCGGTGGCCTCGGGTTCGCCAGTTCGGATCCCAGGCGTGCACCGACACACCACTTGTCAGGCCATGCTGTGGCAGGCATCCCATGTAAAGTGGAGGAAGATGGGCATGGATGTTAGCCCAGGGCCAGTCTTCCTCAGCAAAAAAGGAGGACTGGCAGATGTTCGCTCAGGGCCGGAAAAAAAAAAAAAAAAGAATGTTTCCTTTAGTGTATGTATATTAGAGAAATTTATTCCCCCAAATCTTTGAGGTCTACCTTATTCAAATTTATTCATTAAACAAATATTTATTGAGCATTGAGTATGGGTCAGGCACTTAGTATACATCAGTGAGAAAAAACAGATCAAAAAAACCACTGCCCTCATGGAGCTGACATTGTAGCAGAGGGAAGCAGACAATAATAATAAATAAATAATAGACACAACAAATAAGTAAATTATATAAATATGCTAAAAGACAGATGGGCCGGCCCCGTGTCTTAGCGGTTAAGTGCGCACGCTCCGCTGCTGGTGGCCCGGGTTCAGATCCTGGGCGTGCACCGATGCACCGCTTCTCCGGCCATGCTGAGGCCACGTCTCACATCCAGCAACTAGAAGGATGTGCAACTATGACAAACAACTATCTACTGGGGCTTTGGGGGAAAAATAAATAAATAAAATTATAAAAAAAAAAAAAAGAGAGTGCTTGGCAAAAAGAAAAAGTAGAGTGGGGTACGGGAGATTGGGAATGTCGGGTATGGCAGGAAGGAGACAGGGTTGCAATTTTAAATAGAGTGGTCAGAAGGTTTAAATGAGAAGGAACATTTAAGGAAAAGCTTGAGCGAAATGAGAGAGTAGCCACAAGGATATCTGGGGCTACTTACTTGTTTTTCACACCTACAATCTTTCTAGAATCTTTCTATTTCAGCTTTGTGTTTCTACTCTCAAATTACCTAGCACCAGTGTCGGGCCCGGAGAAGGGGGTCCAGAGTGTTTGTTGTATGGTGAACGGATGAAAGAATGAATGGACTGACTTCAAGTCTGCTGGGAAAATATCCAAAAATGAGAAATAAAGCAAAAACAGGAAGTGAGAGAAGAGATGAGAAAGGTCAATATGAGGTAAGTAGATGCCAAGAGCTGAGGCTAAAAAGGAAAAATAAAGAAAAAGTTACCAAAGCTTCTCTTACAATGGAAGTATTACTACAGACTCTGTTGAGGTTTGGGGTTTCTGATCACAAAATCAATGTCAGAGATGATGTGGTCCACCGTGCTTGTAATAGGCTAGTTTAAGGCTTTTATCTCTAGAACTAAACTACTAAACTGCCCCATTGGAACTATCTTCCCTGACCATGATTCAAAAAGCGTATGCTATCTTGAAATAGATGGATGAAAAGGCACACTATTTTTTTGTTTATGCCACTCTCTTATTCTAGAAAATATTTAAGATGGCTTATTGCAATACACTGAATGTGTGTGTTCCCCCAAAATACATATGTTGAAATCCTAACCCCCAGTGTGATAGTATTAGAAGGTGGGCCTTTGGGAAGTAATTAGGTCATGAGGGTAGAGCACTCATGAATGGTATCAGTGCCATTATAAAAGAGACCCCAGAAAGATCCCTAACCCCCTTTGCCATGTGAGGGCACAGCAAAAAGATAGCCATCTATGAACCAGGAAGTGGGCCTTCACCAGACACCGAATCTACCAGTGCCATGATCATGGACTTCCCAGCCTCCAGAACTGTTTATAAGCCACCCAGTCTATGGCATTTTGTTATAGCAGCCTCGACGGACTGAGACACTTACCGAATGCAAGAGGTAGGGAGATGGATTCAAACGAAACATGCTAACCAAATGCCCTCCCAATAACAACCCAAATACGGTATTCCCTACCACCATTCCCTCAGTGTACCTCTACTACCAGTGGTGGTCTGTATCCATCAGTATTTACTTGCTAAAGCTACTAAAGTTAAGACAGTTTTGGTTCTAAGCTTTCAAAATCCATGCAAAGAGGGAAATATTTTCAATTACGTGACTCAGTCTCCACAAGACACAAGCAAACCAACTATCTGCTCCTGCACGTCTCTATAAAGAGCTCATTGTGTGTATTAGTCAAGGATCTCCAGAGAAACAGAACCAATGGATGTGTACATATACAGAGAGAGAGATTTATTCTAAGGAATTGGCTAACAAGATTATGGGGCCTGGCAACTCCAGGATAGGCCAGAAGGCTGAAGGTCCAGGAAACAGCTGATGTTGCGGTTCAAGTCCAAAGACAGTTTAGAGGTAGAATCCCCACTTCCTCAGGGGATGTCAGTCTTTTTCTCTTACAGTCTTCAACTGACTAGATGAGGCCCACCCACGTTATGGAGGGTAATCTGCTTTACTCAAAGTCTATTGATTTAAATGTTAATCTCATCTAAAACTACTCCCAAGTGACAACTAGACTGGTGTTTGACCAAACATCTGGGTACTATGGCCTTATTGAGTTGGCACATAAAATTAACCATCACACTGTATAAAGAAGGATTTGCAAACTCAAATGCCCACCAGAGCTAGGTAGGTAAAGTAACTGACTGAAGCCAGTGTTAGATGATAGGGAATGGTGGGGCCTGGGGACAGATGACATGCTTCATCTAAAGGCAATCAAATTCAAAATTTTTAAAATCACTGTTTGGGAGAAGCAACAATCATCTGCAGGACATATAAAGCTCAGGAATCATGGTTTGGATAGAGTAACAGACACAGCAATGGGGTGCAGGGGTTTTTTTTGTTTTAGCATTGACTTCAACACTGCCAGTGGCATCAAGATAAAGCAGAATTAAATGAAAGCTCCGGGCTAATAACATGCCAGATATAGAGCTTTCTAGTAGGCTGAATTCAGGGAGAGGTCAGACAAGCAGCCATCCTTCATAAATGCCGCCTTGGTCCACCAAAGGTTTGATCAGTGTTGGGCAGTAGTATATTTGAGGTTTAACTCCTGGCCGGCATCTGGAATGCAGCTCTCCTGTGTTCCTAGTTAGGCATGGAGACATGTGATTTAAGACACAGCAGGGCTGAGGGGCAGAGCTGCCGTCTTCATGAAGAAGGGCCTGGCAGAGATACAAGACTAAATAAAAGACACTCAATACTCACGGGCAGAACCAACACTCCCCTGTGCAATCATGATTCCAGGACACTTTAATATACAGACAAATGGGCAATCAAGTTTCCATGACCAAAATACTCCCAGCCCGGAATTTCGTAAAACATAACCAAACACACATCTTTTAAAGGGTGTACTGTGTCTGTCTTCCAACCATGCAACTTCTTAGTGTGCCCTCAAAGATTAACTAGTTGCAAAACATACGCTACAAATTAAGTGACTGCTGTGTGGTATTATTAACTATAAACCAATTTAAGGTTGGGAAACACCTATCGAAAAAGTAAATCGTTTAAGAATATTTGAGCTGCGGCCATTTTTTTTCCTGGCAATAACCAAATAGCAGAGCTAAGTGTTTACCACGTGCCCTTCCAAATTACGAGACTAAAACCGTATTGTCTTTGTATAAGACGATGTGTCCTTACAAGCTCCAAAGAAGAGGCACCCTTCCCTCGAGATCACCGTGAAACCAGACTTACTGAAGCATTTAAAGTTTACCTATAGGTGCGGGCCATTTAAAACACAATACTCTTTTTTCTAAAAATTACTTTCCAGGTGCTAGTCTTTGGACAGCAGAGGAAGAATACCCTGATGGCCTGAGATGTTTTGTGAATAGCAAATACTCTTGTCAGAACCTTTAGTAGTTTCCACCAAATCACGTTACTGATGAAAGTCAAGTGAATCTCATTAAAAAATCTCAAGATAACCAAAGAAACTGACTGCTTAAGCAATCTCCCAGTTACTAAGGAGGAAGAGAGAACAAGAAGGGTCCAGAAGGGTCCTACTGATCAAGGAGCATGGTCTCAGTACTCCTCATAATTTGAAAATCCCACAGCCCATGCAGCCTTAGAAATATTTCACATTCCCAGCTTCAAATGCATGAGGACAGGAGAGAGAAAAAGCCTACCCGGCTGAGGTCTACAGGAGAACAGTTGCAGCAGCGCCATGCAGCATAAATTAGAGGTGCTGTGAATACCAGCCCAGGACTGGAAGTTGGCTACGCTCTACCCTGAAGCCACTTAGCAACAGCAGTCGACATGCAGCTTCTCAGAACCTGCCATGAGAATGAAGTGGGGCATGTGTATTCCCAGAGATTTTCATTTTCGACACTAAGCCAATCCTGAGAAGGGCTGTGTGCCTGTATTCACATCCCAAAGCCCCAAAGGCTATTTTAAGAGCACCCTGTTTCTGCTTAGGAGAGGAAGAGAAACTCAGAACTGTCCCCTCTTCCCCTCCCTACTCCTCCTTTCTAGACAGTTTGGAAGCCAGGCAGTTTAGCCAATGGAGGCAGAAGTGCTTGGCAGGTGAGAGGCTGAGGACTGGCAGGGTCCAGGTTTGCTGGGCAGCCAAGCAACAGAAAGGAGGAGGAACCTGCCAAGTGTTGGATATAGCACCCAAGCAGATGCTATTACCTGCATCTACCCACCTGCAAAGAAGAAACAAGAGAGAACATGGGGAAAAATTTCAAGGAAGCAAGAAGGGGAGAGTACTTTAATCATTAGTGACATGGACATCCGTCAGTCATTCAGTCAATGTTTCCCAAGCCTTCATGCTTGTGCCTGCAAGTAAAGTAAAGATGTGTAAGTCATGGTTTCTGCCCTCAAAGAGTTAACACAGACCCACAAGGACAAAAAGAATGAGAGAGGAGACAACAGCAGATGAAAGATGTCAAGCAAGTAATGTCTAGAAGATTGCAGGTGTATGGAAGAATGATAGCCAAATTTAGGCATAATGAAGACAGCTGACGCTAAAATTGCAGCAGAGGGGATACCTGATCACATGCAAGTGGATTAGCCTCCCAGAATCTCAGGAAGTCTCTGGAAGTGGAGGCATCAGACACGGTGGAAGGTGGGAGCAAGGTGTGGAAGTCAGTTAGACTCTACAATGAAAAGTTAGACAGACTCTCATGTTCTCACCCCTCCTGGGCATAATCAGGCGATTATTTCCCTTCCCCTTCCCCATACAAGCCAAGTTTAATGCTGGAGAAACTGAACCACAGCACGGAAGAGAGCAGGGGTGAGACACCAGATTTAAAACAGAAGGCGAACTGAACAGGGAGAGCCTGTGTCCCTTGCCTATTTGGCTATCAGAACACCAGCATCCAGGCTTATATCACTTGTGCGTGATTAGAAGATCCTTTTCTAAAGAAATGGAATAGACCCAGAGGAAAACCTCCTGAGAGATATTGAAATTTGAAGACACTGGCTCAGCACCCAGCCACTCCACAGGGAATCCCCCCAGTTAATGAGTCTTCCTCAATCACACAGCTTCCAATAAGCCCTTCAGAACCTTATGTTTAGATATGAAAGGAAAACCTCCACTGAAAGTCAGACACCTAAACAACCAGGAAAAACAAAGTCTGAGGAAACAGAGATAATGCAGGAAACAGAAGAAAATATCACAAACCTTAATGAATATATTCTAGAAGATATGAGAAAGCATTGCTTTTGTTAAAAGAAAAGAACAGGATGTTGTAAAAAGAAAGAGTCAGGCAAAAATTTAAAGTTCTTAGAAATTAAAAATATGAGGGACAAAATAAAAAATTCAATAGATGGTTTGGAAATAAAAGAAACCATTCAGAAAGTAAGGCAATAGGACAAAAAGATGATCCAGAAAAGAGTTAAAAAATAAGAAAATAAAATGATCAGTCCAAAGTTCAATTATTAGAGTTTCTAAGTGTTCAAAGAGAATGGTGAGAAGAAAGTGATCAAAAACAAACACATAAACACAAAATCCATAAGAACCTTTTCGTAGAACGGGAGCATAAGTCTTCCAATTGAAAGGTCTGATTAAATCCACAGCAAAATGGTTTATAAAGACACAACAAAGGTATAGTACCAAGAAATCTCACATCAGAGATAAAATTAAAATTCTAAAAGCTTGCAGAAAGAAAAAAATCTGTTCACATAGAAAAAATGAACAATCAAAATGGCATATGACTTCTCACCAACAACAATAGAAGCTAGAAGTCAACTCAGTATTGCCTTCAAAATATGGAGAGAAGATGATTTTCAATCTAGAACTATATGCCTAGCAAAACTAGTGACTAAGGGGGTAGGTAGATTAAAGATATTTTCAGAGACTAAATTCTTGGAAGACTTATCTCCTAAGCTTGCTTAGTAAACTGTTAGCGGATGTGCTCCACCAAAAGCAGCAAACCAAAAAAGAAGAAAACATGGGATCCAGGAAACAGAAACAATACAGGAGACAGGTGAAAACAAGAAATCTCGGCACAAAGACTGTTCCAGAAGAGGCTTATAAGCAAAAAGGTCAAATTAGAGCAGGAAAAACAAAATGGAAATGGTACATGGTCTGATATGTTTGGCCAAGAGCAAACTTAGATTGAGAGGTGCTGCTGGAAGGCATGGGAAGAATAAAAGGGAGGAAGGGAGGGAGGGAGGGAGGGAGGAAGGGAGGGAGGGAGGAAGGAAGGAAGGAAGGAAGGAGGGAGGGAGGGAGGGAAGTGTATGTGTGTTTATATACAAATATACACACAAGTCAAAAAGAGGCAATGTTTACTAACATTAGGAAAAAACTAAAAGTTGCGCAAGAAAGGATTTGTAATTATAGTATATCATTGTTCTCATTGATGAACAGTGTTTACATAATGATATAAACAGTGTCGAGTCAAAAGAAGGGAAAGGGAAAAGGTCTAAATTATCATAATAGTAAGTCAACGGGTAATATTTTAAATTGATTAAAAATCAAGAAAGTGGTGGTAAAGGTATGTTATTTATTGATTTTTACAACATTTACATCTGTGAAATACAGCATACACAGAGAAAAGTGCCCAACAAACGTACAGCTCGTTGATTTATCACAAAGCAGACATCCATGTAATAATCATCACCCAAGTCAAAAAGACAGAAGTTTGCCAGCACCCCAGAAAGTACAGCATTCTTTCTCCTAATTAGCATCCTTGTCCTCCCCTGCAACTATTTATAACAATCATTTTCTTTATAGTTTTGCTGTCTAAGCATGCATCCCTAAAGACTACAGTTTCATTATGTTTTTTGAGCTTTATATAAATGAAATACAGATGTGTGTGTGTGTGGCTTCTTTCACATATTAATGTCAAAGAGACTCATATAGATTATGCACACATTATATTACACTCTTGATGGACATCGGGTTCTTTCCATCATTAATACTGCTGCTATGAACATTCCTATCCATAATTTTTTGGTATATGTATTTCACTTTTCCATTGACTTTGTACCTCAGAGTAGAATTGCTGACTTATAGAATATGCCTATGTTCAACTTTATTAGATAATGCTAATTAGTTTTCCAAAGTGGTTGTACCAATTTACACTCTCAATTTATACTTGGTATTGAAAGTCGTTTTTAATTTTAGGCATTCTGGTGGAAATGTAGTCACACTTCCTGTGGTTTCTAACTGACATTTCCCTGAAGACTTATGAAGTTGAGCACTTTTTCACATGTTTATTGGATATCTGAATATCATTTTTTGTCAAGCCCCTGTTTAAGCCTATTATCCATTTTTCTATTTTGTCTTTCTTTTATTGATTTGTAGGAATTCTTTGTATATTCTTCCCATGAGCCCTTTGTAAATTACAGATGTTGCAAATATCTCTAACTTGCCTCCCACTCTCTTAACTGTGTCTTTCGATGAACATTTTAATACAATCCAATTTTGTCTGTCTTTTCCTTTATGACTGGTTCTTTTGGGTCCCCCCGCAGGAATTCTTTTCCTAGCCAAAACCATGAGTATATTACCCTACCTTATCTTTGGGATATTTTATTATTTTTGTCTTTCACATTTAGATCTTGATTTCACTCGGCATGGGTTTTGGTGTATAGTGTAAGTTGAGGGTCAAGTTTTATTATTTTTCTATACTGATATCCAATTGTCCCAGGACTGTTTATTAAAAGAAGACTGTCCTATCATTAATGTTCTGCAGTGCCATGTTTGTCATTGAAAGTGTGTCTGTATATACACTGGTCTGTTTTTGGACTCTATTCTTTTCCACTAGTCTATTCATCTATCCTTGCACCAATGCCACACTGCCTCAATTACTCTAGCATAACAACAAATCTTAATACCTGGGGGAGTAAGTCCTCTTATCTTATTCTTCTTCAAGAGTATCTTGGCTATTCTTGGCCCTTTGTGTTTCCATATAAACTTTAGGATCAGTTTACCCATTTTCACAAAAACCTTCCTGGGATTTTGATTGAGGCTGCACTGACTCTATACAACAGTTTGAGATTAACTGACATCTTTAAAAAACAGTATCCTCCATTTCATGAACATGACATATCCTTCCATTTTAGGTCTTCTTTAATTTCTCTCAATAATATTAAATGGTTTTCAATACAGAAGTCTTCATATCTTTTGTTAGATTTATTCCTAGGTATTTGATTATTTTTATTCTAATTAAAATTCATTTTCTATCTGTTTATTAGTGACAAATCTTTTTTCATATTTACCTTGTTATCTAGCAAACTTGCTAAATTCACTTTTTTAGTTCCAACAATTTATCTGAAATTTCTGTTGAATTTTCTACATACATAGTAATGTAATCTCCCAATAATTACAGTTTTATTTATTCCTATTTATCCTAATACCTTTATTTCTCTTTTGTGCCTCATTGCATTAGCTAGGACTTGCTATGCAATGATGAATAGGAGTGGTGATAGCTGGCATATTTTGTCTTTTTTCCCCCTCTCAAAGCCAAGTTTTAACATTTCACCCATTAAGCACGATGTTTCCTATTTTTTAATCATGTAGGGTATTTTCTGTAGATACTCTTCTTAGAGTAAGAAAATTTCCTTCTTGTTTATTAGTTTGCTAAGAATTGTTTTTTGTTGTGGTTGTTTTTTGGTTTCTGGGGTTTTTTTGGTGAGGAAGATTAGCCCTGAGCTAACATCCATTGCCCATCTTCCTCCACTTTGTATACGGGATGCTACCACAGCATGGCTTGACGAGCGGTGCGTAGTTCCACACCCGGGATCTGAAACTGCGAACCCCAGGCCGCTGAAGCAGAGCACGCAAACTTAACCCCTATGCCACTGGGCCAGCCCCAGTATTGTTTTTTTAAAAAAATGAATAAATGTTGGATTACATCACATATATTTTCTGCATTTATTAATGATTAACGTTTTTTTTTAATTCTGTTAATATACTGAGCTACACTGACTGATTTTCAAATGTATTACCTTAGCATCGAATTTCTGGAAAATGACCAACTTAATCATGATACAGCAATTTATTGCTGGATTCACTTTGCTAGTATTTTGTTTAGGATTTTTGAATCTATATTCATGACTAAAGTCGGCCTGGAATTTTCCTTTCTTATAATGATCAGGTTCTAATATCAAAATTCTGCTGGGCTCTTAAAACAAGTCAGGAGTGTTCCTTCTTTTTCTATTAACTGGAAGAGTTTGTGGAAAATATGTGTTATTTCTTCCTTAAATATTTAATGAATTCAACAGAAAAACCATCTGAGTCTGAAGTTGTCCTTGAGATAAAGTTTTTAATTACATATTCATATAAGTTGATATAGGACTACTCAGATTGTTATTTTTCTTATGTCAGCTTTGATAAGTGTCATTTTTTACAAAATTATCCATTTCTTCTAAAATATAATTTCATAATATTGCCATTGGGTTATTCATCATAATCCTTTAGTATCTTTTAAATGTAGTGATGTCCCTTGTTTCATTCCTATTATTAGTTATTTGTGGGGTTTTTTTCTTGATTAGTCTCACCAGGATTTATTCATTTTATTAGTGCTGTGGCTTTGTTGATTCTCTCTATGGCATGTTTTCTATTTTGTTACTTTCTTCTCTTATTATGATTTCTTTCTTACTACTTTTTAAAATTTAATTGTTCTTTTTTAACTTCTTGAAATTAATGCTTAGGTTATTTATTTTTAAGCCTCTCTTTTTTTCTAATGTATACATTTGAGGCTATAAATGGTCCTCTAAGCATGGCTTTAGCTGCATTCCACATGTGATACATTGTCAATAATTTCTAAATATCATCTAATTTTCATTTCCATTTCTTCTCTGACCCATGAATACATAATTTCTAAACATATGGGGATTTTTCAGTTATCTCTTTGGTTATCGAACTCTAGTTTAATGTCACTGTCATCTGAAAATATACTATGTACGGTTTTAATCCCTTGAAATTTATTAAGTTGCTTAAGGACTAAGAATACGGACAACATTGGCAAATATTCTACGTGCACTTGAGAGAAACATATACTCTATATTTGTTGAGTGCACTGTTTTATAATTGGACCAGGTTTGTGAATTAACTTTGTTCAAACTGTCTAAATCCTGATTTATATTGTCTGCTGGTTGTATCAATTACTAGGAGAGATATGTTAAAATTTATAACATATCAATATCTCTATTTCTCCTTGTAGGTCTTACAATTGTGTGTGTGTGTTTGTGTGTGTGTGTGTGTGTGTATTCAATGAGTACATACAAATTTAGAAATATTATATTTTCCCAGTGAATTGAATCTTTTTTTATTATGAAACATCTCTCTTCATCTCTAACAGTGTTTCTTGCCTTAGAGTCTACTTTATCTGATATTAATATAACTATACAATCTTCCTTTTGGTTAGTGTTGCCATGGTATATTTTTTTACATCCTTTTATGGTTGGTCCTTCTGTATTTTTTTATTATGTCTCTTTAAAGCAGTGTATTGGTTTTTTAAAATCCAATCTGATAATCTTTGACTTCTAATTGGAATATTTATTGTTTATATTTAATATAATTGTTGGTATATTTGTGCTTAAATCTGTTATCCTATTATTTTTTATTTGTCTCACGTACTCTAGGATCCTTTTCCTGCCATTTTCCACCTTCTTTTGAATTATCTGAGTATTTTTTATTATTCTATTTCCCCTTCTCTTAGATTATTATTTATATATTCCTCATCATTCTTTCAAAGGTTATCTAGAGTTTAAAACATGTATCCTTGAATTATTTTTTATTTTTTTTTGTGAGGAAGATCAGCCCTGCGCTAACATCCATGCTAATCCTCCTCTTTTTGCTGAGGAAGACTGGCTGTGAGCTAACATCTATTGCCAATCCTCCTCCTTTCCCCCCCCCAAAGCCCCAGTAGATAGTTGTATGTCATAGTTGCACACCCTTCCAGTTGCTGTATGTGGGTCGCAGCCTCAGCATGGCTGGAGAAGCGGTGCGTCGGTGCGCGCCTGGGATCCGAACCCGGGCCGCCAGTAGTGGAGCGTGTGCATTTAACCACTAAGCCACAGGGCCGGCCCTATCCTTGACTTATTAATGGCTAATACAAATCAGTTTTTTAATCACTTCCTATACAATATAAGGACCTTTAAACAATTTAACTTCATTAATCTCTCCAGAATTAAGTCCCACTTTTATCACACATTTTATTCCCTATATATTGGAAACTCCACAGGACATTATTATTATTTTATACAGTTGATATTTATTTACATTTAACTGTCTACTATTTCTATTGTTCTTCTTTCCTGCCTACATCTCCTACCTTTGATTTGGAATAATATCTTTCTGTCCAAAGGATGTCCTTTAGTATTTTCTTTAGTACAGATCTGCTCATGATAATTTTTTTAAATACCTTTAGTTTTTTTTCATTTTTTGAGGAATCTTTTAGATGAATATAGAATTAATGGTTAACAGTCGTTTTCTTTCAGCAATTTGAAGACATCATTCCACTTCTTTCTCACTTCTATTGTTTTGGTTGAATTGTTAGTTGTTGGTCTTATTGTTGTTCCTTTGAAGACAAGAAGTGCCCACTTCCCCAGCCCCGTTTTTTAGCTTTTTTCCTCATTTTTATTCTCAGAAACCTTATTATTTTGTTCTTAGATGAATTTCCTTTGTACTGACCCGGCTTGGTGTCCTAGGGCTTCTTGATTCTGTGGCTTTGTGTCATTTTTTAGTTTGGGAAATTTCTCATTTTTTTCTAACTATTTCTTCTGTCTCATTTTCTCTCTCCTCTCCTACTGAAACTCCAATTATATGTACACTAGGCCTTTCCACCATATTTCACATGTCTTTCAAAATCCTGTATTTATTTTCCATCATTTTACCTCTTCATATTTTGTTTTGGGTATTTTCTTCCACACTATCTTCTAGTACACTAACTCTCTCTTCGACTGCATCTATTCCATTGAACCCATCCTTTTTTTTAACAGCTTTATTAAGGTATAATTTACCTACCATAAAATTCACCTACTGTAAAGGTACCTTCAATGGTTTTACTATATTAATTCATTTATGCAACCATCACAATCACCACAATCCAGTGTTAGAGCATTTCTATCATCCCAGAAAGTTCATCTATTTAGGTTTTAACTTCAATAATTGTATTTTTTAATTCTAGGTTCTTATAATTTTCAGTTCTCTGATAAATTTTTCAATCTTATCTTGTAATTCTCTAATATATTAGTCACAGTAATTTTAGAAAAGATATCTGATTAATTCACTATCTGGATCCCTGGTAGGTATATCTTATTTGTGTGGTTTTTTCTTGGGTTTTGATCATGTCTTGTCTTCTCATATGTCTAATTATTTTTTATTGAGTGTACAATATAGTACATGAAAAACTCTAGTGATAACATGAGACTCTGGAAGATGTATCTTTCTCCAAAGAGGATTTTGGGATTTTAACTTCTGTTTCTGGCAGGCATCTAAGCTAGGGACACTAATCCGAAATTATTTGATTTTTGGCTTCAGTCTCTGTGAGAGTTTTTCTATTTCTGGTTTATCTTGACTCAGGGTTCCAAAGGAAAGCCTAGGGCTTCCGTTCCTTGGCAGGACCTGAATACAATTACCATGCCCCAACCCCATGAGTTTGCTGAAAGTTCTGGTAAGTTTCTTAGCCTCTTAGCCACTACTTTTTGAATTCACAGTTGTCTCAAAAAAAGATCCAAAAGCTGGGCTCATGTCTATGGCTCCCCCCCGCCCCCTCCCCCCCCCCCCGCAAATCTTGGCTGCAATTCCCCCCCAAATCTGCAATTCCTCATTGCCTTGATGACTCTCCCATGCTTCCAAACTGACTTTTTTCTTTTTAATTTTCAGCAGCTTTTCTCAGCAGAAGAGTTGGTCTAAACAAACCTGGTCTACTATTGCTAGACTCACTGATAACTAGTATAAGAAAGCTGACCATAATTTATCATACAAACCAGGACACTTTTGAAAATGAAAGGAGATATTATTACTGATTACATTGGGGCAGTAGGCATAAACCAAAACTACCACAAATCAGATGTATGGTCACCCCAATAATAATGCATGGAGCACTTTGCTTAAAAGTATAAATAGATTTAAAAATCATACCAGCCATATCAAGAATATGGAAGTCTTGTCTCTTCTCTTTGTAGTGACCAAATGTTTGGTACGAAGGATAGAAATGAGCCCTTTCTCAATGTGGGAAGATACCACTCCGCAGCTCATTGTATCAACAGAGGGAGTTAACTATTCCACCAACCTGCTAGTTCCTGGGCTCTATATCTCATTAATGTCCTTGGCTGAGATTTGGTAACTCCAAAGGAATAGTTTTGGAAACGTTTCCAAATAAGAGAAATTTTTCTAAAAACATAAAGAGAGAAGCCTTAGAATTGACAAGAAAGAAAACACAATTTCCAAGAAGAGCACTGCACTCACACACCCTTCACTTCTCTATTTTATTAGAAACGCTGCATTCTGCTCTCATCTGCCAGAAATTTGACGCTCTATTCCATGAAAGAAACAACATACTAAGTGAAGGGCTTGCTCTGTCTTGACTTTTGAAGGATCTAGATTAGCCACCTGGGTCATCTTCTAAAGTGAACTCCTCTGGGCTGATGAGCCATTCTCTGACCAATGCCAGAGCTAAGCCCATGGAGATGCTCAATCAAATAAAGCATGGTTGATGCCTAATTATAGAGTCACTACATCTTGTGTTTTGCAGCCTGACCCTTCCTGGAATTTTGACGATGCTATTCAGGATATCATTTCCTATTCTTCATCTGCATATTTTAGATGGCTTGATTCAAAACAATGTTTCGTATATAAACAGCCCAACATTTTTCCAAAACACAGTCTTAATCAGCATATAAAGTAATTTGCCACATGCATTGTGCTTGCATCAGAGCAGGTGGATAACAGATTAGTTAGAGTTACTAAGATGTCAGTGTATTTTCTCATCCACAGTACAGTGCAGTAGAGAAAGAAAACTGTTCAATGAAAAGAAAACAAAATACGATTCCAACAACTTAACTCAGGTCCATATGTCATTCTCATTTACTAAGACCAATAGCAACAGAAAATAAAAATGAAGCATTGAAAACAGTGAGCCTAGCAACAAAGTAATGAGTTAAACTCAAGTAGACAGTGATACTGAGGCAAATAACCCAGAGCCCAGTTCAGCTGAGATTTTCAATATTCAAGAGCTAAATATTCAAGAGCTAAACTTCTCTGTTTGTTGATCTGCTAAATACTGGCCTGGAGAAAGGTTGGCCTCCTTAAGCAAGGCCTAAAGCCAAAGGAAAAAGGAGCACAGGGTCTCTACTGAAGGACTTGAGACAGCACAAAGCCTTTTTCTTTTACATCATACAAATAAACTAAAGCCTCACCACCACCATATCAATCACAAAGTCAACCGTAAAGGTCTTTCTCCACTCAAAGCACTTTATCTACGCTCCCTCATCTAACCCCCTCTAGGGCAGGGTCTTATCTGTACTGTTCATCTCCCTATGCCCAGCCCCTCAACAGTATCTAGCTCTCTGTAGACCTCAACAAATATTTCCAGAATGACTGAATGAATTCTCATAACAACCCAGAGGGAGCCGAAAGGGCTGATTTCAACACGATGTTTCAAAAGAAGCAACAGAGACAGAGTCAACTGATTCTCCATGGAAATGTCACTATTGTTTGTAGGGCCCCCTCCAAACTTCAGAGGTTTAGCTTTCACTCCAAATTTTTATTTTGACAAATTTCAAACCTAAGAAGGAAAGCTGAAGGAACAGCACAATGAACAAGTTGCAGACCATAACACCGCATCCCTAAATACATTAGCAGCTGTCTCCTTTTGACAACATGCTCCCTTCATTCAGAGGTTTAATTGTTTTAGAGCATACTGCGTTGAAAACTGAGTGGTAGGGGACATTTTCAAAAGTCCAGCACAAAATTCACACCTTCAAGGAAGTTATTATATAGTTGGGTATTTAGACTGTACAGACATGAAATACTTCAGGATAATTAGATCCTAAACCTGGTGGCACTGATTGTAAGTGAAATAGGAGCTCAGAGAAGTGAGAAATCAGATGGGGCTGAAGGTTCAGAGAGGAAATATGTAGCAGAGACTGACCGACTGTTTATTAAACCTGTTTCTTCTTCATCCTAGGCACACACCCAGACTACCTTTCCCAGCAACTCCCTCCTTGCAGTCAGATGTGGCAATTTTACCAAGTATTAGCTAATAGAATGGGAAAGGAAGTGGAATATGCCACATCTAGCACTGGCTGGCAAAAACCTGCCACTCACATCTCCACCTTCTTTCCCTTTTTTTGCTGGTGTGATCAAGGAAGCACAACGACCTTGGGAGCCATCAGTGAACATGGCAGGGCCATAGAATGGAAAGCACCTGGTGCCCTAAATCACCACCTGAACAACAGCCATCCCCCAACCAGGACACCCATTTCTGATACATAAAGAATAAACTTCTATTGTTTTGATTCATTGCACTATGTTGGGTTTATTGAAGCAGCTAGTGTTACCTCAACAAATACAAGTAAGGCTTAAAGTATCCTTGAATATGTGTGGAAGAAGGTAATATTTTGAACATAATGATCATGCTTTTTCTCTATTGCTTTCTGTACATATGATCTTCACCCTAGTCATCCAGAGGCATTCATGTTTCAGGGAATATCAGGATTATTAAAGAAAGAATACAAACAGAAAGAAGCATGGAAGTTCCTTTTCTGGCAGTATGGCAGAAAATATACTTGTCCAGTCCTCTGTAAACAACTAAAAACGCTGAACAGAATACTTCCTCAAAAATAGTTTGAAATGTATTTATGAGCTGACAAGAAAATGAAGAACACTCAGAAAATAACACATATCAGTTTTCACACTGAAGGCATTTAACAAACTGGGAGAACTTGAGCTTCTGTTTTCACAACTTAGCAGGGGATAGGGGATAGCAGGTAAACTTGTCGGCTTTGGCACCGACCAAGCAGGGCCCACCAAGATACAAAATACAATACGAGGCACCCTGTTAAAGATAAGACTCCAAAAGGCTACCAGAATTGTCTGTCTCAAAAATGAGTGCTGAGTAGAGGGGGGGAAGTCTTTACTGAACGTTTGTCATCACAAGCCAGCCCTCAAGTGGGTTTCAAGTATGAACTGATTATGTGGCTGGTCCTCAAAACCACAAGATGAAAATTTTTAAGTCCTTGCTTTGGAGATTGGTAATAATCCCAGGCACCTGGCAGAAACAAAGGCAGAATTTAAAGAAACTCACCTTCAATCCAAATCTCAAAGAAGTCCCACTGATAAAGTCTCAAAATAAATAAATGAATAAGGTCACAGTAAAATAAAACAAAGCAAAACAAAACCCACAAATACAGACATGCATAAGGTAACAAAGCACCATGAACAACAACTAGCAGAAATAAGAGAAGCAGAACTAAACCCACAAAGACTTCAAATTTGAAAATTATCAGACACACAATATAAATGTTTAAGTAAATAAGAGAAGGAAACAAGTATATAAGCTGTGGGCAAGATTAGACAGATTAGGAAACTGGAGAAGACCGAATAAATTATCTAGACTGTAAAGCACATAAAGATATTATATAGACAGAAAATATGAAAAAGCAGTTAAAATATAGAGAAGACAAAGAATGAAAGTCTAACATATACCTAACCTGAAATCCAGAAGTAAAAGAAAAGAGTGCAGAGCAGGGACAATCTTCTGAGAATCTTCTAGAACTGATGAAAAAAATCAACCCACAAACTCACAAACCCAAAAATATTCCAAGCAAAATAAATACATAAAAAAGAAATTCACATCTAGACACTTTATAATAAAACTGCAGAATACCAAAGACAAAGGAATATCTTAAAAGTAACATAAAGTTCTATTGAAGAAAGAATATCTTCAATGACAAGTGGCAATTAGATGTAGTATTGATTTCTCAGCAGAGGAAGCCAGAAAACAATGGAACATCTCTAATATATTGAGAGAAAATAACTAGAATTTTATACCTAGCAAAAATATATTTTATACCTAGCAAAACCATATTTTTAGAAACAAGAAAAATAGAATTTTCCAACAAACAATAACTGAAATAGTTTTCCCTCAATTGATCCTCATTAAATGAAATCTAAGAAGAGAAGTGATCCAGTCAGGAGGGTGGGGCTGGTGATGGGGGAAGGAATTATAAGCAAAGAAAGCAGTAAATGTGTGGGTAAATCTGAACAAACAGTTCTATTTTAAAATGATAATGATAATGTCTAACCTGTGAGGTAAAAAAAAAGAACAAGATAGAGCTAAAACATTGGGCAAAATGGGACCTAATTTGGGGAGGGGGAGGTGGTGCCTGGAGTTAAGTGATCTAAGGTCCTTGCATTGTTTGGGAGGAGAGGAAAAACATTAGTTAGCTGTAGACTTTGATAAGTACGCATGCCAAAACTTCTACAGAACCACTAAAAGAATAATAATAGAGTATAAAGCTTCCAAACTACTCTATAAGAATACATGAAATAAGAAAAGAAAGTTTATCAATTCAAAAGAAAGCAAGAAATGACAGAAAAATTTAAAAAAACAGGGAAGGGGCAGGACAAATGGAAAGGATAAAATAACATGAAGGAATAAATTCAAATATATCTATAATTACAATAAATATAAATGGATTACATATTTCAGTTAAAAGATAATTACAGACTGCATAAAGACAATATCCAGATATATGTCATATATAAAAGACGCTTCTAAAATGTTAGGATACAGAGTTTGAAAACATCAAGGATGGCAAAACAAATAAAAACTAACAAAGAAGAAGCTGACTACGTCCTACTGTTGTCTAATATTGTTGCATGAACATCACACAAAATACACTTTAAGACAAAAAGCATTGTGAGAGTTCAAGTGCACTACTTCATAATAATAAAAGATTCAATTCCCCAAGAAGACAGAAGAATTCTAAATGTGTCCATACCAAATAATGTACTTTCAAAATATAGCAAGAAAAATAATAATCCACATATCTTAGTGAGAGATTTTAATACACTTCTCTCAGTAAAAAATAGATCAAGCAAAGAATCAATAAAGACAGAGAAGATTTAAAACTCAGTTAACAAGTTAACTTGATGTTAAAAGATTGGCATCATAAGACTATATTCTATGACAGAAATAAAATTGTTAGAAATCAATAATGAAAAGATAACTTGAAAGATACCATAAGTTTGGAAATTGAATCAAAACACTTTTAAATAACTCATAGGACAAAGAAAAAGTCATAATAAATTTATTTAGAACTGAACAATAATGAAAATGTTACCTATTGAAACTTCTGAGACAGAACTAACTCAGTACTTAGAAGATAATTTATAGCTTATATTTTTGTATTAGAAAAGAAAACTTCAAAAGTTGCCATCTTATAGGGGCGGCCCAGTGGCGTAGTGGTTAAGTTTGCGTGCTCCGCTTCAGTGGCCCAGGTTTGCAGGTTCGGATCCTGGGTGCAGACTTATCTGCTGTTCGTCAAGCCATGCTGTGGCAGGCATCCCACGTATAAAGTAGAGGAAGATGGACATGGATGTTAGCCCAAGGCCAAGCTTCCTCAGCAAAAAGAGGAGGACTGGCAACAGATGTTAGCTCAGGGCCAATCTTCCTCACCGAAAAAAAAAAAAAAAAGCTGCCACCTTAGCAAGTTAAAATAATAAACACAAAAGAGTAAAAAGAATAAAGATACAAGCAGAAAATAAACAGAAAAGAGATACTATGGAGAAGATCTAAGAAAATAAAAGTTTTTGGAAAACATTATATGAAAGGCAAACAGGCATTTCACAAATAAAGAAACATACATGACCAATAAACTTATGAAGAGATACTCAAACGTATTAATCACCAAAAAAATTAAAATAATAATGAGATTAATTTATACTTACTAAATTGGCAAAACTTTTAAAGTCTGACAGCATTAAATGTCATGAGAACATAAAACATACTCACTGCTGGTAGGAGTGTAAATTGGTACAGGCACCTTGGAAAACAATTTGCATTAAGATGCTTATACCCTGTGACCAGAAGTCCATACCTAGACAGTTACCCTAGTGCAGAGGCTTTCCATTTTTTCTGTTCCTGGTTTATAATAAGAGAAACACATTTTAAACCACGACCCAGGACACACATATATACACTTACATATGCTTATATAAAAGAAAAATAAAAGTGTTATGAAACCACATCTACCCTTATTATATGAGATACACTCTGATGTTTTCTATTTTATCCTTATTCTCTTTCATTTTTTAAAAGCGCTGGTTGGTCATAACCCACTAAATTGATTTCACGATGGTCTGAACCCAGAGTGTGAAAAACATTAACCTATAGAAATTTTTGCATATATTTGCCAGAAGACATGTAGAAGAATGTTCATAGCAACACTGTAATAACAAAACAAGCCAAATGTCCAGTGATGATAGAATAGATAAATGTTAGTATATTCACACCATAGAATAGTATACAGCAGTAAAGAAATGAATTAATTACATTACAAACATCAACATAGGTTTTTCTCAGGAACATAATGTTGAATAAAAACAAAAGAAGGAAATAGGTATCTATGTAGATATCTATATCTATATATTCTCTATATATTATATATATACACACACACACATGCATATCCATAATGTTTCCATTTATATGAAAGCATTCAAAACTAAACTATATATAGTTTCAGGATAAAAAACATACGTGGTAAAACTATAAAGAAAAACAAGGACACAAACCGGAAACCACACACTTCACATCTACTCACATCCCAGTGGCTAGAATTTTGCCATTCTTAGCCACAAGGGAGTCTTCGACACGTGGTAGCTGAGCCCAGCTAGAACCTGGGGAGAATGGACATGGGTGGGAAATTAGCAGACTCTGACACAGGCAGAAATTCCACAGCCTTGAAAGGCAGGCTTGGTCTTGGGACAGGATTTTCCCTTGTTAACAGGAGTCTGGAGGACCCAGCTCAAAGAATTCACCGGAAGGCAGAAGATGCTGCTTTCACCCATTAAGGACAGTGAAGTCTCTAATCTTTCTGCTGGATGGCAGAAGTATGAGTGACAGTGCAGTGGTTCGCTGCTTGTCCTGACTTACCCCTGGGTGATCCTGCCTCCTGAATGGAGAAAGTAACACTGAGTGCAGAAGGATGTCTTTGTGCCCATCTCCCTGCACCACGTGGAGCCCTGGGAAGAGAGAGCGGCACCAGCCTGAGACACAGCTTCACCAGTTTGGTGCTACAGTTTGATCAAGTACAGGGAGCTGGGAGGTGGGGTGCCTCGGGTCAGCTGTGGCCAGAGGAGGGGACTCCTTGCAAAGACCACCACACCAGTGGGCATGATGGGGGGTGTGGCTAACACTCAGAGTTTGCTGTCAACAGGAGCCAAGGTGGGACAGTCAGCAGGGAGTGCCACACCTGGTTCTGATAAAGCCCAGAGAACAACCAGATCAACTATTTTTGCAAACTGTGGGTTACTCATTGAGCCCCAACTCGTGTTTTTTTCATTAAATAAAATAGAATGGAAGCGATCAGAGAGCATCCAGTATAGCAAGAATAATAATATCTTGTAAAACTTACGTTTCAGCTATATATGTTTTGTAAAACCTTTTATATCATCTGTATATCTTGTAAAACTTACATTTCAGCTACATGTTATTTTGTAAAAACTTTTATATCATCAGTATAATGTCTTGTAAAACTTAGGTTTCAGCTATACATGTTATTTTGTAAAAACTTTTATATCATCTGTCCCTTTGTACACATGTCCATATGTGTTTACTGGAATCTCATGACAATGTATTTGTATCTTGCTGCAGCTCTTTGAAAACCACTGGACTAGACTATGTGTTATAAGAACCACAGACTTCAACTGCTGGTAAAGAACAAGTGACACTGGTGGGCAACAGATCTGGCCCCTGGGAGCAGGGGACACCCCACCCAAGGAGCCTGAGTTTGCTCGTCCACTATAAGAAAATAAAAGGGAGGAGCGTGCTCGACACCCCTTCCCACACCCACCATTGTCAGAGGCAAAGAAGGGGACACAACAAGAGGAAATGGGCATTGTTTTCCTAGGAAGCCTGAGAATTATCTTAAGGGAGTGTTTGGATTATCAGATCGAACTAAGTTTTAAAATGGATGGAATCAAAAGTTATTACCCTTTTTTCTGATAATCAATGAGTGTGTGCTGGGGAGGAAGGTTTGCTGTAGACAAAATGAACCAATTGCATTTTCTCTGCACGCTGGAGCTGTGGAGTGAATGAAATGGGTGACTCTACAACATGTGAAGGAAGGAAGAAGAGGTGTGGTCAGGCGTTAATATGAAGAAAGGCAGGGGAGCTGGAAGGGGCAAGGCAAGCTCAGGGATACATAAACCCTGACCAGATCCTGGGGCATTCCCTGAGCAGTAAGGAGTAGCGCCAGATTACAGAAGGACTTAAAAGTTAAGCAGAGGACAGACTTGGTAAGGTGAGCAACAGAGAGCCACCATAGGTTCTTAGTAACTGAGAGACAAAACAACATAACAACAATAACATCATAACAATAAAAATAGCTACAATAATTTAAGTCGTAACTACATGCCAGGCTCTGTGCCAAGTGCTTGTCAAGGACTCTATGATTAGCCTTTGCAATAATCCTTTCAGGATTTCCACATTATTGAGTCTTATTTTCAATTACTGAGTCTTAGTGAAGTAACTCACCTGAGGTGACACAGTGCTAAGCGGCCGAAGCAAGTTTTGAAAGGAGGAAGCTTCCAAGTCCATACTTCTAGAGTGTTGTAGGGATAGAAGTCTTCGGGAGTACAGAGGAAGGAAAGGAACCAGGAGAGACAGAGCACCCTCGAATTTATCCACCGTATTCTAGGAGTGAGGCAGCAGAACTCAAGATGAGGAGATGAATATGAGGTGGATCTCAAAGAAAAGAGCCAGGAGCCCCGGTGACAAATTAGACACAGGGAATGTAAAACAAGTGGGTGTCCAAGTTTTCCACCCTGGGAAACAAGGATAATGGTTGTAACAGAAAACAAAACAAAAACAAAAACAAAAAATGAGTGCCCTTATTGAAAATTTCTGCCTGAATGCTTAGACTCGGAAATTATGACAACTCGCTTGTTCCCATTTTTCAGACTGAAAAACCACTGTCCCAGGATCTTCCTTCATTTTGAAGTTCAGAGGACCATTAAAAATGATTCATCTTCTAAGACAGCTACAGTTCCAAGACTGTGGAGGGAGCTGAGGAGTAAAGAGTGGTCATAGAAGCTACTGTTGCCCTGGTCACATCCCTTTCATGCCTGACTATGTCAGCACACACCAGCCCAAGCTCCCACTGCTACCAATGGCGTCAACAAGACGAGAACCTTCTCTGGCTGAAGCCTGCTCTGCCAGCTCGCACACCAACCTCCAGTGCTGGTACTGACGCCCCTTGAGAGCAGTCATCAACCAGTAACTGAAAGAGACACCCTCGACACAGCTCTCAGCATGCCCCTCTGGGCCTCAGCTGGCGGGACAACTCACCATTGGCTGCCTTCTCTTCCCCGTCTCCCACTCGCTCCCCCTACTGGTGTCTTCCTGGGATCGTCTCCCCAGTAAACTACTCATCCTCAAATCCTCCTTGCAGGGTCAGCGACCAAACTAAAACAAAGGGCACAATACCTCAAGGAAAGAGCTCAAGGAGGGTGTCACTTCAATCTGTCTATATCAGCTTAGAATATGAACTTCAGAAGAGCCACATTTGGGGATATTTCCAGTTTAAGAAGCCAATTCGAGTTACAGAATCAATAGTAGGCTGTCTGGGAGTGATTTCTTCACCTTCCTATCCTCATCACAGGGCACAGTTCCTGGTATGCAGTAGGTGCGCCATAATTGTTCATTGAATGAACAGGTGGATGATTTGTTTCCCCAAACTGGTATATGTATATCTTTAGCACTTCTCTAGATCAATTCTTTCACATGATCTCATACATGTGAAACCTGTGAAAGCACACATGTGAAATATGAACTAGTTCCATCAAGTTCTCATCATTCACCTGAAGTCTTCAAGAGAATTAGAAAGCATCAGGCACTCGCTTCACTGAAAATGTTTACATCAGTCCCACTGCTAGTTCCAACTGGTCACACGTAAACCAGGCATAGTGGGAAGCCCAGCTGAAGATTTAACTTGTAATTTTCCCCTACACTGGGGCAAGAGCAGAGCTCCCTGCTTAGATGAGGCAGTCAAACTGACCCGGCTCCACTTGGTCTGTATAAACCCAGGTGGGGTTTGTATGATTTAGGGGTAGGGGCGCCCCAAGAAGGAGATACTGCACATCCTGCTAATCTGACAACTTAAGCTCGTTGTTTTATATTCAGAAAGAAATAAAGGAGATGTCATTGTATTTGTACCCCTGAGTTTGCCGGGCAGTTCATACGAATTATAAAAGAGAAAGTTGTCTAGGGAATCTGTTTTTGTGCATGACACCAACAGAAAGACTAAGTGTAATATTTGGGTAATTCAGGAAAGTCATAGCCCTGTGGCAAGGGCCTTTCGTTTACCAAGTAGGTGAATGTGCTCAGGAGTGCCTGAAGGGAGATTCAAAAGATGAAGATGAATTAAGGAAGATATTCACTGACTAGGGAACTAAAAAGTCCCTCCCATCACTAATGGTCAGATGAGGGAACACAAAGTCGAGAAGCAAAATCCCTAGTTCTTGCCAGAATCACAACATATATTCCCCACCCCACCCTGCAATTTTTCCCAGAGGGAGACTTCATTTCAAGTGTGGAAGGGAAAGTCAGCAACCCTGGAATACAGTTGGAGGAACAGTTGTGAGGTAGCCAGTGGGGTGGAAAACGCCTGGAATTTGGAGTCAAGGGGCCTGAGGGTGAGAACTAGTTGGCTACCAAAGAGTGTGTAGGAATATAGTTGCCTCAGTTTCTTCATCTGTAAAATGGGACATTAATGCATATTATCATTACTTAGTAGTAGTAGTAGTATATTAATACTAGGTTATTATAAGAATCAACTAAAATAATAGAGGCAGCACCTGATAAAGGAAAGCCCCTTATCAGTGTGATGTGGTTTTTTTACATTACCCAATATTGCCAAACTTACCCAGCCCAACTTATTTCTTTTTCAAGAGGGCATTCTAAATGCTAAATCTAGTCCCAAGGAACAATGACTGTCTTAATTTAGAGAACTTTACCTTTATTAACTAGTCATTATAAGATAATTGTTTTCATTTTAAAGGCTGCAAAAATGTTAAGTTTGTCAAATCAGAAAATTTCGGAGTGTGAAGAGATATCTGAGGTTATCTAAAATCTAACCTTGTATAATATACTACAATCCTCTCCAAGTAGGATTTGCTACTGTCTGAATCTTAAGAAAGTGACATCTGCAAAAGTAGCAGGCACACACGTATGACATTTGAAGTTCTGCATTAGACACTTCAGCAATGCCCTGGTAACTGAAATGCATCCTAGAGTTCAAAAACAAACTCCCCAAGAACACCGGCGTTTAAACATTCACTCAAGAAGAAACACTGGTCTATGATCATGAATACACCTTGGGACAGTTCCATTGGTTTTCCAGGGCTGTACACACTCATTCTTCTTTGAAATGCAGGTGGAGGAGGAATAAGATAGCTTTAAACAGCCTCAACATGAAAAGCTTTATTCAACAGAATTCAACAAATAAAAGTGAACCACAGTCATTTTCATCCACTACCATAGCCAACTATTTTGTGCTTATACTAGTTTCATCTTTGTAGAGGAAATATTTTCTTAAAAAAGAAAAAATTCCAGCACAAATTTTTGGAAGACCTGTGGCTTCCCGGAACACTGATATTTTAATCGCCATCTCTAACCCCACGCAGGTAAGAGAAACATGGCAAGCAAGGGGAAGTAATAGGAGAATGTCGAGAGAAGCCTGTCCTTCCTACTTTTATAAACTCCCCAACTGTGCAGCCTCCAAGAAACAATGTAGGGAGGTTGGCTGTGGCCATAAGAACCACAATGCTACTACAGTTTGCCTGAAGTCTCTGCTGATTTGTCCTCACTTCTGTAACCCTCTTATGTGAATCAAGTGGTTGTGAAAATCAGGAGTGAAATTGAAGGGGATTCCTCTGTCTGCCATCCCTAGAAATCTTAACATTCAAGAGGAGAACTGAACCCAATCCCAATACTGCCATTTCAGTAAATTTCATAATAGAGGATAATGTGAAAATATTTCATGATATTCAAATATCATCTGTGTGTTATCATTTTACGCAACACTCAAAACACTACTGAGTCTGCCAAGCAGATTATATAGCTTGGCAAACTTTCATTTCATGAATGACACTTAATATGAAATAATTTTCACGGACAAAAAGAATAACAGTGATATAACAGATCCTGAGGTGGTAATAAAATAAATCCAAGCATTCTAGTACAATCATAACCAACGAATCTCAAACACCTCCATGCATATGTTCCTATAACTTATAAGGAAAGGGGACCCTGGTTTATAAGTAACCTCTCAAAACATCCTTTTTCCTTACCTCATTATAGGCTGGACCAGGGCTTCTTCACACTTACGGCAAGTCCAATCTTTTGCTATATACATGTTGGCTTAGTCGAGTACATTGTATTACATACCTTTTTCCTCCTCACTCTGAGCACAAGCGCCCTCTTAAACTGTCAAGGCAAAAGTTCTCTCTTCAGCTAAGAGGCTCTAAGACTCTGCAAGCAATTCCCTCTGGCCTTCTCCAGAGAGTATTCTGGGCACTTTAAAAGCAGTAATTTCCAAACTGTGTTCACAAGGGTACTTGGGTTCTACGGTGTGCCCCAGGCACAGCCCAGGGGAAGACAGCAGGCTCTGGGCTCCTGGTTCTTGGTTTCCCCAAAGCACCTCTGTTTTTATTCCCCTCATATATTAGGGTCTTGCATAAGATTCCATTGGTGCTAAATATAAAACCAAAATGATGTCTTCAAAAATGTGTGAAAACCATTGCAACAAATGGTTCTCTCTCTCTCAGGTGCTCTTAACCCCCCTCCCCAGGCTATTCCCTTCAAATAGAGGCTTATGCACCTATTTTCCTGTACAGAAGCTGGCCCTTCTTTTTCTCTTCCAGAATTTGAAACATACATGCATTGAAACAATTAAATGTATTTATTTACAACAACCAAGAAATAATCCAGAGTTTTGCAAAATACATCTTTTCAAGGTTAAGATTTGTTTGTCTCATATGGACTCTAAACTGGCTTTAGCAACCCCGCCCCCCAAATTTTCAACTCTCCCCCTATACCAATTTTTGGCCATCAGCAAACTAGGCATATACCTGACATGTAGTCTTTATGGACTTTTTTTTCTTATAAGCAAAGAGCAGAATGAAGCTGCCTCTCTCCCTTTACCTCTCCAAGCTAATCCAAAATCAAGACTGGCATTTGGTTAGTAATCTGGACTAATTATCAGAAATTTGGCATAGTCATCAAAAAATGCTGGTTTCAGTGAGTATGCATGTATCTTACAACTGAAAATGAACTGGAATTTTATTGATCATCTTGTTAATTTGTATTGGTAAAATAAGTACATAGTAGTATAATGATCAATTTTTCTAATCCCAAAGTCAAAAATAGACAGAAATGCCAAAGATTTGGAGTGATTTAATTGTACTCCCCCAAAGTTTCTTTAGAATGAAGTGTTCTGAGCAAACTATTTGACAGACAATGGAGAATGAAGGCAGATTCTAGAAACCAACAAATCCCATTCATTTCCTTCAGTTTGTAAAAACAAGCAACTGACATGTTTCCTGCCAATGAACACAGTTACAGATAAGAAAGCTCCCTACAGGAAATCCTTTGCTAAAAGAGAACAGTTGTGCCATTAAACTTAACCTTTTTCACCAAATCCCAATCCATTAAATATTTGACAACATGGGATCCTGAAATATACGCTAAATCACCCCAGCGATGCTATATCGCTTCTAAAGTTTATATTTCCCCTGACATAGATGTAGGATATTAAATAAACATTAAAATACAGTTAGGATTCTTTCCACCTCCCCCCTCCCCCCATGCAATTAGTAGATGAAAACAAGAGAAATCTGCTGCTTTTTAAAAAGATCAAAGTGTTAATTAAATGAGATTTAAAACTGATCATTTTCAATTAAGATAAAGCAATACAATGCTATAAATCATCATGGTTGGAAGGAAGATATTTCTAAATGAATATCAAGAACTTAAAACTTAAAGACCACCATTAACAAAATTAGAGAAATATAAGAAATGCATTGGCTTTACATTTAGAAGCTTCAATGTTAATCCCCAAAGTCAAAATTTAGAAAAAGGCCTCCTTGATTACTTTTCACTTAGCAAAGTGAAAGAGGGAGGGTTTCCAAACTTTTCTCCTTTCTTTACCCTCCTCACTGAAACCATTTCCAAGATATTGAAAATATTCGCCAACCTTGATTTTGGGCACCTCTCAATTATCCTAAAAACTAAAGCACTCTATCCACAAAGGAAGAGGAACGTTTCTAAGTTTACCGAATAATAATCATTGCAGTTTTGAAACCGTTCTTATTTCCATTTAGGAGTTTTCCTCTCTGCTCTGCTACTGAGAACACCCTCCCTCATACTCCCCAAAGGACCAAACACAGTCCTCATTTATCGCTGCGCATGCGGCATTAGAGCTCCGGGTTCCAAACTGCCAAGTTCTTTGAATTCAATTGCTACAGTTCAACTTGGAACCCTCTTGCAAACAGACACTCTTCTTTATACTTTCCCCAATTGACCCCATCCACAGGTAGCATTCTAGTCTTTAGAGATATCTAAAAGAGTTTCGTTCTAACAGCAGACGTACAAATCAATTTGATTCCACAATTAAGTGCTCAAACACGCTCTTAGCCTTTCCTTGCACAACTCAGAGGTGGTGAAATGCTAAGTAAGCACGTGTGCTCATCCTTGTTTTAAGGTTTTTCCTTACATATTTTCAATAAAAATACAGTTACGAAATCCAGGGGACTGCATTTTTGGTGGTGGTGGTTGTAAAATGACCTTGATTTGACAGGCACGGTCTCAGGTTTCAACAGATGCTGTGGGAAAGCTTACAGAAGCCAGCATGTTCTCCAGGCATCTGCGATGACACGCAGGGTATTTTTTCTTTTTTTTTTTTAAGTGGTGGTTATGGTAGTGTATGGGGGAGGGGGGTTAGTCTTCTCAGTTTCCATGACAACCATGTCACCACTCATCAGTTATTAGATACCATCCGCTTCCTGTGTCTAAATTTTTAAGCCAATCAGAAAAGTGTTTATACGTTTAACAACTTCTGGGAGAATGCTTCTTTAACTGAAGTGCTTTCAGGCTCAAATGAAGATGTCCACAGGCCTGATATTTTTTTGTCTTATAGATATAAAATTCCACAATATTTACTAATTCATATTCTTATAAGGTGAAGAATGCCCTTTTTCTTGTATGTGAAATGCATTCTCCTCAAACCAGATGCCACAATTTCTTCATAGCGTGCAAGTTGATTTTGATGTTTGCTCTTCATTGCCTTTTTCTTTCACTGTTCCAGACTTAAATTTAGTGGGTGATAACACGCTAATGCATAAAGTAAACAGACAGTTAAACGTCCATCTGCTGATGGTATTATTTAAATATTCAAATCAAAAAACAGTTAGGAAAAATTATTCTAAGTTGAACAACTTTGCATTCTACAACTCATGAGGAGAAATCAGCGAGAATGGATTGTAAAGTGATCTGGCTACAAATGTAAGCTAGTAGCTGACGTCTGCAAAGAAATTTGTCACCAAAATGGCCTACTTTATCTGGAGAGAAACAACCACAAAAAATTAAACATTGCATCCCAAGCAAATTGCTCGCGAAATAAAAATCAGTCTTGCAGAAATCTGTCCACGCGAAGGCTAATATGAAATTACAGCATGATTTTAAAAGAATGTTTTGGGTGACTGTTTTCCTAAGTCTCAATCTAACTGACCAATCAGCGGGAGAGTTAAAGTGGGCTGGAGTCATTTGTGCAGTCTTCCAGCTCTGGTCTCTGAGCTGCTCTCCCCTCTCCAAGGCAGAGCTGGCGATCAATGAAGAACAAGGAACAAAAGGAATATAACAGGATGTCTTCCTTAGCCGAGGAAAAAGATTCCCTTTTTCCTCAATGAGCCAGTCGCACCCTGCCTAGACAGCTCCACATGGGAGCTCCCAGCACACCAGTCTTTTGCGCGGAGGCACATTCTACATTTGCCATCATGTGTCCCAACTGCTAGCAAATGTGTCACCTCAAGCACATCCTGTGACAGAGGGCTCCCCGAGCCCAACCAATGGAAACTAACACATTAAATAGATTAATAATCCCACAATTAAAAGCTGCCCAGAAAGATTGCCTTTCCTTTCCCCAGATGTCATCCCGGGAATACAAACAAAGCATGAAAAATAGTCTCTTGAGCTTCCCCAGCCAGTAATCATGGTTTTTCTCCTCAAAACAATGTTTCTCCCAAAAGAGAAATATTCTTACTGCCCTCCAGGGAAACTCTCATCTGTATATGTCATATCAGGATAACCAGTTACAGTATCTGAAAAGAGGTTTAAACTGCCCACATATTTGACACTCTGTCTATAATTGATAGCAAAACAGTTGCGACAGCAATGCTGTAAACTCTGCCCGAGCCAAACTCCACATTTAACACGGTAGTTCCTTGAAAATAAAAGTAACGCCTGAGAAACCCACAAAAGTAAAGCCCTAGGAAGTAATTAACAGAATTACAGCAATTATCTGATAATTTTTTAAATTACCCATTTGCTTCTGCTATTTAAAGAAAAAAAATTTTTAAAGACTATCCACAAATTCCTGAGAAACTTTTTTTTTTTTTTTTAATGAACTTACTTTTGAGACAAAACTAATGAAAATATGCAACTTGCCAACCCTGGATCTTTCCCGTTTGGACTGCAGGCTATAAATCAATCAGAACCAGGTGGAAATATGGGGGCGGACACCTTAAAAAGCAAAGGGTGCCCCAAAATGCAGCAGCCTAAGCAGCGAGGGCTTCTCGTGACAATGCTGAGCCAGAGCAGAAGATCAGGAGGCAGGAAGTGAGCCCCATTTTCGTTACCTTCGATCGCCTGCCCCCCCGCCGCTTCTCGCGGCCGCATTGGGGGGCTGCGGCGGCGCTGGACTCGCGGGTGGCCCCGCCGCCGGGTCGCGCCGTTTCCCGGCCGAGCTGCCTCCGATCGCGGCCGGAACCCCGGCTCCAGCCCCGGCGCCCGCCCGGGGTCGGCGGCGCGGCTCCCAACCGGGCCCGGAGCCCTGCTGGGTCCTAGCGCGCGCCGCGCGCCCGCCCGCCCGCGGCCGGGTCTGCCGCCTGCACGTACAGCAGGCAGCTCGTGAGCACGGTGGATCCCCGGGAAAACCGAAAAACCCGTCGGCCCTTTGCAAAACCAGACACCGTAGGTGCGGATGAGCTGGAGCTTAGTGTCAAATCCTCGCAGAAGCTGTTAAAAGAAAAACATTGGCTACCGCTGAACTCACTGAAAGCGGATGTTAATATCTGCAGCCCCAGTGTAAAGCAGAGGGCAGTCACTGGTTTCCGTAGGTTTGCCCGGTGCACTTGTAATATTGTACGTTCACAGACGGTGAGAGAGAGTGCGGGATCGATAGAGACAGGTTTCAAAAATATAACGCAAAAAAAAGTTGAAAATAGTGTGTTTAAAACAATGCTTTAAACAGTTTTCCAATTATTTTTTTCCTTTTGCATTTTGCTTTCTCTTACTTTATCATATGCTATTTTAAATAACAAAGGCCCATATGGCTAAACAGGTAGTCATTTGATTTTCAAAAGACCTCAATAATTGCATCAAAATATGCACTCAAGTATCTCCTAAGAAATCAAGGAGAAAGAATTAATGGTGGCATATGGTGTGCCTCAAAGAGAAAACTTAATTACAAATTAAAACAAATGCAAAAATTCACGAATTCAGTAAACTGAAAGTAAATGATGATCCTAGATGTATACACAAATCAGCTTATGTACAATTAGGAAAAACGTAAATTCTAGAGTTCTCTTTTAACTTCAGAAAGGGTATTACATGAACCCCTGTAACAGGTTCCTCTCATTGTCCCCAAAAGGGCTTTCAGCAACCTCTCAGCACATTCATTTACTGCAGCCCACCTGGAAGGCAACTTTTAAACTTGCAAGTGCTCATTTAAGAGGACAATTCTGTTAGCCCTTAATTCAAAATAAAAGTGCTTTAGTTTGAAAAGCTCATTTGAAAGGCTTCAAGACTGGGAGCTTTCTTCAGCCTTTGATATCACCAAGTTTGAAGGTCGCAGTGCTGTAAAACTGCTAATAACAATGGCGCTGTGGTTTGACACTAAAAAGAAAATCAAATATGTGTTTTCTGAGTTCTATTTTTGGAGCAGAAAAAAGTCCCTTTGAAAATTATTCTTGCCCTCCTCCTTCCCAATTATAGCTAAATAAATGTAATGGAAGATTTTTAGTATTAATTAAACATCAAAGACACCTTTTCTGCTGCCTTATGTCCATGCAAAGAACTAGTTGTAATATGTTACACTTGTCAGTCTTCAGAGTACTCGTACATACACCTCATGTGATCTTCACCATCCCTCTGTGATAAGACAGACATTATCAGCCCCGATTTTCAAATGAGAAAGTGGACATCCCTCAGGGTAAAGTGACTTGTCCAAATTCACATAGCTGATATGCAGAGGAGCTGGGATCCGAACCTCGGTCTCCATTTCCAACAGACCTCTGCTTTTTCAAGTGCACCACCTGGCCTCCCAACTATGCCTCTATAACTACTGCAGCAAATGAGGTATCTCCTCCCAAAACATGCAGGTAGGTTTCTGTGGTCATTATTTCTTGCCTGTATTAAAGCAGTGATTTACCAGAATGGAAATAAGAGACTCGTTGGAAATATTTTAGTCTCTGCTAAATGAGAAAGCTGGTTGTTCAGATTTCTGTCCCATGGTTTTCCGGGGACACCCTGGCGGACAGAAAACTGAAAACTCGAGGCTGAGTAATGCGAACTGTCAACTATGCACCTGCTTGCTCTTTGTCAGAGACTAAGAACTGACTCCACTTTGCACACGGGGAAGTGAGGTTTTCTCAAGCGGAACTTGGTTTTCTATGTGCAGTGCCAGCACTGAAAATCCTTGAAAACCCTGGAACCTCAGGCGTTTCAGATACCAGGAAGCCTATTAGTGAGATCTAGGGCGTCCCTGCCCAGGGCTTGTGACCAACGGGGTGTTACTTTTCAGTCTTCCCGTACCCATGGGAAAGTCACCAGTCAGTTCTGTTTGTGGCCATCCACTTCCTCCTCCCTTCTGCCGAAAGGAAATGTAACTTCTCTGATGATGTGTCTCAGCCCACCTAAATGCCAGCCAGGTGAGGGCTGGGTGACATTGTACTGAAAAGACAGAAACATTTTATTCTAAAAAATGCTTCATTCCTTTTCTTGTGCAGCTCATAAGGAAGAGGCTAGGCATGGCAGCATCATTGGAAGGTGTAGATGACTTTCCAGGGGAAACTACTTGGAAGGATTAATGCACAACTTACTTGATGAATTAATTTGATCCTTTTGGTGAAAACTGGTCTGATGACTTTATATTCATACCATCCACGTGGCCTCTAAATTTTGCAAATGCTAGGCTTGAAGTAATCTTAACACCAATAGGAGGTGACGAGAAGCTGAAAAGAAATGCTGGTGGTGAGCAATTCCTCAAAGCTAGAGCACACCAGAAGAGGTACTGGTCATAAGAAACCGTCATTCATTCATTTGATTGTGTACACCTCAAACGTCGAAAACCTAATATGAGTAAGGCACTGTTCTGGGCTCTGGGTATAAAAATTAAGTAATGCCCTTAAAGCACTCCTCGTCATACGGTGCCCACGGACAGGCAAACAATTACAGAGCAGTGGTATAAACACTGCAGTAAAACCGTGTCACAGGGGCTGTGTGTTCAAATGCCCACCGTCCCGGACCTGGGCCAGTTTGTCTTTAAAGCCCTTCTCAGCCCTGCCCTCTGCTCTGTATTGCTAGGGGCAGACTCTTGCAGGCAGCATTTCACACACTCCTGGATCACTTGGCTGATGGCTGGGTATGGTCAATGAGAGGCACTGGAGGGAGAGTGGAAGGTGGGAGGAGAGGAGAAGCTGGAGAATTTCTTCACCTCCCCCTTCCCTCTGGTGGCATCTCCAGCAGTGGCTGCATCCGGCTGAGGCTCCCACCAGGTGACCCCAGCCCCTAGCTTAGGTGACACTGCCACTTCCTGTTAAGTCTCCAGCTTAGGGATGTTAATAGCTTTCTGCTGAAATTAGTCTTTGGGTAACTTCACCTTCCCCTGTTTGCATCTCAGATCCTCCATCACCCGTGTGAGCAATCCCCTGCATTCAATTCCTCCTGCGCACATCAGCAGATTCCAGTGGAAGGGCGTCTTAGAAAATGCCTAAGAAGTACTCCTCAAAACTACCAAAATCATTCAAAACCAGGACATGCTGAAGAAACTGTTACAGCAAAGAGGAGCTTAAGGAGATATGACAATTAAATGTATCATATGCTGGATGGTGTCCTGGGACAGAAAAAGGGCATCAGGTAAAAACTAAGGAAATGTGAATAAATTATGGACTTTAGCTAGTAATAATGTATCAATATGGGTTCATTAATTATAACAAATGTACCATCCATTAACATGTAAGATGTTAGCAATAGGTGAAACCCGGTGTGAGGTATGAGGTAACTCTCTGTACTATCTTCTCAATTTTCCTGTAAATTTAAAACTGTTATGAAAAATAAAGTCTAAAAAAATTCCTCCTGTGGTAAACGTTTGAGGTGGTTTTGTTTTCCTACTACAGAAGCCCCGTCACCGCCCTGCCCCAGCGGGGGCTAGGCCTGATCCAGCAGGCGCAGGACTATCTTACAGGGAGTTTAACAGTCGAGACATCAAGAAACATCCCAGTGAGGGATCCAGCGGCTCTGGGAAGCCAGGAAAAAGCCTGGATCTGAAGCCAGAATGTGGTCTGGGGCACGAAGGGTGAGAGGAGGGTGAGGGATGTAAGTGTAGACACCGAGCTGGCCAGGGCGCGGAGCCAGGGTCCAGGGTGACGGCTGAGAAGGGAGCTCGCTTTCATCAGCCAGTCAGAATGACTCTGAGGGTGGGGACAGGGGCTGGCCCTGG
The DNA here is from genome assembly GCF_057802395.1 of Ceratotherium simum simum. Lineage (NCBI taxonomy): Eukaryota > Metazoa > Chordata > Mammalia > Perissodactyla > Rhinocerotidae > Ceratotherium > Ceratotherium simum. Next base: position 15,638,612 of record NC_141923.1, on the reverse strand, counting down.
ACTCTCTGGGAGCACAGAGAGAAGAGGAAGAGGGGAGGAGGAGCATGGGGAGGAAGAACAATAATAATAACAGCTAAGAGTCACTGAGTCATTTTACCTGCGTGCTCTCATTTCAAGTCCCTTATAAGCAGGGTACTATTTTTATTCCCATTTTACAGATGAACAAACTTGCTGAAAGTTGCATCGATATTTAGGGCAGAATTACAGCTCAAATCCAAGTCTGTTGGACACAGAAAGAGGGACAAGAAATCACCATACTGGGCAGCCTTGGAAGAAGCCAGGAAACTGAGTCCCCGAGGACAAGTAGGGGTCAAGATGTAAACAAGAGGGGAGGAGAAGGGCCTCATGGGGGACAGCCTAGGCATGGGCAATGGCATGGAGGGATGAAAAAGCGAGGCAGGTCAGAGTGCTGCGTGGAGAGCAGTGTGGCTAAAATGAAGGTTTCAGATGAGGAAGTGCCTGTAGATCCTGCTGGAGGTGTGGGCAGGGCCAGTGTCCACCTGGGCTTGAACTTCATCTTGATTGTCACACAGCAAATCCATTTTCCTCCCTTCAGGCTTTGCTCACATGTCCCCTTTTCAAAGTCTCTCGATCCTCCCATCTTGCTCTACTTTTTCCTTTTTCTCTTGCACTTAACCACTTACTAATTTACTTATTATTCATTGTCTATCTGCCTCCAGCACCCCCCTCCCCACACACACACACACATGAATAAAAGTTCCACAAGGCCAGGAATCTTTGTTTTGCTCTTGATCGTTCCCAAGAACATGAAACAGTGTCTGGCCCTAGTAGGTGCTCAATAAATTGTTTTTAGTGAGTGAATAAATAAAGTTGGTAAATAAGAAGGTATTTGCATCAGTCAGAGTTCTCCAGAGAAATAGAACCAACAGGATGTAAAGATGTACAGAAAGAGATTTCTCATAAGGAATTGGCTCATATGATTATGGAGGCTGAAAAGTCCCAAGATCTGCAGTCAGCAAGCTGGAGACCCAGGAGGACAGTGGTGTGGTTCCAGTCCCATTGCAGGCAGGTTCAAGACCCAGGAAGTACCAATGTTTCAGTCTGAGTCTGAAGACAGGAAAGAACCGAGATCCCAGCTCAAGGCCATCAGCAGGAGGAGCTGCCTCTTACTCAACCTTTTTGTCCTATTCAGGCCTTCAACTGATTGGATGAGGCCCACCCACATTAGGGAGGGCAATCTGCTTTATTCAGTCTATTGATTCAAATGTTAATCTCATCCAAAACACCATCGCAGACATAACCAGGTGTCTGACCAAATATCTGGGCACTCCATGGCCCAGTCAAGTTGACACATAAAATTCACCATCACAATATAGAAAGGAACTCTGTGTTTTACCAGGATCATTCTAGGACCTGGACAGAGAATAATTTAGAAGGGAATAAGACAGAGGCAGGGAGACCTATTAGGAGGTTATTATTATACTAGTTCAGGCAAAAATCAATACAGACCTGAAGGAAGCCACCGTTGGTGGCTGCAGATGACCCTTCAGTGACCCATGGGTGACACACGATGTTACATACACCAAAGGTATCACACAGACGCAAGAGGAATCAGTCAGAGGTATAATGTACAGAAAAGAAGAAACTGGATGACTATGGTGGGTCTCGGCCATTGAGAAGTCCCCCTGCTGTAGGCTGGGGACAACAGCATGCTCTTTATCTGCTCAGCTGGAGAAACACAAGTGGGGATTTTCCATTTCATATGATGGTCCTGGGGTTGCATGGGAGCACGCATCTTAGAGCGTGACCCTCCCTCTGACTGTAGGATTGGCCCTGGGGTGGGCCCTTAACCCTGTGCCAGGCCGATTAGAGTCCTCTGGAATTCTCTAACTGAATCCAGGGGAAGTGGGCCTCCTTCCATTCTGACTGCCAAGCTGTAGGGTGCTGCCAGCAGCCACATCCTCACTTTGTGGGCTCAGGAGATGGATAACAACCCAACTATTAGCCCAAGCAGGACATAAAAACATGATGAAAGCCTAATATAAACTTTGGATTATCCAAACAAACCTCTTCCCCCTCCATCATCATAAACAGTTTAGAATAGGCTGTATATATAGCCACCGTTTATATACACACAGAGATGCACAGAAATCCCCACTCTCTTGGAGAGATCCCCAGAATGCTCTCTAACTTTCTAGATACAGGAGGTATCAGGTTCTATTGAAAGAAAGATTCTCCACTAGCTTCTTTGTATGCTTTAAATTGCAACAAAATGCCACCCGCTATCACCATGTGAAGTCACAGGCCCTCAGATTCTCCGTGAAACCAATAGCCTTGCCCTTTTACAACCACACACTTAGGAGATGGTGAAATAGCATGTAACTCAGACTTTGTTATATTTACCCGCCACTTTGTACGGGATTTATTGCCTCCCACAGGTGACAGTACTAAATCATTACTATGAATCCATGCTCGTCAAAAGGAATGAACAAAGTTGGCTTTGTTTCTTTCATATCTTTGATATTTATCACATTCACTCCTTCATTGACCAAATCCAGTATTTTTCAGATGGTCCTGCATTGGCAATAGTGGAAGATGAGTGGAGCGTCTCGTCCCCTTTGCTATAGGTCCAGTTATCAGATTGGCTGCAAATCGGGTCCTCTGACCCATTTTCCTCAGCTCTGCCTCAGCCCTTTAGGACTTATCTGTCCTGGGGTCTGACTCCTGAGCAGAACTGCGGTGTAGGACTTGAGAAGAAAGCTTAGGGCAGAAAGCTGCCAGAAACAGTCCCGTCTGGCTCTGGGCCAAGCAGCTGGCTGCTGAGCTGAGGGCCTCTCCGTGTCTCCCCAGACCCTCTTTGTCTCGCTGGGCCTCCCTTTCTCGGCTGTCTCGCCTCAGGTAATCATTGACACTCCGCAGCTCCCCAGCTCTTTATTCCTGCATTTCAGATCACTTTACACACATTAATTTAGCCTTGAAACACTCAGGAAAGAAAAGCAAAAGGCACACGGGGATATTTGCACCACGCTCCTCCCAGCTGCTCTGGCCCAGAGCAGGCCGGTAGCAGGGCAGCCCCACACTCACCCTGATGACGAAGGGCCAGGGAGAACTCCCTGTTCGAGTGGGCAGAGTTGGGGTGTAGAGGGTTGAAAGGATTCCACACATCACAGAAAAACCATTTCACTGAGAGTCACATGTCGTCACTACAGGACAACCTCCCACATTGGGGTCATCCGCCACGGTTGATCCAGACGACCTTTGGAAGGTGGGTCCTGGGCAAGACGGCTGATGGCGAGGCAGTATCTGCATCACACCTGTGATAAACGCCCTTCAGTCTGTACTAGAGCGGTGACGGTCACGGTCATGGGCTTTGGAATCAGAGAGGCTTTAGTTCACATTCCGGTCCTGCCACTTCCCAGCCCAGCCGCCTTGCTAACACTGCTTAGAATTCTAAGTCCTACTGCTTTAGCTGTACCGTGGATATGACAGTATCCACCCCCCTTGGTTTCTGGGGAGGATGAAATCAGATCATGCATGCAAAATATTTGGGGCCAAAATTTAAAACATACTTACGTTAGGCACAACAAATCGTAGATTTTATAGTCTTTCTGAGCCCTCCCTATATCGAATCCCAGTCTGTCTGAATTGATGTAGTTTTACTATAGCATACTGGACCTTCTAGCTCAAATCAGCACTGAAGTCTCTCATTGACAAAAGGTGGTGGGAAAACCCCAATGAAGTCTGTAGTTCAGTTGACAGCTTGTATCGATGTCAATTTCTTAGTTTTGATAAATGTATCATTTATTTATCACGATATTAACATTACAGGAAGTTGGGCAAGTGGTATACAGGAACACTTCTATTCCTCCTTTGCAACAAATGCTCATCTAACTAGAACAATAATCTTATCAAAATGCACCAATATCAGTAATGCTTACACAGTAGGTCTAAGACTTTTAGTACACTGTATTAAAATGCCTCCTTAGGGTCCAAAAAAAGTGCCAAGTTTTTTGTTACCAGAATAAGAGGCAATTTATGTTATCTCTAGCTGTTATCACCACCCGGAAAAATTCATTGAGTTTCCAGTGTCTGCAAGGCACCATATCGTACGTGAAAATAGCAACCATTACTGTCAGGAAAAAAACATGGCTGTGTGGAAGTCATTTTAGGGTAGCTGTCTGGGTGTAAGATATTTGATAACTTGACCATTTAAGTCCTCAGTGCTTTCCTTATTTCACATAAAATGGATGGCTTGCCAGTCAATCAGCTCCACGCCTCCCCTTTTGGTGGGGATGACAAGGAAGAACAATCTTGTCAAAGATCACCAGAGATTATACCGCTTGCCACAGCTGTCGAGATGTTCATCTTAAAATGCTGAGGATATCTTTTCTTTCTCTAACTTAATAGAGACCAGAGGATTAAAATACTTTTATTTCTGCATTTCTTATGCCATGTAAATTATTATGTACTCATGGGGGTCAGAAGAAGATTTGCACTGAGACGATGGTGTGTTTTGTTAATGGCTTGACAGTCTCCATCAAAAAATGTGAATATAATATGGCCCCGTTACAATAGGTTCGGCAAAAGAGCCACAGCTTTAAAAAGCAAAGACTGTGTGTGTCATCTAGTTGCTCAGCTCTCTAGGCTATTAGTAATCTGTGAGGTGTAACTCACTCTTGAACATATCTTGGCAAAGCATTCATGATTGAAGATTTTGTTGGCACTTACCGTGTACGGGGCATTTGCTGAGTCTGGGCCCAGAAAGAAGGTGAAGACATAGTCCTTTGCAAGAATGACATTTGTCACTCTTTTTAGTTGCCCAGAATGTGACCTCCTTCCTGTGCCTGGGGAACCCTCAACCTCAGAAGGTAAAGTCACCTTCCCACAAAGGAACTGCCAAAGACCACCTTCGCAGGCTTTCTCGCAGTTGTGGGGCAGGGTCACAACCTAGGCTCCCCCTGCAGCTGATGATATAAAGGAGTGGGATGGTGCCGAATCCAGCAGCCATAGGGTGGCAGCAGCTTCTAGAGCAGAGCACGGCATTGCTGGGGTCCAAAGCGGGGTCATCACCAGACAAGTCTGCAGTGTGACTTGGGGCTTTGAACCAGGCTGCATCACCTTCTCGTTGGGCCACCGGCCCTCCTGAGGATTCTTGCGGGCCACCCACCACACTGTACATAAATGCCCTTTCTGCTCAGATCATCAGAGTCAGCTTCTGTTGACTGACGCAAGGGCCTTGTCCCATAGTCTCCCTCGTGGATACCAGTTGTACCAACCAGCCATTGTTTTTCGAGCAGTAACTTTGGGTTTGCCCTGATCCCCCACTCTCTCACCAGTCCCTCTTGTCATAACAACACACACGAGTGAGGCCTTCTGTGGCCACGGAATAAGCCAGTTGTTCCCATGGGGGATTTAACTTGTTACCTTTGCTCCTGATGCTAAGCAAATCAACCAGAAATGTAAGCAAATTTAATCTTAGCTACCTTCTGCCTGGGTAAAGCGGGACGTGTATTGTATACGTGTTTCTGGTACCACAGGCAGGGTCCAGTCTTTTCTATGACACTAAAGAATACAATACGCTAAAGTTTTGGCCCAAGACAAAAAACAAAACAAAACAAAAACCTCCATAGTGACAGAGAAAAACATCATTTTGGCTGGTTTTTTTTTTTAATAGAGAAGAAACAGTTTCCATATTCAGTTCATCTTCTTTATTCAGCCTTCTCTCTTTGTCTTGCAGAAATCGCGTTGTGGTGAATACTTATAATTCACCCATTGACTCCTCTTGATGGCACTGAACTGACAAGAAGAAACTTCCAAGGTGAGATGGATCATTTTGTCTCAAAGAGCAAAGAACTGATTCCATATAAGATTGGGAAAATAGGAACTTCCATTGATAAAAGCCAGGAATGCAAGTTTTTCATATTATTCTCCCAAGAGGTTAAGCACAGAAGTGGAATAATTTCTCACAAAACAAGGAGGCAAAGATATCATTCAGCCTTTCACTTACACTCCTGTTAGCAGCCGTGAATTAGCCCAGGAGCAAACGCTGCCGGTCTTAAATGAAAGCAGGATGGACTGAAGAGAATCCGAGTGGAGGTCTCAGTGAAAGTCATCGCCTTCTGCCTTTCATATTTAATTCCTCTGCGTTCAGTTGTCCAGAGACTGTTACTCAGTGAAGAGGGTGAACATCCTCCCACACTGCTACAAAGAGTGGGGGCCCTGGGTTCCCCCTCCTCTCCTGCCATGCCGGCCTCAACTTGGCTTCCACTGAGGGCTCTCACTAACTCACTAATGAATCCCCAATGGCTTACTCTCTACCTTCCTGTGCTGTGTAACACTGCACTGTGTTTCATTTTCTGGAAACTCTTGTCTTTCTTGAGCGCTTTCTTCTGGTTTTCCTTTGACCTTCCTGGCCAGTCTTTCTCAGCTCTCTCCCTGGCTCCTCCTCCTCTGCCCATCTCCCAATGCTGATGTGGTGTCATCACTCCTTTCTCTTTTCTTTCCACTTGTTCTCTCTGGGTCATCACTTTCGTTTCTGTGCATTTGAATGGCCACCAATAACCAGTTACCAGCACCCACCTCCCTCTTAAATTCCGAATCTTTGTCTCCAGTAAGCTCCTGGACCCCTCCACCTGGAAATTTTGCTGTCACCTAAATTCAAACTCTGTTTGTCTCGTTCTGAATTATTTATCATCCTGCTCTAAACCTCCTCTTTCTATATCCCTATATTCAGCATCTGGAAACCTCAAAATTATCCTTAACACACCCCTCCCCCCTGCTCCCCATTCATTTACCAAATTCTATAAATGCTGCCTCAGAAATTGTTCTTAAACCTGGCCCCTCCTCTCCATCCCCCTCAGTTCAGCCCCTTTCATCTCTTGACCACTGCTACCACCCCCAGGGTACCCGGCACTGCTTTCCAGTTATCCTCGCACCAAATGAGATGTGCTGCTTGGGCAGCTGAGGGAGAAAAGCCCATCAGCCCTGGGAGTCCAAGCAGATGGGAGCTAGAAGGAGAACAAAGATTTCTCGGGGAGTCAGGACCCTGGGTGATTCCGATGCTTGAACGGAAGATAGTTATGCGAGCTCAGCAAGTCCTGTCTCTAATAGTGACCAGGCAATCCCTGGCTACTTCAAGGGTTTGTACACGGCTGCCTGCCTCCACTCACTTCCTATGCCCAGGGAAGCTGCCTGTGGCCATATAAATAGTTGTCCTAAAACATCACTTTGATTCCATCACTTTCTGGCCTCCAATCTTTGGTGACTCCCCATCATCCACAGAACACACAGCGTACAGTTTACATACCCCTCCAAGCACTCCAGGACCCCCATAATCTCTCATGTCTTAGCTTTCCGGTATATTTCCACTTACATATTCACCTAAATTAATCTTTCTCCTCCCCCACACTTAACTATTGACCCTGATTTTTCAGTCTCTGAAATTTTTGCCCTTGCTTTTTATCCTCCTAGAATCCTGTCTTATAATTCCTCAAACCTGTTTGTTTTGATCACACATGATTATTTGTTTGTTCAACCAACATTTATTGAGAGCCAACTATGGGTCACTCGATTCCAGTGAAGAAGACAAATCTCTCCCCTTGAGGAGTTCCTAATCCACTGGGAAAGATGGATGGAGAAGGAAAAGGAAGTTATATTACAATGTGATCCATTCTGCAATGGTGCCACCAAATGATGTCCCGGGAGCACCCTTGAGGGAATCTCTCATATCTCATTGTCACAGACACATTCGGGTCACCTTATGGAGGAAACATTCTCTCTCTTCTGAACTCCAAGGCTGTGGTTCTCAACTTTGTTGTGCAAAGATTCACCTGGGGTGCTTTCTTTCTTTTTTTGTGAGGAAGATGGGCCCTGAGCTAACATCTGCCAATCCTCCTCTTTTTTTGCTGAGGAAGACTGGCCCTGGGCTAACATCAGTGCCCATCTTCCTCTACTTTATACGGGACGCTGCCACAGCATGGTTTGCAAAGCAGTGTGTCTGTGCACACACGGGATCTGAACCGGCAAACCCCTGGCCACTGCAGCGGAACACGCGCACCCAACCGCTTTTGCCACCGGGCAGGCCTGGTGTGCTTTTTAATCACACAGTTTCCAAGGTTTCCTTCCAGAGATTCTGTTTTAGTAGGTCTGGGGTTGGGTCTAGAAATAAGCATTTTTAATAAACCCCTCAGTGATACTAATATAGAAGAGGCCACAGGGTCTACTTGGGAAAACACTGCTAGGGTGTTTATTGTTTTTGCGACTTGTAACATACCAGATACTGCCTTGTAATCTACATGCTTACATGTATGGTTTATTAGTTTACTAAATAATAGCTCTTTAAAAGCTGGGTCTTTTTCATATATCTTTATACTCCCCAACAGCACAAGAATAGTGCATGAGTAATTGCATATCTTTTGTACCTTCATAAGTCCTTAACACTTTTAGTAAAGTCCTTTTTTGTGTTTGAGTTTTTATAATAACTGTATATTGCTTTTATAAATTAAAATGATTTTTTGTTTTGGATAAGTGCCATTGGGCCTTGGAGGATGGTGTTCTTCAAAGCTAAATCTGATGTCCTCCAGCACAATTGTGACTAACCATTCTTTCAAACAGGTTTTTCAGTGGTCTTTGATGATAATATGGAGGGAGGCCCAAGAAGCCCAAAATTTCCTGGCCCAGCTGGAGGAAGTCTGTCTTCCTTTGCTTGCAGCCTCCACCAGGGCACTGTGCCTGATCGTTCCTTCCTGGAAAGGCTGCAAGACTGCAGGGCCTCCTGGGGCTGCTATATTGAGATGCTGGACCCAACCAGTAGGTATGACACTGCTCTCTCTATGCTCCTGCTGGATCTTTTTCTAGACATGAACATGACTTCCCTGGTGATGCCGCATGCCCTGGGCCACTGGTTGTGCCATCCTCCACAGTTGTGTTTCTTGGGATGTAGTCCCTGGACCACCCACATCAGAGTCATCCCAGGGAGTGAACCAGAGTCCTGCCTGGGCTTGGGAATCACCAGAAGAGAAACAAAAGAGGAAGATTAAGCGGGATCAATAGTCTTTTTACGTTTTTTTCCTACATTTCTCTCCCTGTTCTCAGGAGAGGCATATTTACTACTCCCTGACAGCCTCCTCTCCTCTAGCTTCCAGCTCTCCTCTCCTTGAAGCTAAAACCATTGACCACCCCTGTGTGGCATTAGCCCTGCTCCAATCTTTAGATTCTACAAAATTCTAGAGTCTAGAACAAGTCCAGATCTTAGGCAAGAGAGTTTTAAGGATCTACTCTTGAACAAGGTATATTTTGTACTCTGGATGCAGCGGGATGAAGCCTAGAGGCTGTAATAGGACAGGTAGTTTGGGAGACATCAGGACTCAGTGCAGGACTTAAAATTGGACCTGGAACTGGACCAGGATGGAGCTAACCCAGTCTCAGGTGCTGTGATGGTGCCCACCACAGCAGGTGTCCTATTCTGCAGTAGGTGCCATCGCAGGGCATACTTGCATGCTCAAGTATGGACAGAGCAAAACAACAGGGACTCAGCACTATGGTCAAGCAGTCAGAATTAAGATCCTCCATTGGTGGATAAAGAATCCCTAGACTGTGGGCTGTTTGAGGAGCATTTCTTAGAGATCCTGTGCTACTAGGTAGTTTAGCAGGGCAGGGAAGCAACACAAGGATCCAGTTATTAATTCTGGGAGTCAAGGAACATGCCATGAGCAAAGCTAGTTTTGATATTTGAACAAAACTAGAAAGAAGAGGGACGTATGCCGAGGGCTGTGGTTTGGGACAGGCTTCAGAAATCATCTCCATCTATGATCCTCTTTGTAGGATTCAGAGGGGTAAGTAGTGCCCCATCACAGGCTGAAGTAGAATGCAGAGAGGGCAAATCAGGCACCCTGGATACCCTCTTGGGTCCAAAGGCCAACCACTGCCTTTGGACCAGTGTGACATTTCTTGACTATAAAAATGCGATCCTTGTCCTCGCATGCTCTGGTTCATGCTCTTTGAGAATTGGAATTGATCACCATGTGTACCTCTTCAGAATATATGCAAAACAAAATGGGGAAATGGGATTAGAAAAAAAGTTAGTAATACAAACAGAAGCCCTGAATTCATTCCCTTAGGCAATGTTTCTTTTTTGTAGTAATTTGGTAGAAGCGCAAACCTTTAGAAGCATCAATCTGTTTTAATTACTAGAACAGAATTCTAGAACTGTCGGTCTACTGATGTTGCCAAGGAAAATTAAAAAATGAAAAGCTCGTCACTTCTGGGTAGTTATGAGTATGAAACTCCATGATGTGCTTTATATTTTTTGTGGGCGGGAGACCATATAGGATGGATCATGTGGTGGGATTTGCTTTTGTTAATGTCAAAATAGGAACGTTAATTTATTTGGGTGGGTGTGTTCTAACATTGCTCTGAAAGTTATTGCTGGGCCATCATACTAGGATGTATGTCACCAGAAAATCCCAGTCTCCCCTCTCCTTGGTGGTGTATCTATCGTCACAAGGCTCATGGAGGGTATGCCTCTCTACCTCCTCACTTCCCAATTCAGCCAACCCTACTTTATATAAGCTACTTACTTCCCCCACCACTCCCCTTCTCATTGGCAAGAGGGTTTCTGGACATTCCTTCTCCTGCTGTATCTTTGAAATTATGTCAATGTGGTTCGTACTTCATATTTCCTTTAAGATGTTTATTTGTGCTAAAGACCTCATACAGAGATTTTTTTTTTTTCCTCCCAAGGGATTAGCATTTTAGTAAGAGCTGAATAATAAAACTGGATTGTAAAAGCCTGTCAGAAATGTAGTGGTGCGTGTCTTGCATCTCATAATTGCCTCAGAATGATTAGGATCAAACTTTGTTACTGTTGTTGTAGTTCAAAAGTGAGAGCTGGCACTTTTTCTCTACCAGGCCGCAGGGATAGGTGTCAAGGGGGAAATGGCCTGTGATGCCTCATAAAATGTCAATTTGAATTTTCTAGATAAAGAGGAAGATGTGGAACAAAGTGAGACGGGGCATTAATGAGTGGACCACCAAGGCCGCTTCGAATGTTTCTTAACCTTCTGTGGACCTCACACTCCTTTGAGAATTTGAGGCAATCACATACATACACGAAGACATATAAAATATGGCAAATATTTCAGGGGAATTATGGACTCCATCACCTCAGGTTATAAAGATCCTGTGGGGTCATCAAAATGTTCTCTCCCTCTTTCTGGTTCAACCTTAACACAGGATTTAGAATAAATGGATGAAACTTAGATTCCAATGAAGCTGCAAATATATAATAATTCTCAGCATTGTGCTAGGTACAAAAGAACCCTAAAATGGTAAGAATAGAAAATGGAAAGACCTCATCCTTGCCCTCCAGGGCTTTGAGGAAGACAACACAGACCTTTCAACAAGACAGTGTAGAGTTCGGTGCTCTCTTGTGTGGTACAGATGAGGAGTGTTGCAGGCCTTCTGGAGAGGAGAGTCAATGGTTTAGTCAAAAAATATTTCATAGAGAAAGAAGGATTTCAGCTGCACATGAGGATCTGTAGGGCTTAGATAAACAGAAGGGAAATGTGATGACATTCCATGGAGACAATATGGTTCAGGAGAGAGATTATGAGCTTTGACATCAGATACATCTGGGTTTGAATCACCACTCAGTCACTTACAGGTTCACATAACCATGCTAAATTTACTTAATATCCCTGCATTTAAATTTTTTCATCTGTAAAATGAGCATTTTTGTAGAATAGATGGGAGTAATAAATGAGATAACTTTTTAAAAGTATATAGGGCTGTGCCAAGAAGGCAAAAACTCTCTCTCTCGTTTGCTACCATATTCCAAGAGCATAACCCAGGGGCTGGTACATAGAAGGTGCTCAAATAAATATTTGCAAGAATGGTTGAATAGATGAGCGAATGAATGAATAAAAAATATGTTGAGTAGTAGGCAATAATGATGAATCCAATATGTGGTAATATATCATTTATTTCTCCAAAGATACCATGATAAATAAAATTATAGCTATAGCTATAACTAAAATGGGTTCATATTGTGTTCTAGATTATTCAAGGACAAACTCCCCAGTTTCTGTCTTGTCTAGGTCCTTTATAGTTTCATCTTCAGCTTCATAACTGTGGCTGATTTTATTTTATTTTTTTAATTTGTCTTTGGTTTTCAGTTTTCAGCAGTTTGATATGATGTCCCTAGGTGTGATTTCATTGTGTTTGTCCTCTTGGGGTTCATCGAACTTCTTTGATCTGTAGGTTGATGTTTTTCATCAGTTTTGGAAAATGCTTGGCTAATACTCCTCAAATATTTCTTCTATCCCACTCTCTCTCTCCTCTCCAAGTCTCTGATTACCTGTGTTAGACCTTTTTACTGTGTCTCATATATTTTTTATCCTCTTTTCTCTTTTTCTCATTCTTTTGTGTGTGCCTCAGTGGCACATTTTCTATGTCTTTAAATCACTGTGTTCTTCTGTGTCTAATCTACTGTTAAACCCATTCAATGAGTTCTTAATATCAGATAGCAGTTTTTTCAATTCTAGAATTCTCATTTTATTCTTTTTTAATAGATTCCAAGTCTCTGGTAAAATTATCCATCTTTTCTTGAACATAGTAATCATAGTTATTTTAAAGTTCTTGACTGCTATTTCCAATGTCTCTATTACTTATGGGCCTGTTTCTATTGCCTATTTTTTCTCTTGGTTTTCAGTCCTATGGTACTTCTTATGGGGCTTGTAACAGCTGTATCACCTTATGTGACCATCTCTATTCGATAAATCCTTAGGAGATCTCCGGATATTTATAATGTGTCCATAAGGCAGAAGCTTCTTTCCAAAATCACAAGGACATCTACATGTGAGCAAACATCTAAAGGAACAAACATCGCTATCTGGTTAACACCATCTAGGGTTCTTTTTTTTTTTTTTTCAATAATTTTATTTATTTATTTGTTTTTCCCCCAAAGCCCCAGTAGATAGTTGTATGTCATAGTTGCACATCCTTTTAGTTGCTGTATGTGGGATGTGGCCTCAGCATGGCCGGAGAAGCGGTGCGTCGGTGCGCGCCCAGGATCCGAACCCAGGCTGCCAGCATCGGAGTGCGAGCACTTAACCGATAAGCCATGGGGCTGGCCCCCATCTAGGGTTCTTAAAGTTCTGAGGGATTTCCTTCATTCAACATTCACTCAAGAAGTATTTGAGATCCTCTTATGTGCCAGCACTGTTCTGGTGCTAGGGCTCTTTTGGTGATCAGGATAATGTCTGTGTCCTTATTGAACCTGCATTTTATGGGAGAAAGACAGCAAAAAATAAACAGATAAATAAATAGCAAGAAAACTATCTGACAGTCATGAGTGTTCTGCTGATAATTAAAAATAGAATAACATGGTATACAGGAACTTAGGCGGCTACTTTACATTGGATGGTTAGGGAAGGATTCTTTTGGGGAAGGTGACTCTCCAGGTGATAATTAAATGACAAGAAGGAACCAGCCATATGATTATGGGAAAAGGATTTGAAGCAGAAGGGAGAACTAGCACAAGGGCCCTAAGTGAGGAATGAGTTTGGCATGCGTAATGGTAAAATTTATGTGTCAACTTGACTGCGTCATGGTATATTTTGTTGCCCAGACATTTGGTTAAACATTATTTCTGAGTGTGTCTATGAGGGTATTTCCAGATGAGGTTAGCTTCTGAATCAGTAGACCAAATACAGCAGATTGCCCTCTGCAGTGTGGTGGGCATCACTCAATCCATTGAGGGCCTGACTAGAACAAAAAGGGCAGAGGAGAGGAGAATGCTCTCTCTGCTTGACTACTTGAGCTGGTCTTGTCCTCAGACAAGATCCTTGGTCTTCTCTTGTCCTCAGACTGCGATTTACACGATCAGCGTTCCTGGTTCTTAGGCCTTCAGGGTTGGACTAGAACTCACGCGATTAGCAATCCTGGCTCTCGAGCCTTGAGATTCAGAGTAGAACCCACATCACTGGCTCTCCTGGGTCTCCAGCTTGCAGATGGCAGATCATGGGACTTCTCAGCCTCCATAATCACGTGAGCCAATTCCTTATATTAAATCTCTTTATGAATATAAATATAAATATAAATATACTATTGACTCTCTCTGGAGAACTCTGACTAATACAGGCACATTACAGGAAAAGAAAGAAGGTCAGAGTTACTGGAGTGAAATGGGGGAAGTTGAAAGGGAAAGAAATGAGACAATAGATAGAAACAGGAGCCAGATCATTTAGAGCTTTGTAAGTCAGAGTGAGGAGTTCAGATTTATCTTAAGTGTGGTAAGAAGCCACTGAAGAGTTTTAGGCAGGAGAGGAACAGGGTCTGATTTATAATTTTAAAAGCCCACTTTAGCTTTTGTGTGGAAAGTAGTTTGCAGAGAGGCAAGAGTGAAAGCTAAGAAACATGTTGAGCTGTAATTGCAACGGCCCAGGAGAGGGATGGTGAGGGCTTGGATGAGGGTAATGGGAGTAGAGATGAACGTGAATGGAAAGATTCAGGATAGCTTTTGAAGGTAGAATCGATAGGACTTGCCAACAGCTAGATGTTAGTGGGGAAAGAGAAAGAGAAATGGAGGAATGACTGCTAGATTTCTGGCTTAAGCACCTAGGTGGACAGTAAAGTCATCCCACTGATTTCAGAAAATGAGGGGAAGGCTAATTTGGAGGTTACTGGGGTGGACTGGGAATTCTGCTTTGGCCACATTAAATCAGTGATGCCTACTCACCATCCAAATGGAGATAAATAAATCCTTTGGTACACTCATCTAGCGTTCCAGAGAGAGATTGGGCTCCCGGCAGAGATGTGGAAATCATTCACATGTAGATGCCATTTGAATCAGCCTTGGGACTGGATAAGACTCCTCTGTTTCTTGGCCAAATATATAGAAACATGACATCTTGGATTGGAAGAGACATTAAAGGTTCTGTAGTCCAACCCTCTGGTTTTATAAACAGCAAAATTGAGGCCTGGTGGGTTAAATGCTTACTCCATAGTCACATGGTCCATCAGAATCTAGGATTTCCTTACTTGGTTCAGCGCATTTGTATTTACCTTTTATTTCTAAAATAGTACAACTTAACTCCAACATCATGGCAAATATTTGTTGAAAGAAATAATTACACTCTGCAATATTGGATTTTAAATGATCAAAAAAGTTAAAAAAGAAAAGAAGCCACAAATAAATTGATTTAAAATATTTCACTATCGATTTGAATTCAAATAAAGAAGCAGCTTGGTTGGCAGACTGGTTGGCTCAGTGAAAAATGAATTAGCAGAAACATTTTTATCCAGAATTTATCGTAGCTGATACAACCTTCTTTTTAGGAGAAGGTTTTAAATTAAAAGACCAATCGTTTTCTTATCATATAGAAAAAAAAAACTTGTAATGAAAAATCTCATTTACTGAGTTGTTAAACTGGGTAGTAAAATTCCTTAGACCACTGGGTTTTACACACACACACGCACACACACACACATTTACAGTTTTCCTAGATAAACGGCAAGTGTGTGTCCTGCTGCTGAAGCAAAGTGGTACAGAAGGAAGCTGTGAGATTCAAAGGAACAACCCTGTACATTTTGTGTTGGCACACTTAGAGAAAAATGAAGAGGCCGAGATTGAAACTGATGTTATCCGCTATTAAATTTAGTGGAAAAGAGCTAATCTAGGTACTGCAGATAAAACGATGTGGCAATAACTGATCAATAATTCCTTTAAAGAAAGTACTGCTGACTTGTTTATGAAACTCTAGACAGCTATATAAGACATTCCAAATAGTGTGTTCCAGATGTTGTTCTGCCTGAGAGTCTTTTCTGAGAAAGAAGCAACAGCTGTGGCTTCTCCTGTGCCTGTGTCCAGTAAACTCTCTGCTACCAATACAATGGAAAACTGTAAACATCATTTAACCTCTTTGAGCTTCAATTTCTTGATCAGTAAAATGAAGCAAGTGATTGCTTGAGAATCCCTAGGGTCTTTGAAATCATAATTCCAAGACTTACCAAGGCCAAAATCAATAAAAAGGAGAAAATGAAATCTAAGATAACATGAAACTAAGTTTTTTCCTCCTATGCTTGAACAGAGCTGTGACCGGCCACTTGGAACACCACATGAGTTTGAGGCCCTTTCTTTATGTCCCAAATTAAAGTACCTTTTCTTTGGTATTTTATTGAATTTTTAAAGTAGAAAACATCATTTTTAAATGAAATCATCTTCTCTAATAAGTATAACATATAAGTCCATCTTTTAAACGTAATCACAGATGAACACTTTGATGTAAATATGAATGATGGATTTTTTCAATGCATTATTAAGAGATGGGAGAAGACCAGCCTAACGTGAAGTCTTGCTCTAATGTTAGGTTGGTGAATAAGAGAACACTTGTCAAAACCAGGGGTTGTACCCTTTTAGTAAGAAGGACTTTCTCTCCTTTTGACCTAAAACCAATCTGTGAGGTCTTTGCAGGGGATGATGCCACACCAGTGATTGACAGTAGGTCAGTGGAAGAGAAGTAGATAATAAGGTCTTGCTGGTTTGCCCTCAAGAGCAAATCCTCTGTTCCCATATATTCCTTAGTTCAGCTAGTTCTCTATATTTGGGAAAAAATTCAACTCAACATTAACCCTTATTCCCTCTGTCACCATTGTTGGCCCAATTTAATGTCAACTCAAATTGACACATGCCAAGTGTTATAGTGGGGAGCTGCCATATTTTTCAGGATTCTTGTGGTGGTAGAAGAGAAAACATTCCCGATATTATTATTACTCTTTTTAGAACAACCACAGTTACTTTACTATTGTATCCCAAGCAAATAGCACAGTACCTGGTATGTTGTCAGCATACCATATATGTTAAAAGCTGAGTAAATGCATGCATGAATGAATGAATAGACATCTTTATAGTGGTGGGGAAGAATTTTGTGTGATTTGAAGGTAGAGAGAAGGACTGCATTTACAGTTCACTTAAAATTTTCCCAAACTGGCTCCACATCATATCTCATTAGGGAAATGCAAATTAAAACAACAGTGAGATACCACTATGCACCTATTAGAATGGCCAAAATCTAGAATACGGACAACACCAAATGCTGGCAAAGATGTGAAACAACAGGAATTCTCATTCATTGTTGGTGGGAATGCAAAATGGTACCACCACTTTGGAAGGTACATAGTTTGGCAATTTCTTACAAAACTAAACATGCTTTTAACATATGATTCAGCAATTGTGCTTCTTGGTATCTACCCAAAGGAGTTAAAAACTTATGTCTACACAAAAACACACATGGATATTTATAGCAGCTTTATTCATAATTGTCAAAACTTGGAAACAACCAAGGTGTCCTTGGGCCGGCCCCGTGGCTTAGCAGTTAAGTGTGCGCACTCCGCTACTGGCAGCCTGGGTTCGGATCCCGGGCGCGCACCTACGCACCGCTTCTCCGGCCATGCTGAGGTCGCGTCCCACATACAGCAGCTAGGAGGATGTGCAACCATGACATACAACTATCTACTGGGGCTTTTGGGGGAAAAAAAGGAGGAGGATTGGCAATAGATGTTAGCTCAGAGCTGGTCTTCCTCAGCAAAAAGAGGAGGATTAGCATGGATGTTAGCTCAGGGCTGATCTTCCTCACAAAAAAAAAAAAAAAAAATCCAGGCTCCTAAAAAATAAATAAAACTGTTAAAAAAAACAAAAAAACAAAAAACCAAGGCGTCCTTCAGTAGATGAATGAATAAACTGTGGTGCACCTAGACAATGGAATATTATTCAGCACTAAAAAGAAATGAGCTATCAAGCCATGAAAAGACATGGTGGAAACTTAAATGCATATTATTAAGTGAAAGAAGCCAGTCTGAAAAGGTTGCATACTGTATGACTGCAACTATGTGACATTCTAGAAAAGGCAGAGCTATGCAGACAGTCAAAAGATTAGTAGTTGCCAGGGGTTGGGGTGAGAGTAGGATGGACAGGTGGAGCACAGAGGATTTTTAGGGTAGTGACATTACTCTGTATGATATCATAATGACAGACACATGTCATTACACATTTGTCCAAATCCGTAGAATGTACAACATCAAGAGTGAACCCTAATGTAAACTATGGACTTTGGGTGATAATGATGTGTCGATGTAGGTTCATCAGTTGTAACACATGTATCACTCTGGCAGGGGATGTTGATAATGGGGGAGGCTATGCAGGAGTGGGGGCAGGGAGGATATGTGAAATCTCTGTACCTTCCTCTCAATTTTGCTGTGAACCACAAACTGCTCTAATAAGGTCTATTTTGAAAACTGAAAAAAAATTTACTAACATTCAGAAAAGAGGAATGAGGTGAAATATTTCCTGCACTCCCTTATCCCAACTTAAATACCGAGCCCAATGCAGACTCCTGGTTTCCCCACTGCACGTATAGAACTCAATTAAACTACTTTTTAAAAAAAAATTTTCCCCAAACTGGCTAGTGTCCTTAGTAGTTCCCTCCCCATCCTCAAGGTAGGTTTGGGGAACCTCTCCTCCTTCTTCCGTGTACTGTGGCCTTTAAAAATCCTCTTACAGCTTACCCCTGAACGTACTGCCTGATCTTACCTTGCCTTTGTCACATCCTTCATTTTCAATTCCGTTCTTTTCTCTCTGCTCTTACCTTTAGACTTGACACTTCAGAGTGTTTTGGAGATTCCAGCACCCACCTCTATTCAGACAGGCACTTTATAAATATTATCTCATTAATTATTTTCTCCATTTTATAAATAAAGAAAATTAGACTAAGAGGTGTCGGGCTCCATAGGAAATAGAAATGAGTAGGACACCAAAAGATCTGTTTTGCTCCAAAGCCTGTCCACTTTCCATGTTACCACATCACCTCCATTATCTAGGAATCTCCTACAGTATCTTATTTACCCACCTCTGCTTATGTAGAAATATTGAACATGAAACAAACTTGATGACTCAAAGACATAGTTAGGAACATGGTTTCCAGGGTAATGGAGATTACTGCAGTGTATAGGACTATTTGACCAAGCATAAAATGGCCCCTAGTTGCTATATTTTGAATCCTCGAGTTTGGTCCTATTTCTATCTTCTCCTTTGTTACCACCCATCATGTTGTGTTCTAAAAGCCTCTTGATCTCCTTCAAATTAGTTGTTTCTAATCTTCTGTGGGCTAAGAAACTAGGTAATCAGGTTTATTAGGATTGTGTCTAAAATGGGAAAAGACAGTTGCTGAATGGCAGAGTAAGATGGAAATAAAATGCATGAGCTTAGTGAATGAGATCTATGGCCTTTATTTTAACTTCTCAGAGGCCTTTTTCTCTGAGCTGTGTTCTCTATGACTGACATTATTGGAAAAATGACCTCTGGATAGGTGAGTTATTGCTGCGAAAAGGCATTGTTTCCTTTAAAATGAAATGAGAGTGGCAGCTAATACTGTATTCTGTATTTCTTTGTAGAATGGATTCTTCGTTTAAAAATATGCAAACAAAAAACCCAACAATTAAAAAAAAAAAGGTGGGGCAATATACTCTAGGAAAGAAGACCTAAAGTGAGTCACATTATACGAATAGCTAAGTTGATCGGAAAATAAATGTTGTTTTGCTCATGACACTGAAAAGTCAATAAGCACCAAATGAACTTCAGAGTAGCAGGGCCAATATCCATTTAGATATCCTTTGTAATTAAAGAACAACACCGAAACAAAACAAAGCAATAGCAGTAAGCACAATGCCTAGAAGTGTTACATATGCAGGGGAACAAATTGGTGTATAAACAGATTTGTCAAACTTATTCATGAGACATTGATAGCTCATTAATGGAGAGGATGAGGAAGAGGTTCCTTCATCCAGAGTAGGTTCCATTATTTTACCATTCTGTAGTTTAAAGTATAGTAAGGAAATCAAATATGGAAACTGCTGGTAAAATATTTAGAACACAAAAATGGAAGGAAAACTCCTCAAAACTCATGTGTTTATACTCTCGGTAATTGTTCAACAGAGATTTAATGAATAAAAAAAATTTTTTTAAGTTTCAATGGCCTTGATCTGGTTGTAATTCTGCCCCTTCTTCGCCTGATTCATGACAACCACCTCTCCTTTACCCCTGCCCTTCAGAACATCTTAAGACTATCTTTAGGCGGCCATAAAGGATATTTTACTGTCGAATATAAGCAGCTGCTTCTCTTTTAACCAGGTCTTGGATTCTAAACCCTTCTTTGTATACCATAGATGTTAAGTAGGTCTTATCTTGAATGCCAACTCCTATCATGTGGTAGTGCCTTCCTAGAGCGTCACATTTAGAAAGTTTCTGAGCTCACATTTGTGCTCAGCAGGAAGGAATGCAGCGGTTGATTAATGATGTCTGCCATGGGCTAGACAGAGGTGATGGAAACATGCATACCAAAAAGTCACCATCCCACTCCTATATCCTGCCTACAGGAAACCAGGAGAGGCCTGGTTCATGCTAACCTTCTCTCTTGGGCACTGGGCTCTCTGTTTATCAGAAGGATCAGCTACCTCCACCCAGTACCTGCTTGTGAAATATGCAAGTATTTTGTTTCTCTATTTGAAGAAGATGAAGTGCTCCTTGGCCACTTGGCGGGTGAATTGTATAAAATATGGAAATAATTTAAGGCAAATTTTTAACACAAATATACTTTTAATATGACCAACACACACACACAGAAAACAAAATCTATGTTCCAGTGACGCTTTCTCTACTTCTTAACCTAGCTCTTGATATAGTCAGAATCTCTCTCTTCCAAATATTTTTAAAAAAAAATTAAATCAAAGAGAGCATTTTCAATTAGAATATAAAGAAAGGGAAAGACTGACAACTTTTGATTCATGGCATAGTAACTCGTTATCCATACAATCCATATACATGAAGGTTCATTCGACTGAAAACTAAATGGAAGGGGGACAGCTCTTTAGAAGAAATGAATGGAGGAAAGAGAAGGAAGAAGAAATGGTACATTCAGATATTCAGCCATTCAAGGAACGTTGGGGTCCTGAAAGTCTAGCTTAGATGGGAGCTTACGCACACCCGGGCTATGCATGGAGAACAACCCTCTAGTGGCTGCTGACTTTTTCTGGTTAAAAAAAACAAAGGCAAGCATATACAAGGTGTTTTGAAATTGAAATCTCTTTCCATCTCCTTTAATAGTTCTGTTCATGATCTTGTTATGCTCTGGTAAGTGGAAATTCCTCCAGAAGTCTAGCAGGTTTTTGCTAATGGCCACCATCACTGCCTTTGATACTCAGGAAAGTGTAAAATAACTACATAAGTATATAAGCATTTAAGCAAATTAAACTCTTTCAGAACAGGGTCTCTGTCTTATTTACCTTTGTACAACATATGGAATTTTTCAAGTTGAGTGAAAGTTAAATGAACAAATGAAAATAAATTAAAAAGAGTGCAGAAAGTCGTCTGTTCTCCCTTGCTTCTAGGCCTGCATGGTCCAGTGCAGTAGACACTAGCCCCATGTGGCTATTGAGCACTTGAAGTGCGGCTAGTCTGAATCTAGGTGTGCTGTTAGATATAAAATATATGCTGGATTATGAAGACTTACAACAAAAAGGAATGTAAAATATGCTATTATTAATTTTGTCTATTGATTACATGTTGAAATGATAATGTTTTGGATATGAGTTAAACAAAATATATTACTAAAATTAATCTCACTTGTTTCTTTTTTAGTGTGGCTACTAGAAAATTTATAATTGCCTAAGTGGCTAGCACTATAATTATATAGAACAGCCCTGCTCTAGGCAATTTTTTCCATAACACATTCAAGATGGATGGTGGTGTAGTTTATTTTTGAAAATTCACAGAAATAGAGGTAAGTCGTCTATGTTAATTCATCCTTTGAGTCCAAAAAAATCCCCTCTATCTGTCTAAAAGGACAAAAAATGTTGTGAAGGTCTATAGCAAGGGTCACAAACTTCTCTACAGGCACAGATAGTACATGTTTTAGGTTTTGAGAGCTAAATGATCTCTGTCATAACTGTTCAATTGTGTCTTTACTGTGCAGAAGTAGCTACGAGGAAGACCTAGAAGGATGAGTGTGGCTGTGTTACAATAAAACTTTATTTACAAAAGAAGGTACCCAGAGGCCATCAGTCACTAGGAATATCTGAGTACTAATAACAAGCATGACGGAAATACCCCCCTAAGATGAAAAAATTCGACACAAGTGGTCAACTTGTTCCTATTCAAAAATAGACATTGTCTTAGTTTGTAATTATTGGACTAATTTGGCCCGGGGATCTGCAATCATGAAAAGTCTGCATTAAAGATGAAGTATTTTAATACAAAATGATTTTTCAAGTACATGCACACTACATTTAGTACTGCCTCATGCAGCACTAATTTGTTATAAACCTACTTGTCTCTGAAATGATTTCACGTTCATAATTTTAAAGGAAAAATATATATCTCCGCACTCAAGCCATTATCGTCTGCAGGAACATGTGTCTTCCGCACGCTCTGAGATCTCAGCCAATGAGAGAGGACGTGACAGACTGCTGTACGATCCTGTCCAGTGAGCATTACTGTACTAAAGAGCGTATACTCTCAACCAATCAGCTCTCTGCTGTGCTACTTAAATGGGTTTTATAATGTGTGGTGTCGTTTATGATGGCCTCTCTTTTTGATGCTTATGTTCCGTTCTGGTTAAGAGTTTTGACCCATGAATGATGGCAAAAGTGTACATATGATTAGACTGGACTTGACTTCAAGGAAAGAGTATCATGAGGGATTTTCAATGTCAGTTTTATAATAGCGTGAGGCACCTTCATGGAAATAGTTGAGTGAAGATGGGCAGATTATCGGAACTGGTGGAAACGTTTGATGCTGCAAAGGGTATCATGAACAGGGCTGCTGCCTGGATGGGGAGAAACCGTGGCGGGGCGGGGCTTGTGCCCTTTCTGGAAAGAATAGACATGAGATTGACAGCATGGCAATGTGTGTGCCATGCTGGGCACCCAACCTCATAGAGACTGGGCTTCAGTCTCCTCCGGTACTGGTTTGGATAGCAGATCCATTTCTAGAAAAACAACCCTCATGATAAATAAGTTTATGAGCAATATAATCATCCAAAGTAGGCTTACAAAGTTTCTTCTAGTTTGTTTTGACAAATAAGACATCTTTGGACCTGCTTTAATAAATTTACTTTAAAATGTAGTGCAACTCACACATTTCATCAACTGTATAATTCAACCACCTAAATGGCTTGAAAGCAGTTTGTTTTCTAAAGTGGGTTTAATATTTTCCTCTGAAATATTTTTAAAGCGTTCATTTCCATGACAAACCCTGTAATACAAAAGTAATCTCTGAGCAGATCTCTGACTGAATCATGACAAATTCTAAATCAGCAGCATCTAAATTAGTGAACCCATTGGCTAAGCAGCAGTGTCAGTCATTAATCTCTTTGTAAAAGTGCTATTTTTCTGTTTAAAAGAGATAGTAAAATTGTGTTCTTGTAAGTTAGGGTTTAAAATTGGAAAGGGATATATGATCCCTTTAAAGAAGAGTGTGTTTCGGAAAGCAGTTTGTATTCCATTCTGGGTTAGAGATGGTTACCAAGGAGACAGCTCAACTTCATCAGTAGGCTTCTAGGATCAGGAATCTAGTGGGCTCTCAGGAAACGTTTGTAGAAAGAAAAAGAAGGAGAAGAAGAGAGAAGGAAAGAAAGAAGGAGGGAGGGCAGGCTTTTTCCTATTAAGAAAGAACATTATGATGTTTAGTTTCACGTGTCAACTTGGCTAGGCCACAGTACCTAGATATTTGGTCAAACAGTATTCTAGATATTTCTGTGAAGAAATGAGATTAACATTTAAATCAGTAGACTTTGAATAATGCAGATTTCCCTCCATAATGTGGGTGGGCCTCATAAAATCAGTTGAAGGCCAGACCACCCCCTAAGAAGAGAGCATTCTGCCAGAAGACTGCCTTTGGAATCAAACTGCAGCATCAACTCTTCCCTTCGTCCCCACTCTTGCTACTCTACCTTCTCTGTCCCAGCCTGCACCTATGGCCTCATGTGGAGTTGCATGCGATCACTTGGAGGAAGGGAAAACTTGGGTCTTGCATGATATGTAGTCACCACCTGAAAGTGGACAGCTGCAGCACTACAGCCCTTTTCTGGGACACCCTGAAGGACTGTGGCAAGGTGAAATCCTCCCAGTGGGCAGAACTTTGAGCAGCGTACCTGCAGTGTTGTTCATTTTGCTTGGAAGGAGGAGTGGCCAGACGTGCAATTAGACACCGATTCATGGTATGTGGCCGTGTGAGGTCTGTGGTTTGACTTGGAAGGAACATGATCAGAAAACTGCTGACAAAGAGGTCTGGAGAAGAGGTATGTGGACAGACCTCTCTGAAGGCAAAAAAGTGAGGATATTTGTGTCCCTTGTGAGTGTTCACCAAAGGATAACCCCGGCGAAGGAGGATTCTAATAATCAAGTGGATAGGATGACCTGCTCTGTGGATACCAGTCAGCCTCTTTTCCCAGCCACCCTTGTCATTGCCCAGTGGGCTCATGAACAAAGTGGCCATGGTGGCAGGGATGGACGTTATGCTGAGTCTCAGAAACACAGACTTCTGCTCACCAAGGTCAACCTGGCTACAGCCACTGCTGAGTGCCCAGTCTGCCAGCATCAGAGACCAACAGAGTGCTGATACGGCATCATTCCCTGGGGTGATCAGCCAGCTACCCGGTGGCAGGTTGATTACATTGGACCACTTTCATCATGGAAGGGAGAATGTTTTCTTCTTACTGGATATGGATTAGCCTTCCTTACATGCACTGCTACTGCCAAAACTACCACCCATTGGACTTACAGAACACCTTATCCACTGTGATGGTTTTCTACCCAGCATTGCTTCTGATCAAGGAACTTGCTTCACAGCAAATGAAGTGTACCACTGGGCTCAGTCCCATTGGAATTCACTGATCTTACCATATTCCCCACCATCCTGAAGCAGCTTCTTTATCAAGAAGTCCTTGATAAAAGGGTGGGCTGGCCTTTTGAAGACTCAGTTACAGCATCAGCTAGGTGGCAATACCTTGCAGGGGAGAGACAAGGTTCTCTAGCAAGCTATATATGCTCTGAATCAGCATCCAATACACGGTGCTGTTTCTCCAAAAGCCAGGATTCACGGCTCCAGGAATCAAAGGGTGGAAATGGGATTGGCACCACTATTACCCCTAGGGACTCACTAGCAAAATTTTTGTTTCCTCTCCCCAAGATCTTATGCTCTGCTGGCCCGAAGGTCTTAGTTCCAAAGAGAAGAATGCTTCCACCAGGAGACAAAACAACGATTCCACTGAACTGGAAGTTGAGACTGCCACTCATCCACTTTGGGCTCCTCATGCCTCTGAATCAATAGGCAAAGAAGGGAGTTACTGTGCTGATTGGAGTGATTGATCCTGATTACCAAGGGGAAGTTTGACTACTACCCTACAATATAGGTAAGGAAGAATATTTCTAGAATACGGGAGATCCCTTAGGGCATCTCTTAGTATTACCATGTGCTGTGATTAAAGTCAGTGGAAAACTACAACCCAGTTCTGGCAGGACTACTAATGGCCCAGACCCTTCAGGATTGAAGGTTTGGCTCACCCATCCAGTAAAGAACCATGACCAGTTGAGATGCTTGCTAAGGCAAAGGGAATACAGAATGTGTAGTGGAAGAAGGTATTTATAAATCTCTGTTGTGACCACATGACTTGTTACAAAAACAAGAACTGTAATTCATGAGTATTTCTTCTTTATTTTGTTATGAATGTGTTTCTATGTGTATATGTATGTATTTATAGAGAGATATATAGGTATCAAATATCTTTGTTTTCTTCCCTCTCTTAACCCCTTATCATGTAACATAGGATGCATTGACTTTATATCATAGTAGTTAAGTATTTTTAAATTTTACTTTTAGTATTTAAGTTATGGGATATCAAGGAGAAGAGTAAACATCACCTAAGGACTTTGCATCTTCTTCTGGGGAAAGGGTTAGCGTGTTTTCAGTTGGAAGATAGTTGTATCATGTTAGGTGGACTTAAGACCTTGTCTTTATTTGGAGATTAAGTATGGTTTAAGGAGATGTGTGTAGGTGCCAGGTTGGCAAGGAATGGACTTGTGGTGGTCAATTTATGTGTCAACTTGACTAGGCCACACTACCCAGATATTTGGTCAAACATCAGTCTAGATACTGCTGTGAAGATATTTTTAGATGAGATTAATATTTAAATCAATCCACCTTGAGTAAAGCAGATGTGAGTGGGCCTTATCCAATCAGTCGAACACTTTAAAAGAAAAAAGACTGAGACCCTAGTACATCTAAACAATGGAATATTATTCAGCACTAAAAAGAAACACATTACCAACTCATGAAAAGACATGGAGGAACCTTAAATGCATATTACTAAGTGAAAGAAGCCAGTCTGAAAATATTACTTACTGTAGGATTCCAACTATATGACATTCTAGAAAAGGCAAAACTATGGAGACAGTCAAAAGATCAGTGGTTCCCAGTGTTTGGGCATTGGAAGAGGAATGAACAGGTGGAGCACAGAGGATTTTTAAGGCAGTGAAACTACTCCATATGATACCGTAATGATGGACACAAGTCATTATACATTTGTGCAAAGCCACAGAATGTGCAATACCAAGAATGAACCCTAATGTAAAGTATGGACTTTGGGTGTTTTTGTCAATGTAGGCTCATCATTTATAACAAATGTACCACTCTGGTGGGGGATGTTGATGATGGGAGAGGCTGTGAATGTGTCAGGGGAGGGGATATGTGGGAAATCTCTGTACCTTTCTCTCAATTTTGCTGTGAACTTTAAACTGCTCTAAATATAGAGTCTATATTAAAAAAAAAAAAGACTGAGTTTCCCCCAAGGATGAGAGAATTTTCTCTCCAGACTGCTTTTAGACTCAAGCTGCAACATCAACTGTTCCTTAGGTTTCTAGCCTATCAGCCTATCCTGCACAGCCTCCACAATTACATGAGCCAGTTCCTTAAAATCTCTCTATACGTGTATGTATACATACACGTATGTGTGCATGTGGGTATATATACACACACACGTACACACATCCTATTGATTCTGTTTCTCTGGAGAACCCTGACTAATGTAAACATCATATAAAGTCATATTGTGGTGCTGATATAAACACATTCTGCGTTTCTATAAGTACCTTTTTTTTTTTTTTTAAATGGCTGTTGTTCCATGGAGAGAAAGATGGCACAACTCAAAGCTTGAGAAGAAGTGAAGCTTTAGTGGATGTAGCAGTAAGCAGTTAGAGGTAAGACTCTCCTGGTAAGAGGCATCCCAGCCCCCACTGAAGGAAGTTCAGAATGGGTCTTAGATTTTTAATAAAATGAGAGATGGACCTGATGGTTCCAACCTTGCAGTGGGCAGTTGAGAGCAGAGGAGCCAGCCATTTGCACTGGAAAGTCCATTTCTTTGATTAATCCTACCAGCCATACAAGCAGATCCAATCCTAGAGAACCAGGAGATTCGGTGAAAGCTACTATGCTAGTCAGACAGAGCAGCCCGAGGCTTTGATTGAAAGTATAAAGACTCCAGTGACTGAAAAAGAAATTTTGTACAACCTTTAAGAATAAAACAAAGATTAACAATGATTGATAAGAGTTAAAGATGGGTGAGAAATGTAGCAAATGTACTTAGGTATATATTTTCTTTAGTAATTTGCTCTGTGGGGCTATTTTCTTTGCTTTTTAATGTTTGTTATCTGTTTTAATAAAGAGATCTCTTTGCAAAAAGAAATTATAATTAGGTTGTAAAATAAATTAATCTTCTAGCTAATCATACCTTTGGGAGATCTGGGTTTTTAGACTGTAAAGCTCTAATGTAAGAATCATCACTTACCCGGCGGCCAGTACCCTAATCATATGCAAAGTACTATGAGGAACTAAACAATCTTTTGAGCGCCAAGCTTACAAACTCAATCCCATAATGGGAAAGAAATATCAGAGAACCAAAATGATATTAAAATTTCCATATCTGTGTGGACTTCAAACGCTGTCCTGGGCCTCCATTACCAATAATAATAAAATGACACTCAAGACGCCATATCTAGGGTTGTGAACTTTTTTAAGCATGAGGACTCCTTTATAATATTTCCAAAATTTCCAGGATTTTCTGTAGAATGGTAGCCATATTTTCATATCTGATGCAAAAAGACACAATGATGCAAAAGTTACTAAGAACTTAGAAGTTATTATAAATGAATGTGCATTTATTGCTCATAAACAACTGTGTACAGTTGAGAACAGTGGCACACATATGTGTGAGCTCCATGATTTATTTAGTCTAGGTGGGTACATCGACTCATAAGCACCTGGTGTAATTCTTTGGTAGCCTCAGGGCTCCTCAGTCCCTGACTTAGATTGTGGAGTGTCTTAGACCTCTCAATAACCTATATGCCTTTAAGGTCTCTGCATCTTACAGCAAATGCAAGATCCTCTCTCTGGATTCCCAGTTACTTATCACGGCTTCCACCCACGCTGTCAATAGCTCCCTAACTAATCTTACTACCTCTACTCATCTCCGCTCCCTCTCCCAATTCTAATCTACCCTCCACAGCATGGCCAGAGACACATTTCTAAAAATTTAGTTTTGATCCAGCCACTTGCCCACTCAAACATATTCATAGTTCCTCATCACCAAGAGCAGTGGTTCTCAAACTTGAATATGCATCAGATTCATTCAGAGGACTCGTTAAAACACAGATGATGGGGCTCCATTCCCTGAGTTTCTGACTCAGTAACTCTGAGGTGGGGACTAATGACCTGTACTTCTAACAAGTTTCCAGATGATGGTGATAGTGCTGGTCTGGGGACCACACTTTGAGAACCAATGCCCCAGAGTGTAAAACCGAGGTCAGGATGGAACGTATACTTTTTAGTATAACAAAGTAAGTCCTTCATGATCTGGTCACTGACATCTCTCAAATTTCATTTCCTGCCTGGTCTGCCCCTCACTCTTTACCCACTTTTCAAATTCCTACTCATCCTAAACTTAAGCATCACCTCCCTCTCAGAGTGCCCTCCAGGCAAAATTAATCAATTCATCTTTCAAGTTCCCACTGACTTTGGACACATCTCTCTTACAGCACATCACATCTCTTTGGAATCATTTGCTTACACATCTCTACCTTACATACGAGATTGTGTGCCCCATAAAGATGGGATCTGGTCATGCATCTTAATATTTCCAGCACCGGATGATAGTAGGTGCTCAATAAGTATTTTTGCATGCTTTTACATCAGTCTAAATAGCAAACACACAACTTTTAAAAGACACTGTCTCTAAGGCAGTTAGAAACCCTGCACCCTGCTGGCTTCATAGCTACAATCAGATTGTTGTCAGTGACTCAGATTTCAAGATGCTGCTTGTAGCAAAGAAAGTAATAATATGTCGTTACCTCCTTGCAGCTATTTGTGATCCTGATTGAAAAGGACATATATACATATAGACATCATGCATGCAAATAAAATGAAGAAACATACAAAATCTTTACTGAAATCTTGGACTAACTAGATTAACACCAAATCAAAAACTTGTGTTCGTCTCTGAAATTCTGCATGGTTTAGTGAAAATCAAAGATGGTTCCACAGTCACATGCAGCATCTAAGCAAGGGCAACTATGTTTCAGTGATCCTTTCCATATGCCTTTTATGAATTCCCAAATAACAGAATAATTCCTAAGGAACACTGCTGAGAAACATTGCTGAGAATTCCCAAATAACAGAATAATTGGAGTATGGCAATAAGAGATGCAGGGGCTTTTTAAATTTTTGAGATTTTGCATTGCCCATGAGGTGAAGAGAGGAAAGAGTCTATAAGAACATCTGATATGGCTGTAAATAAAAAGTGTACGTTATGTGTCCCGGGTCTTAGGACTACTTGCTTTACAGTTGCCTCTGGAGGGGCGCCTGCACACCTGAAAAGGAACATCTTCAAGTGTAAATAATATATACACAGAGTCTATCATTCTATTATTGGCTCCTATTTGAGGTATACTTTGGTTGATTACTCATTGACTATTAGAGGATTTTTGCATTATAGTTCCAAGGATAGATATACCTGGTCTATGATTGCTATAACCTGCCAATTCCTCCTTCCTTCCCTCCTTCCTTCCTTCTTTCCTCCCTCCCTCCCTTCTTTCCATTCTTCTCTTCTTCTTTCTGACTCTCTTGCCTTTACATATTCATACACACACATACAAATTTTATATATACATATATACACAGATACACACACATATTCTCCTATTTTTCAATTACTTCTCTTGACTTGCATAAATTAATTTGTTAAATGACACCTCCTCGTGTTCTGATAATAGCTACCAAATTTTACTCAACCTTTAACTATCTGTTATCAGATCCTGCTCATCAGAACATATTCAGCCATGAAAAAAGGTTCTTCAGACATTATGTTCATTCATTTATTCAATAAATAATTGAGTGTCAGAGGGTCTGGTGACACAGCAGTGAATAAAATAATGACAATTCCTGACCTTATTGAGCTCACAGCATTGAGGGGGAGACTGTCGGTAAACAAATAATCTCACAAATAAATACACAATTACCCAGTACAAGTGCCTAGAAAGAAAAGTCTTTCCTATGAGATATTAAGAATGAGGGATCTAATCTAAATGAAGGAAATATGGAAGATTCCATCACTGACCCCAATTCTTCACCCTTCCCTGTTCTAAGCCCTTTGCCGTATGACTGTTGCAGTCCCTCCCACAAAAGGGGCAGGGTAGACCTCCCACCCTTTAACTCTGGCTTTGGCCTTGTGACTTGGTTTGACCCATAGAAGGAGGCAAAAGTGATGTTGTGCCCGTCTTGAGCCTAAGCTTCACGAGTCCATGTGTGTTTCTACCTGCCTACTGCATTTCTCCCACTGCCATGAGGCAAACATGCCCAGGCTAGCCTGCTGGTCCCGGGAGGAGGAGGAGAGACACCCACAGCGACCTGACCCTGCTAACGTGCTCCAGTCAATCTCCGTTTAAAGCAAAGCCTCCAGCCATCCCACAGGCACATGTGCGAGCCCAGCTTGTGTCAGACGACCCAGCTGACCCATAGGTGCATGAACTACAGTAAAAAATGGTTATTTTTTTTAGCTGCTGAGTTTTGGCATAGCTTGTTACACAGCAATAGCTAACTGATACAGGGCATCAGGGAATTCTTCTCCAAGAAAGTGATACTTGGACTGAGACCTAAATATTAAGTAGGTATTAGACAGATGAAGAATGAAGAGAAGAGTGCTCTGATGGAGAGAAGACTTCAGGTGGGAAAGAACCTGATACACTCAAATGACTGGACAAAGCCCTGTGGTTTGGAGAAGGGGATGAGCTGAAGACGGAGGGCAGGAGCTAGATCATGCATGGCTTCTCATTTAGTCTTCTTAGAGAATTTGTTTAGGATTAAATTTTGAAAACTGAACTCAGAGGGGAGCTATTTGTAATCAAGAACATTAAAATCAAAGGATTGTTGTCTTCATTATTATTAATCTAGAACTACATTGTCTAATATGGTAGCCACTAGCCACATATGGCTACTCAAGTTTAAATCAATTAAAATGAGATAAAATAAAAATTCACTTCTTCAGTTGCATTGGCCTCATTTCAAATGCTCCATAGCCCCATGTGGCTAGTGGCTACCATATTAGCAGCACAAATATGGAACATTTCCATTATGACGGAAGGTTCTATTGTTCTATTGTATCTATCAAAACAGGATAAATTTATTATCTCACAGTCTCCACAGGTCTGGAGGCCATGTACACTTAGCTGGGTCCTCTGCTCAGAGTCTCCCCAGGCTGAAATCAAGGTGTGGGCTAGGATCTTCTCTGAGGCTCAGGGTCTTCTTCCAAGCTCACTGGTTGTTGACAGAATTCATTTTATTGTGTCTGTATGACCGAGGGACTGCTTGCAGTTCCTAGAGGCCGCCTTGAGGTCCCTACCATGTGTCTCCTTTCTCTTACAACACGGTAATTTGCTTCTTTTTTCCTGGGGCCAGCAGAATCTTCTCTCACTGGTGCTTCACCTTCTTTTAAAGGGTTGCCTGATTAGGTCAGGCCCACTGAGGATAATTTCCCTTTTGACTAACTGATGAGCAACCTAATCAAAGGAGTGATATCCTACCATACTCACTGGTCCACCCATATTCAGGGGAGGGGATTATACAGGGTGTATACAACAGGGGGGTGGGGAATATTAGGGGCCATCTTTAATTTCTACTACAGATAGAACTGATCTAGAGAGTAGAAAAAGGTTAAATAAATTAATAAATGGAGAAGGCAAGTGGTGGGAGCATTTGGAATGATTAGCACAGGCTTAGAGCACAGGTGTAATTGCTATTTAAATAATCTCTCTGTCACCGAGGTCTGTAACAGCCTTCTGTAATGAAAGGCTGGCTGCAGCCAGGATTAAGGTTTATCCACAGGAGTTTCACTCTCAGAGTAGCTGTAACCACTACTCTGCATGCAACCATGAGGGGATATCAACAAGACCCCAAAAGCAAACACAAATAAACATTATTAACATCTATTATAAATAGACGTTACCTTAACGGCTGCCATTTCTATATTCTATTTCCTTGCTGTTAAGTAACCTCCCGGAGTTTCTGACCTTCTGCTAGTCTTGATCTCCAAAACCCAATTGCTCCTTCTCAGATTAACTGATTTACTGGCTGACACACTCTGGCTTTGGCCTGAACTCCCTGGCTTCCAGACCCTTGGCCCTGCCGACTCCAAACAACTGTGGAGTTTTAACTGGCTTGCCAACCTGCAAACGGCCAGATAGTCTTGGGCACAGTCCCCCTCTCCCACAACCCCCGTCTGACTGCTGCCCATCCCCCAGCGTGATGGCAGGAGAGGACTTTAAGTATTGATTTTCAGGGAGAAGTGAGCTGCCAGAAAAAAGCATTTATACCATTTGACATGGTTGCCCTGGATGTAAACTTCAACCACTGATCATAAGGACTCTGTGAGGCTAATTATTAATTTTAAAGAAGTGTCAATTAAAAATCATGTAAAGAATATATTTATCATTTTTATAAAGTTATATTATTTTAAGTTTCACAAAGAAACTGTTTTTTAAATGTTGCAGTTAGTTAGTTTAAGAAATTCTATTTCAAAGCTATACTTGATTCTGAAATGGCCTCCGTAGTAGCACTTCCTTAAAAAAATTTTTTTTTTCTTCTTACGGGTGAAGAATAAATGTTTGCACTCTAACTACAATCAGTGTTTCAACGGAGTGAAGATTTTTTAATGCCTTTGGTGGGCATTTATCTTCTTGCTATCAGAACAATAGACAAAAATGTACCCATATTAGCATTAATAATAAAACCTAGCCTATTATGCAGACTTTCTTGTCAGTTAAATTTGTTGCAGGCTCAGTTTTGGATTCAATTTCATACATTTGGAAGCACTTTTGCTGTCAAGCAAATTTTTGTTTTATCATTTTAATTTTGGAGGGTTTTTTTTTGGCTCTCCTGCGTCTGAATTACCTTTTTAGAGATTGGAAAGTGGTTCTTCCCCACTGATAGAGGAAGGATTTGATTTGGCAAACTTAGATATTTTCCCTGTGATGCGAATAGAGTTAATTTTAACAGAGCTGTTTCATTTTAACAGCCTCAACTTGCACAGTGTATGTCCTGCCAAACAGCTTTGTGTACGGTCGGCGACTGATGTCAGCATGGTTCTAGAAATAGCCTTTGATAGTTAACAGCTGCCATAGAGCCAGAAGGGGAACACGAGACATTGTGTTTCAGGAGGGTTTACAAAACTAGTGGCTATTGTTTTTATTTATTTATTTATTTTATTTCTCTTGACAACGGAAGAAGAGTTTAAAATACTACGTATAGGCTTTTTAAAAAGACCTATATTCCTAAGTAGGTCAAGTGGGTCCTAGAGCCTTGACACTACATGTAAGATGAATATTGTGCTCTGAAATAATATTTGATTGATTAAATATAGGTTTTACTCATTTTGCAATTATGTACCATGGTCAACAGGTATGGAATAAAAGTTTTTCTTTAGGTCAAGAGTTGGCAAATCTTTTCTTTAAAGAGCCCGATAGTAAATCTTTTAGGTTTTCTGGGCCATATAGTCTCTGTTGCAATTACTCAGTTCTGCTGTTACAGGACTAAAGCAGACATACACAGTGTGTAAATGGATAGGTGTGGCTGTGTTCCAATAAAACTTTATTTACAAAACAAGCAGGGGGCCAGATTTGGCTGTACGCTGTAATTTCCCCACCTTTGCTTTGAACAGTAAGTGGGGATATGCCACACATTTCCATAAAAGTTACAGGTACCCACACTCTCTTATAAGCTTATGAATCAAGTTCCACATGCACTCCCTGTGGAAACACCTGCAGTCTTTTTATGGCCACAGAGGGGTACTTAATTATACAAACATACGAGCTCTACAACCATTCTAATAATGGTCTGAGAGT
Source organism: Ceratotherium simum simum (assembly GCF_057802395.1). Taxonomy (NCBI): domain Eukaryota; kingdom Metazoa; phylum Chordata; class Mammalia; order Perissodactyla; family Rhinocerotidae; genus Ceratotherium; species Ceratotherium simum. Next base: position 15,604,160 of record NC_141923.1, on the reverse strand, counting down.
AACTGAGCAATAGATACGCTTTTACGAACTGAGAGGATAAAGATCACAATCTCTGGTGTAAAATGAACTTGATTTTTCTTCCCTTTCTTATTTTATTTAAGTTAATATCACCCTTAAAGTTTGAATTATCCTGCAAGAACGCAGGTTCATTAACTCCAGTTCAGCTTGTGCATCATCTTAATGGGACATATTTTGTAATGATGTGAATTGCAAAACAGTTCTGTGCTCCAAATGACCTAAATGTTTCACTGAAGTCATTACAAGCAGTGCATATTAGTAAGAAAAAGGATTTTATTATTTAAAGATAACTTAAACAGGGAAAAAAATTCCTAGGAAGAAAAGTTAAAGCACAGTCTAAAGAATAAATCAAAGAATAGGCTGGTTGTAAGATGTTATTGTGAAAGCCTTTATATGCCCTTCCTGTGCCCACTCTCAAGCATGAGCTTATTACCACAAAAATTACCAATTTGACAGTATACAAAGATAGGGGGAAAAAATGTAACAATGTCTTACACTTTATATTTTCCTGCATTCATGTATCACTTTTGTTCTAGAAATGCCATTTTAGCCCTTGGCATCTCAAAGGCAAAGCAATGGTCTCAAGCCTGAGAATGTATACTTGAATAGAATCCCAGGCACTAGCAACTTTCTAAAAAGCGATCACTTTTTCCAAACATGCCTTTTGCTCTAGGCTATATTTTCCTCTAGCAGTAGTTTTTCAAAAACTTTCCCTCTCTTAGTGCCACCATAGTTTCTTTGTTGTCTTGTCTTTTTGTGTTTCTCCTATTTGTTACTTTCTAGAATGGAAATGTCATGTATTTGTCTAATGGAATTCAGAATGATTTTAATATGGTAGGTTTTCTTTCTAGCGTAGTCTGTTACTTGCCTTCAATATATATGCCATATAACACCAGGGTGTTGCAACATGCCAAATGCTATAATGACATCTTTTTCTTTAAGGAGTTATTCTTATAGCAATTTAGGTTGAATAAGTAATCATTATACTCTAAGTTATTCCTATCCATGTATATAATTTATAAAATCTATGCCTGTTATTGTGTTACTCATTTCCTAGTTGGGTTAGGGCCATCTGTAGATCTCTTTGGCTCTAAGTTATCTGAAGGATGCTGTGTTGTCAGCAAACATTTTTTGATTTACTCTCACACTGTCAAGAATAAACATCACTGGTCTCAATATTGATTGCTAGACTATCTCAGCCCTAACTTCATTATCACACTCTTCGAATGGCATGGAAGTGTTTTTACGGGCACTCTTCTCTCTCCTAAACCCTCCATTTCATCCTCCAGAATCCCTATTAAATGCTAAACAAATTTCCTAACATATTCCATCACTTCACAAAATATTCCCTCCACTTCCTAATTATAAATGAAATATGTTCTCCTTTGAGGGTGTGGATGTTCTTTATAGGACTCTCAAGCAGGAGTTGTTCATTCTCCCAGGACTGACATGACAGGGCAGGGAGCTGGAGGTGGGATGAGGGCAAGAAAGGCTTGGTATTCTCTTAGCTTCTCATTGTGGCAGCCAAGTCATCACTTCCGTACCTTCAGATGGACTTCCCTTCCCCTTTGAACTTCATGCCATGCAATAATATAGCATCTTACCACACCTCATGTCTGTCATCTACTGGTACAGAGGCTAACATGGTAGAAGCACTTCATAAATAGAGAAGGAATTCACGAAATAATCAATATAGTTCCTCTTCATTCCTCATATTCATCAAAGGCAATTCAGTCTCTCTCTTCATCATATGTCTCACAGTCATTTCAGTGGTTCTTGATTTCCAAGTGGGTATCTGGTCTAAAATCCTTACGTCACTCTTTTTTCACACTTCAACTCCAATGGCTTTTACCTCCACACTCATGATTGTGCTGTGCTTTACCATCATCTAGAGCACTGTACTAACTCAAACAATTTAAAATTCTTGAAGTTTGTTCCAAATCAGTCCTTGACTCTCTCTACTTTGTTCCTTATCAAACCATCTACCCAAGTGTTTCTCTGAATTTTGATAACTGCCAACAATTCTATGGACATTTAGAACACATGCGGATATTCAATAGTAGGTAAATTGTTTTTTAAAAGAGTAATAAAAACTGCTAGAAGTGACTAATGAGGTATTTTATATCAATGCTCCTTCTGAGAAAAATTAGAAAAGCTAGAGAGAATATTAAAACACACACACACAAAGAAAAATCTCTGAAGGTATTATGAAAATATTAAAGTAGAGATAATTTGTAGGATCAAGATCTGAATAAGAGGAAACCTGAGAAAGGTAAGCCTGGTGTTTGGAGTGGAATGTGGCTGAGAGAATGAGAAGGTAAGCAGAATATATCATTCCTTTAGAATTTTGAATATAGAAAGTAAGCATAGATGTTAGTGATCTCATAGATTCGAAAGTGCTATGAACACTCAAGCACTATATATTTATATTTAAAACTATATATTAGTAAAGCTGCTAAAAAACAAAGACAAAGAGATCACCTTAAAAGCATCCAGAAGAAAAATAATACGGTAGCTTCAAAGAAGCAATATCAAAAGACCTACAGCTGATTTCTCAATAAAAACAATGGAATCAGAAGACAGTGGAATTATATCTTCCAAGTGATGAAATAAAATAGCTGGCAGCCTAGAATTCTATGCTCAGCAAAAATATTCCTCAAAAATGGAGGTAAAATAAAAGCATTTTAGGCCAACAAAAATTGAGATCTTTTTTTAGCAGCACATCACCTCTAATGCAAATATGGAAAAGAGATTCTTAAGAAGAAATATAATCCTAGATGGTATTTGCAAGAAAGAATGAAGGATAAATATGTGAATAAATTTCAATAAATATTTACTGTATGAAGCAAAAATAATAATGTCTTTTGGGGGTTGAGATATATATACAATTAATGTACATGACAACAATAATCCAAAATGTAAGGAGTAAATGGAGTTAACGTGTTTTAGGTTTCAAGCATTATCAAAGAAGAAGTAAAAGTAACAATTTATGTCATACTTTAAATAAATCAAGAATGCATGTTGTGATCTATTGGGTAACTACTAAAAAGAATAATTAAAAATGTATAAATAATAAGATAAGAGAGCTGGAAAAGGTAATAATAAAAATGGAATTAATCAAAAAGAAGACACATGGGCCAGCCCAGTGGCGTAGCGGTTAAGTGCACACCCTCTGTTTCAGCGGCCTGGGGTTCACAGGTTCGGATCTCTGGCGTGCACCGATGCACTGCGTGTCAAGCCATGCTGTGGCGGCATCCCATATAAAATAGAGGAAGATGGGCATGGAAGTTAGCCCAGAGCCAATCTTCCTTAGCAAAAAGAGGAGGATTGGCATCGGATGTTAGTTCAGGGCTAATCTTCCTGATAAAAAAAAAAAAGAAAAGAAGAAGACACAGAAGTAGAGAAAAAGGGAATATAGGACATGTAGAATAAATAGAAAAAAAATGGTAAGATGGTAGATTTAAATCCAAATAGGTTGGCAATTACATCAAATGTAAATTGACTAAATTTTCCAATTAAGAGACAAAACATTTTCAGACTAGAGTAAAACAACAACATGCTGCTTACACTAGTCACATTTTAAGTATAAGGATACAGAAAAGTTGAGAGTAAAAATATAGAAAAATATATACTATGAAAACACAATGAGAAGAAAGCTGATGTAGCCATACTAATACCAGTCAAAGTAGACTTTAAAGCAAGAAGCATTACTGGAGATAATGAGAGACATTTAGTTATATATCTCTATATGACAGAATTAAAAAGAAAAATAGATAAATCCATAAGTATAATGGAAAATTTTAATATACTCCACTCAGTAGCTGATAGAGCAGCAGACAAAACAAAAATCAGTAAGACTATAAATTAATTGAATAGCATGAGTTAACAAACTTAATGAACATACATAGAACACCTTACCCAACAATTGTAAAGTACACATTCTTATCAAACATATATGGAGAATTTACCAAAATTGTCTGATATTGGGCCACAACTATAAAATAATTAAAATTTTACAGAGCATTCTTAGGCTGCAATTAAATTAAATAGAAGTTAATAATAAAAAACTAGAAAACCCTAAAATATTTGGATATTAAACAGCATAGTTCTTAATTAGTGTAGATCAAAAAGAAAGCACAATGCAAAAGAGAAAATATTTTGAAGTAAATAATAATGAAAACACAACATATCAAAACTTGTAGGATACAGCTAAAGCAGTGTTTGGAGAAAAATTTTATCCTTAAGTGCATAGATTTGAAAAAATAAACAGGCTAAAAATCGATTAGCTAAGCAACCATCTCAAGAAGTTAGGGAAAGAGTAGCATAATAAATCCAAAGAAAGGAGAAGGAGGGAAATAACATACATAAGAGCAGAAATCAACAAGTTTAAAGAGTTAGTTCCTTGAAAAGTCCAAAAATTTTGATAAAGCCCCAGAAATACTGATCAAGATGATGCCAAAAATAGTTCTACCAATTCACATACTCCACCAGCATTTTCTCAGAAGATCCATTGCTCTAACCAATAGTTAGTACTGTTAGGTTTTTTTTCTATTTTAGTCATTTTGGAGGGTGTGTAGTGGTATCTTATTATGGTTTTAATTTTAATTTCCCTAATGACTTATGTAGTTGAGCTCACTTTTATATGTTTATTTACAATTTGTAAATCACTGTTATTATTTGCTCAAGTTCTGCTGCATTTAGATGTGACTTTTAAATATACCCAATAATACATCTTTTTCTTCTGTCTTCAACAGATTTTTAAAAAGTCAAGTGTAAAATTGAGAAATCTTTAAACACTTTGTGATGAAATCATTTGGACTTGAGTTTGTATTCCTAGGAAACTCTAATATCTGGTCCTCTGCCTTAAGAATTGTAGTGTTATGTCCTGAAATGATTAGTGAAAAACCAGTTAAACAAGCCACTTGGTAACAGAAAAATGTCTTCACTGTCACTATTAGTGTCAGGAAGAAATAGTTCCATGTCATCCCTCATTTTAAAATGTTATGGGCACTTTTTCCCGCCAATGGCCAACATACTTTAGTGTGGAAAAGCAGGGTCTTTGTTTAGTGTCCATTTTTTGTGTAGCCTGACAAAAAAGTCTATACTCAGTGTGCTCAATTGAATAATATTCATAATTTTCACTATTTTCTTCAACACTGTGGCAGTTGGGTTCCCCTCTTCTTTTGCAGCAGAAATGGGCATGCAGGAGATTTATTTGGAAAGTGTTCTTGAGATGAACGCCTGTGGGGGGAAGGGAAGGATGCAAGACGGGAAGGAGGAAAAGTTGAGCTGCAGTATACCAGTACTAGGTCTCAGTCGACACCCCCAGGGAGCTCTGGAGATGGAATGGCCCTTCAGAGTGGTTCTGAGTTGGACTGGGCCTCTGCCCAATGCCCATGGCCATGGCCGTGGTGACCAGCCATTGGTTGTGGGCTGCCTTGGAAAAGGAGTATGACCTTGGGTGAGATGGCTCTCTTCAGCCTTGGCTATTCAATCTGGTCAATGCAGCACAGCAGCCACTGTGAACATTGAATCAAATTCAAGAGGCACATTATTGACCATCTACTATGCTCTGTGGATACAGCAGTGCATGGGTTGGCCTTTCAGAGCGGCATCTTTTATTTGAGTAGTCCAGCTCTTTCCTTGCTGTGCTTACAGGTGGTGATCTATACGAGTATCGAACCCAAAATACCTATCCCAGTTGACATCATGGCTTATGGAATACCTTACATGCCCAAATATAAGAGAATTGTGTATATAAGACAATACTCCATGAGCAAATATAAAACAAAATCCTTTTGGCAATTTGAATATAGTATAAACTTTCAGGAATATAAATGAAATAGCCAAATGTCTCCTTATAATACTTATTTTAATTATATATATTTAAAAATCTCATGTTATAAACTCTCATGCAACAATTTTACCCAAAGTCTTCATATATTTTACCATATCTGTCATCATTGGAGTCACTTTTTGAGTTTTCTAGAGTTTTTCAGACCACAGCACCTTTGTTTCCATCTAAATTGTTTAAGAAACAGCACTTTTGGAATCTCTATAATAATGACCTTGGAAATTGTACCCTAAGCCAAAAGTAGCCATTTACTATTTGTGAATTCCACAGTGTAATCACTTACTTTATTGTTTCTTAAAGTGTTCTTTCTTTTTTTATCAAGATATAATTGGCATATAACATTGTGTAAGTTTGAGGTGTGCAATGTGTTGATTCGATATGTTTATATATTTCAATATGATTACCACCATAGCCTTAGCTAACACCTCTGTCATGTCACATAGTTATTATTTCTTTTCCGTGGTGAGAACAGTTAAGATCTAGTCTCTTAGCAACTGCGAGGTTTATAATACAGTATTGTTGGCTATAATCGCTATGCTGTGCATTAGATCTCCAGGACTTATTTTTCTACTGGTTGCAAGGTTGCACCCCTAAACAACATCTCCCCAATCCCCCCACCCCCAGCTCCTGGTAACCACCATTCTACTCTCTGTTTTTACAAGTTTGGCTTTTTCAGATTCCACAAATAAATGATATCATACAGTATTTGTCTCTCTCTGTGTGACTTATCTCACTTCTTAAGTGTTTTTAAAGGCTTATTCTCAACAATTTCCAATAAGTGTAGTTGGGAGCTCATTTTGCCACTAATAATTACTAAATCTGTGTTAAAGTTTTCTTTGCTTTTTCTAACTGATGCTGTTAACTTACCACTATAAGAACATAAAACCAGCAATGGCTTCTCCCAACGATATTTATTATTCAAAATAAAGTAACTCAGAGGGCATCCTGTAATATGAGTGACTTTGTATAGGTTCTAACTTAAGACAACTGCTTCTTTTCTGAGGGAATATATTGGGGGGGGAAAAAGACCTTGCATTATATTTGGGTACATGCAGCAACCATGAACTGGATGAAAAACTCTTCCTCTGTAGAATGGTTTCCAAAGATAAACAGATTGAGAAATGCCTTAACTTCCCAGTCTCCACAGTTAAATTTACCTGCACCATACCTTCTGTCTGGTGTCAGATGAAATTACTAAAGGTAGGAAGAAGAAAATACAAATGCATCATTCAAAATTGCTCACTTGTAGCAAAGACAGATGCAAGTAACAATATTGCAGAGACTGGGAACCTGATAAAAGCAAATGACAAATGGCTGAGGGGAAAAAAAAAGAAGAATGAGCTAGTGGCAACCTTCCTTTATCAGAGAAATCAATGGACGTACACAGTATCAATGGCTCTCAGCATGGGAGAGTCCAGCTGACTCTGGCTGAGTTGAAGGCCCATGACTCCCCTGAGCCTGAATCCCTTCCCACAGCTACCCATCTGCTGAAGTTCCTCTTGCAGAGGTCTGCATGCCCTGCACACCCCTAGGAGCTGAATCCAATGTCCATTTATCATTCCTCCTTCACTTGGCCTCCCTGCAACATGTGAAAGATTGCCTCTGGAAATATGCTCCTCCCTCAGATTCACTAACCCAACATCTACACAGCTTTCCTCCTCTCTCTCTGAATTCTCCCTTTCAGTCTTTTCCGAGGAAATCTCTTTTCATGATTTACCGGTAAATATTCTTGTTCACTAGAGTTCCATTGCCTGCCTTCTGCTTAAACTACGTACTCCGCCTAAGCAAAATTACTTATCCTCCTAGCTATATGTGTTGTCTGTAAACTGAAAACCTCCAGCCAGACTGTTAGGGTTGAAACCCCAAATTAACCATGTTCTAGCTGTAGAATCTTGGAAATGGGTATAATGAAAGGACTGATCTCACAGGACGGACTGTATAATGATTAAATGAGATCATACATATAACACAACACATGGAATGTTAGCTACTCTATTAGCATCTCTATTTCCCCATCCCCAGGACATGTGCACATGCTGTCACATCTCCACCCACCCCATGGCCACCTTGTCAGGGCATATGGATCCTTTGGATCCAAGGGGAATCTTGATGACACCCCATCCCCTGTTGACTACATTAGATTCCTATACACTCAAGTAGTCCTGGGTTCATTTTTCTTCAGCGCACTTAAACAGTCAGAACTTTACATTTATGTGATTGTATGATCAGTGTCTGACACTCCAACTACAATAAAATCTCCAGAAGGGCAACGATCATGTCCATTTTAGTTCGCCATATCCCCAGCACCCACCACCACAATGAAATAATTTCAATAGTTATGATATGTCATCTCAACTTCCATTTTGGCTTCCATTTCTGATCTAAAATATACCCTGTCAGCTGGACCTTCAAAACAGATCCAGAATCTAACCATTTCTCATGACCTTGCCAGCCATCACCCAATCTCTCACTGGGGCTATGACAATAACTTCCCACAAGGTCTCCACCCTTAGCCCTGACAGCCTAGTCTCCACCCAGCAGCCAGAGAGATCTTTGAAAAACACAAATCAGATCATGTCACTCCCCTGCTGAATATTCTCCAATGCCCTTCCTGCCTGCTAAGAATAAAATTCAAAATCCTAATGTGCCAAGAAGGTCCTGCTTGATCCCAACCCTGGCTACCCTTGGCTACATTCCAAATTCTACTAACTGAGATTATAAACCTCCTTGTGAATCTATTCCCACCCACCTCACCATTCCCATCGACACCACTCCCCACTCCTACTTCTTCCCTTTCAGGAATCCCTGCGCATGACATTGAGATAACTCAAGGAAGGTTTAATAAAGGGACTGTGTACACAGGGGTGGGTGGGGTGTAGGGGAACTGCAGAGATAGCACAGTCCCTGAGGGCTGTTGTCACCTGAAGGAAGGAGCAGTTACAGGAGCCCGAAAGAGAGAATTGGGTGGAGAGGTGTCCTAGCACACCACCAGCTGGAAACCACCCCACAAGGACCTTCCTCCATCCAAATCTCCTCCTGGGGCTCCCCATTGGCTGAACCCTACTAGCAGCCGTCGAGCACAGTAGTGCTCACCAATGTAGTCTCTGCAAGTCAGTCTTCCATTAGAGAGCAGGGGCGAAGGGTGGAAAGTAGACCTCAAGGAGCTGATGGAAGGAATCTGACAACAACTACCTTAAACATGTCCAGATATCTCTCCAGAGGGCTCAGCATATGAACATCCTTCTATCTGTATCAACTCTCTCCTTCGTGCCCTCTCCTCAACACTCCCTCCAACCTTGATGTCCCATCACTGGGCCAGGTGTCTCTGCTATGTGCCAACAACACTTTGAACCTCCCCTTATCAAACTATATAGTGATTACATTAACTATCTGTCTCTCCCACTGGATGGTAACAGCCATGAGGACAAGGACCCGGTATGTCTTGTTCATCAATATTTACCCACCAGTTATCTTTGCGCCCAGCACATAGGCACTCAATTTCTGTTTGTTGAGCAGAATTAACCAGAATTGTTCTTTCATTTTCTTAATGTCTATTTTAATCATAGTTATAATACTCATGATATCCATATTCTTACTACATGTTTGAGCGAAGAATACACCAAAGTACTAGCTTATACATATTTAAGCCACAAAGATACCGCAGTATTTAGTAAATGCCATTGTCAGCATTTTAAATAACCAATGTACTATTTTTACCTTTACATTATTACCTATACTCTTATCTACCATATACACTGAGGATAAGGCACTTACTTTCTTTAGGCCACTGTTTCCTCCCTCTGTGATAAAAGGGAGTTTGGCCAGACAACTTCCATGGTGTCTTCCAACTCTAAATTTCTGAGGTTCTAAGTGAAGGGCTATATATAATCTCCTGACACTCTGCATCTGCATCCTTCTCATCCTTGTGTTCCTTCCCAGCACTCAGCCCAGGCTTGGCACACAGCAGGAACGCTAGAGCACAGCCCCACTGCGAGGTGTCTCCCTTCAAACCCAGCTCGGCCACATATGGGCTGGGCAAACCTAGACAGAGCCTCAGTCTCCTCCTTTGAAAAGTGGGGATAACAGTGGGATAATGCTTGCAAAGAGTCGAGCCCAGAACCTAACTCCTGGTAAGCTGTCATGGAATGTGGATGAATGCACGAGCCAATGAATTTGGGATTCTAGAACAACTGCCTAGATTAAACAGCAGACTGTGCATTATTTCCTCAGTATCATGTTCTCTAAAATACTGAGTGATTAACATAACTGTTTCTACTCTTTAGTTCACAAGTAGATGTAAATTAGTTCCTTGCATTTGTGCTAAAACACCAAATATTGCTAAAATGTACAGTTAGTAATTACATAAATATTGCTAATACGTTGATAATAGAGGGCATATACTAAATTTGTTTACCTTAGTTTTTCCATATAAATATATACAGAAACTGATGACTATACATCTAAATGAACAACAGGATGAACATTTCCTGAAAGTGTTTTGTGGGCAAGAATGTTCTGTTTCTAATAAAAGGAACTACTTGGTTATCATATTGTTACCTGATTATTCCAGAACAAAATAGAGTCTGAACTTTTATTAGGTTAAATCAGAGCTCAGGAGTGACATTACCCTACAACCAAGTTTCTGATGATCTCATTAAATAAGGGAAGGTGGAACAACAAATGTAATTATCAAATGTGACTTTTTCTGCCAATTTTTTCCCTCAACTGTTTATGCTGTCGGTTTGGCCCATCTGGTTTTCATTTGAGAATAGAAATCACTAATCCCACAAACCATCCACTGACTCCTAATCCTAGAAAGGACTGGTATTACTCTAACAGCATAACATGTTTTCCTTTCCTCCCGTGGAAATAAATGCGCAGCTTCATAGTGGATTAAAAAAGACAATTGAGAAATTTCCTATTATAAACATGTATGGTATCTTAATTTCCTAGTACAACAGCAGGCAGACTACCATAATTAATTATATTTTAAATGCAAATTGTTGACAACGGTTCATCTGGTTGAAATTATTTAAGCCACATCAACTATCAAGTCTGCTTTCTAATTCCTAATTTTTTTTTATACAAATAATTCCACAGTCTCTCCCACGCCCAGCAATCTCTTAAAAATTTCACATGATATTTAAAGCACCATTGCTGCAACCCCCATAGAGACAGCTAGGCAAATATAAGTGATTTGTATGCAGATTTCAACCTATTTACTGAGCTTAATAGTAAGAGACAAAATATTATATGCAAAACGCGTTCATTTAAATTTTTGATCAGATCTTTCTGCTGCTTGATGGAACAAGAAAGTTATATTGGTATAGGAGCAAATACATTTCAGAATAGAAGTCTCAAACCACGTTTATCTGTAATGAGAGACCCACACAACAGTATGGCTAGATGATCCATTGGTTTCACTCATCTTCTTGACTGACAAGTGTCACTGCAATGTGAATCAATCCTGAAATTTCCACAGCAAGCACTAAAGTGGCTGAAATTATGACAGCTCTCAAACCAACAATGCTGTGCAACCCACAGAGCACCTCAACTGTAGGACACTAGCCACGTGTGGTATACAAGATAATTTTAGGACGTACACACACGTTGGTTAAATTTATCAATGTGTATTAGAAAAAAACATAAGTATCATATTGAAGCCATGATTTCATAAATGTTATTACTTAGGAAAAAGCTCCGTAGTTAAGTAAAAAGAGATGAGTTGATTAAAGAAAAATATTAAGAACATAAAAGTGCAAATGGCATATGGAAATGACAAAAATAGTGATGGTCATATATAAGAATGACTAAAATTTGGAAAACACTGACCCAATCCAAGCCCTAATTTTATAGGTGAGGAAAATGAGGCCCTGAGTAGTTTCAAAGGTTTACCCAAGATCCTATGGCTTGTGAGAGATAGTGTAGACTCTGTAACTTGTAGTCCCACACTCCACACATCACATTTAAGATGGACTATCTTGTCTTTATACCATTATTTCAGCCTTGTAAAGCACACACATTTTTTTCTAGAAGAATGGGTCAATAAGAAATTCAGATAAATTCTCAAACGGTTTACGTATTCGGTGTTTTTTTAATGGAACAACGGCTAGTACCGTTGTCATTTGACGGGCGTAAAAAGGTACTAATGAAAGCTGACCTCACTTTCAGCTACAATTTTTTTTTTAATTGAATAGATTTAATATGTAACATTGCATAAGTTTAGGGTATACAGCGTGTTACTTTGATACGTTTATATATTGTAATATGATTGCCAATGTAGCGATATTTATCACATTATGTAATTACAGTACAATGTTAGTGTCTATATTCATTATACTATGCATTAGATCTCTAGGGCTTATTTACTACTGTTACAAGTTTGTACCCTTAAACGCCATCACTCTTATCCCCGCCCCCACTCCACCAGCCCCTGGTAACCATCATTTCACTATCTGGTTTTTACAGGTTTAACTTTTTTAGATTCCACATATAAATGACATCGTACAGTACTTGTCTGTCTCTGTCTGACTTATCTCGTTTATCACTTTCAGCTACATTTAAACAGAGTAATATTGATTAGATCTGTATTAATTATGAGTACAGATGTGGAATATAAGAATAATAAATTTATAATCGTCTATATATTTTGTTAAGCTAACTTCTGAGCCTTCTTACTAAATTCAAGTATGCTTAAAATCTCACTTTTACCCAACACACTGAGGCCTTTGGACATTTTTGCCTTGTATGTGAGGGATAGTCTACGATATATATTTTACAGGTTCCTGAAAATGGGGGAGAAAAATGTCCCCATATACATCCCTATGCTCCAGAGATGTGTTGGAGCCGCCTCCTCCAGACTGTGAGCATCTCTTCCCACCTCAACGTACAGAGATGTCACATTGGTAGCTTGAAATCATTGATTATAGTGGGAATATTTACACCACAGAAATTGGTAAATGCTACAAATTAGGGCTTCTTCAACAGAGACGACTGTTAAACATTTACCAGCACACCACTTCTTTGAGCAGTTTTGAGGGTGGGTGGAAGGCAGGCCCTTTAAAAATGAAGCTTGGGAACTTTAAGGAAGGATATGCAAATTAACTTTTACACCAGCGCGAAGTTTCCTGAGGGAGTAACAGAGAGGCAGTGCCAGGCGAGACCATTTGACTGTGTTTTCTTTGCTTTCAGGGGACTTGACTACAGTTTGAGGAAAAACAGATCCAAATAGTCAGAAATGGGCTTTCTCATTATTCTGCTGACTAGAAAGACACTGCCTAAGGCTCTTTGGAAAGTAAAGATGACAGGCGATGCCTTCTTCAGAAAGACAAATTTCTAGATAAAAATCCTCAGGAATGGGCTAGATATGTGCTGTCTGGCAGAACTTTCTGCAGTGATGGAAATGTTCTATATCTGTGTTGTCCATTAAGGTAGCCACTTGCCACATGAAGCTATTTAACAGTCGAAATGTGGCTAGTCTGAATTGAGATGTGCTGTGAGGGGTAAAAAACACACATTTCCATGACTTAGTATAAAAAAGAATGTGAAACATCACATTAAAATGTTTATATCGATTACATGTTAAAATGATAATATGTGGATGTATTATTAAACGTTATATATATTAAAATTAATTTCACGTGTTTCTTTTTACTGCTTTTGATGTGGCTACTAGAAAATTTAAAATTACATATCTGGCACACATTATAGTTTTATTGGACACCACTGGGCTAGATCATGTAGTTTTGAAGCAGGTACCAGAGACCGGAGAGAAGCGTAGAGAATCAAAAAGGAGAGGCAAGAACGAACAAAGTTCAGTCTTGCATGCCTCCTAAGACAAATTTCGTAATGCAACTCCTCTTCCACACTGAATGTTAGAATGTCAGGAGAATGCATAAGGAATTGCCATCATGTTGCATAGGTGGAAAGGGCGACACACCAAAATATTTGAAACCGTGAGCAGTAAATCTGAATCTCAAGGATAATCTATATTTCCCTTAAACCTTCTTCCTCTGGTGGATAGGATTATGACACTGTTTGAGACGGTTCTATGGAATTCTGTGAGAAATTAGGGTCAAATTTTCAGCCATGCTTCCAATATATATGTCCCGTTTCTAGCCGCAACAAGAGAGAGAACATTATTGTGCTGGAGAATTTACGTCAGATCATTACCTACCTTGAAATCCAGCACCTCTCATGCAGATGGGGAACCAGAGGGCATAGACTAAGGTGTAAGCACCTCCAGTAAATCAGAAAGATGGCCGAGGCCATATAAGACTCAGATTTCATTATTTTAATTCCAGGTCTTTCATTTCTCAAGAAATTTTAAGAAACACAAGACAGTAATTCAAATACACTTGATGTCAAAGACATATTTTTTTGTCCATTTTTCGGAAGTAGGCTTGGCTTCTGAATCTGTCATCAAAAGCATCTCATCAAGGGCACATGATGCAGCCAATGGAAATAAAGAGTTTAATTTCAACTTTTCAAAAAAGAGGACGGATGGTAAGGAGAAATGTATTTTTTCTACTGTGTAGAAATCCAGACCTTCAAGCCTTCAACTGCCCGTTTTATTAGCATCCTAGGAGTTAATGAGACAAAGATCATGTTCTAATTAGGAAACTTGGATCAAGTATAAGTTAAGTTCCCACCATCCACATCACCTGTAAAACCAAGAAGAAAAAAGCACACTATGAACTCCTGAGAGGTAGCGTGGCTGGTACATAAATCCTTACTTTCTCTGCAGCTCCTTCTGGGACTCTAACATTCACCACAGAGAGTGGGAACTGTAAAAATAGACGCTATGTTTCTGAAGACGTGAAAGACTTATGGCAAGATGGTGGTGAACTGTGTCTACTAGAACAGAACGACTGTGCGTGCACATAGGAAACTCAAAAAATAGCTACCATTCCAGACGAGTGCATTTTTAAAAATATTCAGCCTCAAAAAATGTGTGAATACCTCAGAGCAAAAGCCTTGTTAACTGATATTGGGAAAATGGAGGGACGTTAGCTAGTTCAAAGATCTGCCCAATAAATCTGGCTAATTCGTGTTGACCTCTCCCCAGCTGTAAGTCTCAGGTTGTTTCTCCCTTCTTTACTTCCTTTTTTCTTTGCAAGACCTATACATAAGTGGAAAGGAAATAATTTGTAAACAGAAAGTATCGATTTTTGCAGAAGCCCTGTAAGGCAGATATCTATGGCTTCCTTCCTTCCTTTTCATCCATGGGAACAAGAGGAACGAGGAAAACATTCAGACACAGACACAACCGTCGGGGAGAAGAGGATCTCCTCCAGCCGCTCCTTTGCTCTCTGCCTTCGCATTTTCCGTGTCCCCTCCGAGGGTTCATGTGGACTCCGGAGATCTCTGAGAGCCTGCTCTCCCTCTGCTGATTCACTGATCCATGCAACAAATATTAAGCAACTAATATGTGCAAGGCCTGGACTAGGTGCTCAGAGAGGGGGATGTGGAGAGGGAGAGAGAGAGAGAGAGAGATGCAGAGACAAATAAGATCCAATAACTTTCTTAGAGGAATTTAAAATCGAAGGGAGGTAGATATGAAGATTGTAATAAAATACCAAGTGTATCAAGTACCGTGATTGTGTGGCAGGAAACTAGAAAATGCCCCAGGAGAGGGTATGTCTCAGTGTGCCTGAAGACCCCACCAGTACACCTTTAGAAGTCTCTATGCCCAATGAATCAAGAGGCCTTTTGGGAAGAAGTAATCATAGGGGAGGTAGAGATGCATAAGATGGCTGCAAATTCAGGGCTTCCAGCTCACAGCAGATGAGATAGGATGAGTACAACATGGTCTTCAGCCATGTCCCTGAGTGTTAAGGGGTGAGGTCCAAGTGGACAAAATCTTTCCATCAATAACATGTCCCTGGGGCATCCAGTGCCCAAGGTCACCCTGTTTCTCTGCTGGTGGAACAGTTCATCTCCTACTGGGGTTGTTGTTGGAGCCCGTATGGACATGGCCACTGTTTTAAGCATCTGGACAGTCCAGCCAGAAGTTGCATCAAAGAAGACGTATGAGAGGACAATGTACGTCTGCTCTTGTGATCCTCAATGGCATTCTGGTGGCCTCAGAAGACAGAAGTTCCTTTGCGAGGCTTCTCTTCAGTGGCCATAGCAATATTGTCCTCACAGCGACCAGTGGCATCACAGGTGGCAGAATACGGGCCGGGGAGATGAGAGACCCTGGAGGGCAGGGCTAAGTGCAGATGAACAAATTGAGGCATCTCTTGGAGTCTGTGTTCATTTATGAACCAACTGCTGACTGGGCATCACCCATGTGTCCGGCACTGGACTAGACCCTGGGGATACAGTGACGAACCATTCAGACACTGGCCCCTGGCCCAGATGGCTTATAGTCTGCCTGGGGAAAACAGATATTAACTCACACTTGCATAAATGATTATTTCCCTGGGTAAGTGCTATGAAAGACAAGTTCTGAATTGAGACAGTATAAAAAGGTTAGGGTCAAGGTCATCTAAGGGATTATAAAACACTTCCTTGAGGCAAGAAGTAGTTGGGCAAAGGGAGTTGGAGGGAAAATTTCCTACAATTGCAGGTAGGGACAGGACTGGAGAAAAGCTGGTTGTGACTTTTTTTTTTTTTGGCTCTGTTATTGTACCAAGTCTACATACCCTCAAAAACCTAGGTTACAAAATATATAAATAGGGAGCTGTGGGAACCCATGGGAAATTGACTTGTAAGATCTGGTAAGGCTTCTTAGAAGAGGTGGCATTTTAACTGGGCTTTCAAATATGAGTAGGGTTTTGACAGGTGGGGAGGATGGAGGCAAATAGCATTCCAGAAGAAGGAAGAAAAAGTAAGAGCAAAGACATTAAACATGAAGGGATGAGACGAACAATTCTATATATACATATATATATGTATGTAACACACACACACGTATACATATATAACCCAATACTGTGAGGTAGTTGTTATTTCCGTTTTTCAGAAAAGGAAATGGAAGTTCTAGAAGGTGAAACTGAAAGCTCTGAAAGACTTGCCCAAGGTCACCAGGGCATTAGGTGATAGAGGCCAAATTTAAACCCCAGTCTAAATCCCCATGTTGCCTTCTTGAAAGCACATGGCACATAATAAGCCCTCAGTAAGCAGCTGTCGTTATAGATATGAATGTGGAACAGCAGAAATGCTCATGCTGATGTGCCCAAGGGCAGGCGCATGGAGAGAGGGGTAATGGAGACGGGATAGAGTAGCAGGAACAGTCAAGGATTGAAGAGCTTTGAAGGCCTGTTAACGGAGCCCTCGTGCCATGGGCATGAAATGGTCAAACAGCAAAGACTCAGCCGGGTCCCTTATCCCAGGACCCTGTAAGGCAGAACTCGCTGTTTCAGTGGCTCAGGGAGTTTGTCCAGAATCAAGAACAATAAGAAAATAGGAGGAGAATCAAGAACAATAAGAAAATAGGAGTGACATATAATAGATATATTAATGGTAGTTCATGGACACTCTAAAATTGGGGCAGAAAGCCTGAATTTTAAGGGCAGAGGTCTGAGAAACTGCAGACAAGATAGTTTGAACACTCTCAATGAATTAGTGCGTTTCAGCACCAATACAAAGGGGGTGATGAATCACATGTGGACATGCAGAGGCTTCCAGAAGCCAACTGCAGACAAGGTAAGTGATGAGAGCAAAGAACAATGACCATGTAAATAGAGGATGCTGGCTGAGGGTGCTGCCAGCACCCAACTGAGGAGAAGCGGGTTGTTCACACCACAGCTGCACTATTGCACACCACAGGTCACGTCAGGAATATGCTTTGTTTCAACTGATGCTTGTTAACACCCTCTTCTGTAATTCCATATAGAGACTCAGCCACAGTATTTCTTTGGAAATTTTACAATAATCCCTTTTTATTGTTGCTCTGATTTTATAATCTCTTACAGATTTTTAAAGAAGAGATATCTAATCAACACGTATGGTCTCTATGATTTTCTTCCAGTAAAAGAGCTTGAGAGAATTTACTTCCTAAGGAGAGAGCTGCGGGGAAGTGGGGTAGGGCCGGGGCATTCCTGTTTGGATAAGCCAGATGAACATCCTTTACATTAAGGAATTTGATATTTTTTCCTTAGGAGATAGAGTCATCAAAAGCATTTGTGTAGGGGGTGTGACATATTCAGCTCTGTATTCTAGGAGAATTCCAACAGCAATGCAAAGGATGGATTGGGCCTTTCATACACTTTATCAAAACTCACCTGCCCCCCTTTAATCAGTACAAGGGTGTATAGTATTATAGTACAGTACTATAATGGGTATCTTAGTGCCTTATACCTAAGAGCCAATAAAAGTTAATTTAATTGAACTTCAGTTGAATCAAATAGTTCCTAGAAATGTAAAGACAATCTTCCAAAAAACTGGCTTTGTTATGAAGAGTATTTCAGGTTCTAGGAGCGGAGAAAGTGGAGGAAACATTTTGGGGAAGGAAAACATTTGGTGCTAAAACCACTATCATGCAAGTCAGCCTTTGCTGTGCCATCCAAGTTTTTTCCACTGCTACAGATCACTCAGATGCATTTGCCTCAGCATGCATTTGAATGGGATAGTGCATTCATTCGAATATTTACATTTTAAAGTAAGAGATAGATTTTTCCTAGAACTTTTTTTTTCTGGGGTAAATTTCTGGAAAACACAGCTCTTACTGTATTTAAATCAAGTTGCTATAACTGTAGGCTTGAATGTGGCTCTCAGCTTTTCTACATTTCACAGTTTTAACTGAGACTGCAGACTACTCAGAATTGACATATACTTTGGGCAAGAATCTGTCTAACAAATCCCTTAGTGGAGGCTGAAAAATAGATTTCACTTCAAGACTTCTCTGTGTTTAAATTGTTTGAATGAGTGTTGGCTCTCTTGTTTCTTACTTTCTGAAGCCTGCTTACCACCTGCCACCTTTTTTCCTTTCCTTCTTTGAATGTCCACTCACTCATTCATTCATTCAGTTGTTCATTTAACAAATACTGGTTGAGGTGTACTGCGTGCCAGGTACAGCACTAGGGGTAGAGATAGGAAAGGTCCAGTACTTGCCATCCAGGACTGTATGGTCCAATGGGGGAGATGATGTGATGGAGCATGGAGGTCGCTCCAGAAGCTCAGAGGAGCCATGGCTAACAGAGATTGCTGAGTCAGGGAGCAATCTCAGAGGACCTGTGCTTGAGCTGGGTCTTTAAGATGAGTAGATGCTAGTGACATCAAGAGGAAGAGAGAATTCTAGACAAAAGCAAAGAAGTACATTTCCTCTTGTCCCTTTCAAACTCTTATCCCACATCAATTCTCTTTATCTTTTTTAAAATTAATCATCCAGGGCTGGCCCCATGGCTTAGCGGTTAAGTGTGTGCGCTCCACTGCTGGTGGCCCGGGTTCGGATCCCGGGCGCGCACCGACGCACCACTTCTCCGGCCATGCTGAGGCCGTGTCCCACATACAGCAACTGGAAGGATGTGCAACTATGACATACAACTATCTACTGGGGCTTTGGGGGAAAAAAAAAAGGAGGAGGATTGGCAATAGATGTTAGCTCAGAGCCAGTCTTCCTCAGCAAAAAAAGAGGAGGATTAGCATGGATGTTAGCTCAGGGCTGATCTTCCTCACAAAAAAAAAAAAAAAAAATTAATCATCCAAAGCAGATAAAGATGGAGGGGAAAAAACTAGAAAGTAGCAAAAGAAAAAATATTTTTGAAAATGCTTTTATCAAATGCCAAAAGAATGTGGAACTCTATGTGCATTCATAAAGAATGTGAGTATGTGGGAGGCTGGGCTGTATCTTTCTACATTGTAAGTAATTCCTGGACCCACCATGGGTTTTAACTTCTCAAGCCAGAAATTTAGTACTATGTGCTCAGTAGATCACCTGCCTCTACCGCCATACCCTCTTTGTTCTTCATCTTCTGTGAATGCCTTTCATTACCACTCAAGGTATTGGTAATGTGCAGTCTTGAAGGGTCATTGACAGTGAAGACCTAATGAAAACCACAAGGGAGAAGGGAAGGCAACAGATAAGCAAGGGCCATTACATTTCTAGGGCGTAATTCAACAAAATATATTCAACTCTCCAAAGGCATTAGAAAGATTGGTTGGGTTTGGGGGAAGTGTGGAGGGGTTTAGAGGGAAAGTAGATGATGTTTTTGTAAAACTGACTAGGCGTTTCCTGTTAGTGAGTCCCAGAATTGATCTTAATGAGAAGCCTGCATCTGAGGTTCTTAGAACTGATGATAAACCTGCACAGCACTTTAGGGAGGGACCAGGCATCGATTTGCTCGTGGGAGGCAATTTTGCTATTTTAAAATCTTTTTGAAACACGATCCTTGTGAGGTTTTTTTTTTCTTTAAAGAAACACCAGCTAATGTGCATGGATAATTATTTTTAAACCCTTAAAAAAAAAAAAAAAAAAAAAAACGGTTGTGATGCTTTTCACCATCAGTCTATACTAAAAGATTCATGGCCCATATTGATTTTTCTTCCCCCAAAGACATCTCAATCTTCAATAAGCCTTTAGGCATCCCTCTTCACATATACTCTTCTCCTTCCTTTCCCTGCTATCTCTAACTTCTGACTGCCTTCCAAGGCAGTCCATTTTCCAAACATGTATGCTTTTAAAAAAATTTTACTGATGATAACTGATTTGAGATATTTTATTGCTCATTTGCTCTGTGAGGTTGTGTTGAGATGGGCAGGGATGAAGAGGTAACATTAGGTATCTCTGTATACGGATAGACTTGAACCTGCCCATGATGGTGAACTAACATGGTCAAAGTTTCTGCTAGAATTAGAGAGAAAGGTGGCGGAATTAGGATGTCTTTTTAGGGTAACCACAGAGAAAGCACCAAGATGTAACGTTTGTCTTCAGCACATTCTCACCTCTCTATTTCGCACCATTTCTGTCTCTCTGGTTTGGGCATTCTTGTCCCCAACCCTAAACATCTAACCATTTCAGGGAATTAATTTTGTTTCCTTACATGTTGGGTTGGCAAGCAATTCCTAATAGGGTGTTAATAAAACAAACAAATAAACAAAACCACAGTAATAACAAAAAACAAAACAACCACCAGAAAAAAAGTCTCCTAAAGGTATTTACACCATGATTCATTTATTCCCTTAACAAATGGCTGCTGGGTGGCTACGGCGTGCCAGACAGAGCGTTAATGAATGGAGATGAAATGATGAATATTCAGAATGCAGTATGTTAAATCCTAATGATAGATGTACGTGCAAGGTGCTGTGAAAGCTCAAAAAATCAAGCATCAGGAGCCAAGCTTTGTGCGCGTTATCTCATTTCCTTCTCGCAAGAGTCTTAAGAGGTCGATACTTTCATTACTCCCATTATACAGATGAGGAAATGGAGGTTAGGAAGGATACATAATTTACCCAAGGTACACGGTAAAAACTAGACTTGACTTGACTCCAAACCTGTGCGTCAAGTTTTAGCCAGGTGGCTTTCCAGAAGAAGACACATTCGCACTCAGGTTGGTAAAGAAGGGGATTAAGAGCTTTCCATGCAGAAGGAACAACATATTCAAGGATTCAGAGGCAAGAGAGTCATGGTGTGTTCAAGGAACCCCATCTGGATCATTATGGCTGAAAGTGATCTCATTAAAAGAGCCAAGGCCAAGGGCAAACCTGGGATATCCCAACATTTTAGTGGAAAGGGGGAGAAACCTGAGAAGCAATCCGAGCAGGAGCAAACCATAAGAAAGGGATGCCATTGAAGACAAAGAGCAAGAAGCCTTCAAGCGGGAAGGAGAGACTCAGCGGAATGAAGAATGAAAGCCCAGGGAGTGAAGGGTGGGGTTTCAGGCACATGGATCCCAGGGGCTGGGAGAGATGTGGAGTAGAGGCCGTTCCTTAAATACATAAAGGAAGACATACTGCATAGGGTACCACCTCCTTCCTCCCACGTTGCCCAGTGACAAGGACTGATGATGGGTGGACTGATGGATGGAATCACAAAATCTTAGAGATGGACAATGAGATTATTTGATCTGATCATCCAGTTTTCCACAAGAGGAAATGGAGACTCAGAACTCGGCTGCGATTCTTCCTGACATCGCATAGCTAATTAGGGATAGAGCTGTGATTAGAATTCAGATCATCTGACTATCTCAAAAGGAAAGATTTCAGACATGTTTTCAATGCAAAGGACATGAATAGACAATCCACAAATGGCCAACAAACATGAAAAAATTTGTTCAGCTTCACTCGTAATCAAAGAATCCTCAATAGTACAGGGAAACAGGCACACTCAAGTATCGCTGGTAGAAATCTAAATTTTAATAATATTTTTGGGAAGCTATTTTAGCAATATGAAAGTGGCAATACAGTTAGTGATTAAGAATATCAGCCTTAAAGTCAGACAGTCTTGGGTTCAGATGCTGGGTCTGCCAACTGCTGTCATCTTTTAACCATTTTCTGGGCATGAGCCTCAGTTTCCTCTGAAAAAACAGAGATATTAATAGTACTTATCTCATAGATTTGTTGTGAGGATTAAGTGAGATTATGTTTATAAAGCATTTATCCCAGTGCCCAGCATATAGAGAGTCCAACAGATGGTATGACCATGATCATCATATGTAAAGAGGTTTATAAATATTCACATTCCTTGGACCAGCAATTTCATGCCTATGAATTTATCTTCCAAAATCAATCAGAACTGGGTACAAAGATTTATGGACATGGATATTCATCACAACATTATTTATAATGGTGAAAAATTGGAAACACAAATGTCCAACAATAGAGTGGATAAATTAATGATGGTACATCTGGTTGACGGAATACTATGTGGCCATTAAATATCATGCTGCAAAAGAACACTTAATCATTGGAGAAAACATCCATATTAAGTGACAAAAGCAGGTTACACCACAATGTATAATCATAATGCCAATTTCATAACAAACCATAAATACATACATGTATTCTATAGACATAGAAAATATTGGATGGCAATTTGGTGAGAAGGAAAGGACTCCCAACATAAATCCATGCTGGTCATACAAGTGCATGTCTCTGTGAGACCCCTGTCCCTCAAATTGAGGAAAACCTAGTTCGGTGGATTGTGCTGTAAACTCTGTAACAAGACTAAGATAAAAGAAGGAATGAAAAGAAGTTCCTTTTTCTGATACTATCAAAACCACATAAATATCTGAGTGTAACGAGCCATTCTCAACCTTCCAGATTTGAAGAGACTTGGAAGGAAAGTATCTTTTACAGTTGTAAACTCATCTCAGCATGCTGGGATTTCCACATTTAACTTCTATTAATGCTTTTCAATGCTAGCATAAAAACATATACCTTACACAATCTTCCTCAGCGGTACGTCTTACAGGGAGCTGATTAGACTAAATAAAATAAAGTAATAGACTGAATAGGCAGACCCTCTGTGGACAAACCCTGAAAAAGAATGTTAGAGTACATCTGTTTACTATTTTCTTCTATCAATATATCCTAAGAAATCTACAGAGGAATTATAGTACAAATGAGAAAAATAAAGAACCCAGAGGAATGAGTGATCATTTTTCCCACACATATAATTCCAAATAGTTCACTTTAATAGACTTTGAAAGGACTATAGTATGCATTTTTAGCTGTAAGTTACTTATCTACTCTTTCTAGGCGTATACTATTTGTGTAAGGTTCGGAACATACACACCTAACAGGTTCTACAAATACAAAGAATCCATCTTTATTAATTTTGCGTTTTAATTTATAACATAATTAAGTTATAAATGTGCTCCTAATAAGGTGCTCATGGGCAAAGCCATGCAGCCCATGAAACCCTCAGTCTCCTCATCTGGAAACAGTTGTAGGATTGAACGGAATGATTTCTAACATTCCTTTGACCTCTAAAATTATAAAGCAAACTATGGTGCAAAAACATGAATTAAATTTAAAAATTAGGTTTTCCTGGGAAAGAGCTTGGTCTTAGAATCCACGGTGAATCTGTTGAAATTATAAAATGCGCATGTTACTATTTTCAATATTAAAGAGACAAATTTCTGAGTATTATATTAATTCAAATTCTAATTAGCAGAACATCATAGATTAGTTACAACCAAGATGAAAAATTTTCAAGTGATAAATATGGTAAGAAATTACTCAAAACTCTTGTCATAGAAGGTAGACCAACAATTTGTGCAAATGTATTTATACTTCGGATGTAGTAATAATAATACTCTATTTTTTTTTTTTTTTTTTTGCTGGGAAAGATTCACCCTGAGCTAGCATCTGTTGGCAATCTTTCTCTCTCTTTTTTTGTCCTCCTCCAAAGCCCCAGTGCATAGTTGTGTACGCTAGTTGTAGGTCTTTCTAGTTCTTCTATGTGAGCCACCACCACAGCATGGCTACTGACAGACCGAGTGGTGTGGTTCCACACCAGGAACTGAACCTGGGCCACCGACGCAGAGTGCACCCAACTTTAACTGCTAGGCCACCAGGGCTGGCTCAATAATACTCTATTTTTGAAAGACACTTTCTAGTTTCAATACACACTTTGATATAAGGTCTCCTTTCAATATCACAACAACTTTATGAGTGTAGGTTTAGTGGAGATGATATTCTTCTCTTTACAAAGATCAGAGGCTAAACAATTTTCTCCAAATAGTGTAGTTACTGGAGTAACAGAGCTAGGACTAGAAACTCCATAATTCATCCTCTTTCTGCTACATCACATTGTTTCCCAATGCCATCTAGCTCATTTCAGTGTGAGTTTTTAGATGCCTTTGAAAGTGGCTATCTAGTGGTTACATTTGTTTTTATAATTAATATTAGATTTATTGAAGTTACAAATTTAAAAACTTTTTTGTGTGTGTGAGGAAGCTCAGCCCTGAGCTAACATCCGATCCCAATCTTCCTCTTTTTGCTGAAGAAGATTGGCCCTGGGCTAACATCTGTGCCCACCTTCCTCTACTTTATATGGAATGCCACCACAGCATGGCTTGACAAGCATCAGTGTACACCTGGGATGTGAACCTGAACCCTTGGGCCATCAAAGTGGAGTGCTCGTGCTTAACTGCTACGCCACCGGGCCGGCCCCCATAAATTTAAAAACTTTTCAATTTAAAAATCTTCAGTCTTTTATATTAGAGGTTGGCAAACTATAGCTTGTGGGCCAAATCTGGCTGGCTACCTGTTTATGTAAATAAAGTTTTATTGGAACACAGCCACACCTATTCATTCACATATTGTGTACGGTTGCTTTTGTGCTACAATGTCAGAGTTAAGTAGTTGCAGCAGAGACCATAGGGCCCACAAAACCTACGATATTCACCATTGGTCCTTTGCAGAAAGTTTGCCAATCCTGTCTTGGATTCAATTTACAGATCTTATTATTCTATATATAAAGCTAGCAAATCTTGACAATTCCGTTTTTTCTTTTTGCTGAGGAAGATTTGCCCTGAGCTAACATCTGTGCCAATATTCCTCTATTTTTTTGTATATGGGATGCCACCACAGTATGGCTTGATGAGCAGTGTGTAGGTCCGTGCCTGGGATCCAAACCCGAGAACACTGGGCCACAGAAGCGGAGCACGTGAACTTAACCACTATGCCAACGGGCTAGCCCCTTGACAATCACTTTTAAGAAGGCTTTTATAAATTCAGTTAAAACACCTTTAAACATTTTTAACTTCATGTATATACTTAATGTAGTAGATTTCCTTTTAATACAATTCAGGTTTCTATCTTAACACACAAAAAACTTCGTAAGTATTTGTATTATTCCTGTAAATCTAATAAAATGTGTTGAATCTTATAAATATAACTATTACTTATACTTACAACTATTACTATAATCTTATAACTATGTTCAGTCTTAAATTCTCTTAAATGTTCCAATACTTTGTATAAATGCAGAAAGATCTCGATTTAGAAACCAGAAGCCTAAATCAATTATAATTTTTATTTAGGATAACAAGACTGACCTGTTTAACCAAGAGGCTAAATTCTCGTAAACAAAAATTAACAAATATGAACAGATTCCTTCTTGACATAAAATATAAATATTATAGGTTGCATCCTCAAATGTTTCTATGCTTAATTCTAAATCATCTCAGAATTAAAATATGGCTACTCATTAAAGAAACAACTACATCATCCCAAATAGTTTTGGGAGCCCTCTTTTCAGTGATGGCTATTGCAAAATGATCAGTAATAGCAGTGGAGACACTGATTAGACTTTTCTTGGCAACAGTGATAGGACTTACTGAGCCCCACTTGTAAGCAACGACAAGGACACTATAAATTACAGGTAAGTGAGGTCACCTAGTCTATGTTAATTTGCTAGGGCTGCCATAACAAAATACCACAGACTGGGTGACTTGAACAACAGAAAATACTTGTCTCACACTTCTGGAGGCTGGAAATTCAAAATCAAGATGTCGGCAGGCAGGGTTGGTTCCTTCTGAGGGCTGTGAGGGAAGGATCTGTCCCAGGTTTCTCCTCTAGTGTGCCTTCCTCTGCTGCAGAGGTGGGAACTCCACAGACTCATTTTACAGACTTCCTTGAAGGAAAGTTCTGGATATAATTTAAGTGCTCACGATGCACTTGCATGATTCCAGGTTCACCTCTGGGTCACATTGTAGAAACAGTGTCATTAGCAACCGTGCTCAAGGAGCCACTGAGCGCCTCCTCGACAGGGTTAACACAGGTGCCAGTGTGGTCACTAGCCTTGCAGGTGTCAAAGGAGGGCATCTCTTTTCTTGGTGCAGGTTTCATGAGGGTGCCATGGTGGCGGAGCTGGCAGCAGCAGCAGAGACTTCCTGATGTTGGTGGCTTCCTGATGGTGGCAGGCTCCTGACCATGACCGCAGCAGTGTGGCTCCCAAGCCAGCAGCTGTAGGGGTAGCTTCACGACTTGGCAGGCAGTTTCCTGTTGCACAAAAGGCAGCAGCTCCCACCCTGGCCTGGCTCTGTGTGGTAGTTTGGAGAGTCAGTCCTGAAGCTCAACCTAGAGAGTCTCCTCAGTCCTAAAAACCAGTCTTGAAGCCGTTTATCACACTATAATAAATTTCTCTCTGCTTCAACTCCCTAGAGTGGATTCTGATCTCTGCCAGGGAACCAGGACTAATAAAAAAAATCTTACCCTCTGGGTCTTAAGTCTTTAGCATGTGTCAGAATCCTCCCTTTTTTCCTACATGGTAGGTCTCATAATCTTACATACATTTAAAAATCATATCTCTCATGGTTTTTTCTATGTCATGAGTAATTTTATGAACATCATTCTACTTTAGCTCTGTTTTTCATTCCACTTTATCTAGGTGCCTGGTGATTCCATGCTGTGCCTTAGCTTCCCAGGATGTCTCTGCTCACTCCCCTTCAGCCGCTGGTTCGTGCTCTGGACTTTCCCCCTCTCCTTGTACCCTTCCTCTCCTTAATCAAAATGTCAGTTTTACATCCTGTCAGAATCCTGTCTATCTGTGGATAGTCTAATCTAATAAACTAATTCAAGCTAAGTTAATTGGTGGCAGTGGAAACAATATTTTAATATTGATAATAATAACGATGATGATAGCCAACGCTGACATTTATTGAGTATGGACTGCATGCCAAGAACTTTACAAGAATTATGTCATTTAATCCTTAAAAATCCCCAAGCCTAATGAGCTAACTGCTATTATCTCTATTTTACAGATGAGGAACCTGAGGCCTAGAGAGGTTAAGAAAAACTTGATTAAAGTCACACAGCTAGTAAGTGTTAGAACGAGGACTCAAGTCCTGGTCTGAGTCCAGAGTCTTGTCTCCTAACTACCATATATATATATTGCCTCTTTGAATCCAAAAGGAATGATCTGAGAATATTAGGTGGCCTTTGGCTTGATGGGGAAAAAAATATTTTAACATTTCAGGATGGGGGAGTCTTCTAGCAACACAAGCATTTATATTTTACTGAGATCAGGAGAGCTACATAAGATGTTAATAACTAAACAAGAACATTCCACATTTTGTGGTAACACGGTCATTTCTGTACCACCAAGATAAGCATTCTGGTTTATTCCATTGTGTAAGAAATGAAACTGGGAAACATGAATATTTAAAGAAGGATAAAGGCATAAGGGTAAGTGTGCAGAAGTAGAGGAATCTAGAAAAATGGAGAAAGGTTGGTTTATTCTTATGATAAAGTATTTCATTAAAGAGTCCATATTATAAGCCTCTAAAAGATTAAAGTAATATATACAGATAAAGCAGTAAATCGAATTTAATACAGGATTAGATAAGAGGCTGGTAGTCGGTAATAATGATAAGATACTCAAAGCTTAAGGTCACTGATTATTTGGAAATGAAGAAGAGGGGAGCTTGCAAAATGGATCTGGTGTTCATAAATATTAGGGTCCTGAGGAAACAATAACCATAAATGATGTCAGACACCCTGAAATACCAGAAACTAACTGGAATGGCTATATGGAGATCATTTCCACATTAGCAAACTATGTGGAGAATCTAGAGAGGTTTTCAACATTCAAATATTATTAATAAAGTAGGGCATGCAACAAATCCAATGGGCTCCTCTGGTGTCTAACTCTCCAAAGTGGTCAATAAATTCTAAGGAGTGAAGGTTGGGCTAACTCATGTGTATAACTAAACCTGTATGACAGAGAACAACCAACCAATT
This sequence comes from Ceratotherium simum simum, assembly GCF_057802395.1. Taxonomy (NCBI): domain Eukaryota; kingdom Metazoa; phylum Chordata; class Mammalia; order Perissodactyla; family Rhinocerotidae; genus Ceratotherium; species Ceratotherium simum. Next base: position 15,575,653 of record NC_141923.1, on the reverse strand, counting down.
AAATAGCTGATCTGCTCAGTTCTATTTGCCAAACCAGGTATAGTGCACCCTTACCAATATCTTGCAATCAAGTTGGTCTGGGCCCATACTGAAGAATAACCTCTGTGAAAAGAACTTTAGGATGATGAATGAATAATCAGACACTATGAAAATTACCAAATAAAAATAATGTTTGCAAATGCTATTATTTTATTATAAAATTCATTGTTATTGTTTATGCCATTGCAACATTTAAACTACCAAATCTGAAGCAGATTATTTTCGTGATTTGCCTTATGAACAAAAAAGTCATTAAGTACACATAGTTTTATGGGTTTTTTTTCTTTCCAATAGAATAATTTTTTTTTTCTTTCCATATTTTCAGATCTTTGATTTAGCTTTCAGAATCTATCCTCTCTTCTCCACCATGCAAATTAAAGGTTCTGTTTTGATACTGAGAAAAAATGGTCTAGGAGTAAGAGAATATATAAATATATATAATTATAGAATATATATAAATTATATGATCATTTGCCCAACCACAATCATGTTTTCAAACTACCAAGTATGTGAAAGTGATTTTCTAAGAGATTAAATACTCTGACAAAGTGAAGAATAAAAAAGTTCCATGTGAATGATCCTTTGGAGCGGAAAAAGGCTAGCTGTGAATATGCTTGAGAAATACATTGCGGAGGATTCTCATTCTAAGATTACGGTCGTTCTTGCCTCCAGGTTCAAGTGTTGCTCAATCAGCTAGGTGCTCAATTCACAGTGATTGCTGCGCATTTCCCTGTTGATCAAGAAAATGCATAATCTCAGCCTAGACACATTTACCATAAAAATGAATCTAAGAAATAGGATTTTGATTTAAATATTCCAGTTGCAGCAGATCGAGAAAAATATATGCAAGAAAAGATTCCATTTGAAAAGCTCTGATTCAAATAAGTCCAAAGAGTATGCATCTCTAGGTACCTAATGCTGCCCTAGCCTTCGAGAGCAAGCTTTTCTAGCTGAGCCCTTGTCAATTTGATTAAACTCACAAACACGTGACTGACTCCGCCTCCGTTAAAAATACTCTCAAGCCAGAGAATGACTGAGAACCGGGCGGCTTTGTCTTTGTGAGTGGGTCTTTCAGCAGAGCAATCATAACACTAGCTAGACGGGTAGACGTTTAAATTTAATACCCCACAACTGAATTCTCCAAACGCAGCTCATTGCAGAGAGGGATTTAGAAGAATGAAAATTCAAGTCCAGATCCAGAAGACCCTTCCAGGCATGAACGTTTTCAGTTTAAAATGGCCCTCGAGAAATATATTTTGGAAGCCGCTCCGTTTTCTGAATATTCTCTTTCCAAATTAAAGATCCTTCGGGCGAAACACCTGAGAGAATAGGACGGGACGTTAAGCCGTGTGTGTGTGTACACGTCTCCTGCGTAGGTGGGGAAAAGGTCCGACGAGATTCCCAAACCAAAACAACTCCCTCTGCCTGGACCTGGCCCAGATGACCAACTCCGTCCCCACGACCCTCTGGAAAGTCTCCAGGCCGCGGGGGAGTGAGTCGGAGCCAACAGACTTCGCGGCCCGGCCACGCTTGGAGGCGGCTCGGGTCCCTCGCGGCTACCGGCGAGCGCGTGGCTCGGTGCGGGCGGGAGCGGGAGCCCGGGAACGCCGCCCGGCCGCCCACGCGGGGAACCGAGCCAGGCTTCCCGCAGGCGCCGCCGGCTTCGAGCGCGGCGGCCGTGCTGCCATGGCAACGGCGGCCCGCCCTCTGCTTCCCGGCGCCGGCGCGTCACGCCAAGCGGGACGGGGCGGGGCGGGCGTTGCTAGGCAACCGGCGACGGGCGTGCGCCTCCGCGGCGCGGTCTCTCGGCTTCCACCCTTCACCTACTTGAGCCCTGCGGAGATGGAGGTGGGGGAGGGTCGCGGGAGGCGGTCGAGAAACCACGTGGTGGCCAAGGGTCTCGGGGCTTTTCTCCATTTAGGCAGGCCCTTCCGGCCGAGATGACGTCCTCTTTCCCTTTGGCTTACAAGTATTGTGTCCTGTGCCCTGGGAGGAAAAATGAACGAAAACACTTTGGCATTGCCTCTCCCCAGGCTGGCTCTATAAGGACAGTTAGGTCCCCAAACTCCGCTGGGGGCCTCTTTACCCATCCTTTTTCCCTCTTCGAAAGGAGCCATTTCTTGGGCTTTACTATCTCAGGGAGCAATGCTAAGCACTTTGCATTGATTAACTCATTTTCAATCCTGTGTAGAAGGAGCATGAATAAAATGTGGCCGAGGTCACACAGCTGGTTGCGGTGGAGCCAGGATTTGAGGTCCAGTCTTGCTTGACTTCAAGATCTCTGCTTTTTTTTATAATGCTTAAGTGTCCTCCCTCAGCTGCCTCTTGGCTAGCACATCATCCCTTTTGCTCTCCAAACACACATACGTCCACACCAACTGGGACACACTGTCTGGAAATGATCTGACAAGAGGATTGAAAAACAAATCAAGATTGTCCGAAAAACCTGGGACATACGGTTTACGTTGGTGTGTCACTGAAAATTAACAGAAGTCCCAGTCTGACGTGTACTAAAGCAGGCACCACTTAGGATCCTCAGATTCTTCTTAAAGGAAGAGAATCTAAACCAAAGAATTTGCCAAAACCCATTTTGACTCCCAGTAAGTATCCCAGGCTGGGCTAGATACTGTGGAAGATTAAAAGATTTTTTTCCCAGTCTCTGTCCACAAAGAGTTTATATTCTACTAGGGTACCGTCTTGTGTCATCAAGGATGTGTGTGGAAGCAAGGTATTCAAGACTTGCTTCCAGGAGAAACTAGCAAGGGAGTAAGGGAAGCAGAATAGGGCGCGAGCAAAAGGCAAGCAAGGGAGCAATATAAGGTCAAGTTCCAGTCTTGGCTTGATCCAAAAGGCAGGTCTGGAGCACAAATTACACAGTGAGTTGGTCCCACCTTGAGGCAGGGGAGCTGGGTTTTTATACTCCTGCAGTAGTCAGTTCAGTGGCTACAGGCCTTCCTGGAGGGGCTGGGGTACATAAAACCCAGCACTTCTGGTTCTGGAGTGAGTCTGGGTGAAACGGCTTCTCTAGATTAAGGGAAGGTAGTTCTCTGAAGGAGGTTAGAGGTGTGAGCCCTTAGGAGAGAAGCTCCTGGAAGCTGGGGGATGGGTAAAGTGAACCAGTAAAGGGGATCTGAAGGGATCTGGGCAGAACACCAAAAGCATCCACTATAGTCCACCCCTTGCATCACTCAGATCCACATGTTCTCACATCTCAAGTCTAGTCCATCTTGTCACAGATTATTCAAGATTCTAATTGGTCACAAATCTAGTGGGACAAAGCACAGCCCTTGCTGTTGCAGTTGGTTCCAAGGCTATACAATATTCATCATCTCTCTTCTGGAGAGATCCATTCTAGATCCCCCTCATTCTAGCTAGCCTTCTGCCAGTCTAGGTGGCTTGCCTGGTGGAGTAACCCAAATCTTCATCCTTGGGGGGTCTGAGCTCTTTACTACCATGTGGTTATCAGGTAGTGGTTGCTGAAATTGCCTATTTTCAGTTAAAACTGGGCAAGAGCACATTTTTGGCAAATGAGGTATGGCAAGAGTGACGACTCATTTGGCAAATGAGTCGCAAGAGCGACTCCAGTGGATCAGCTGAGTGCCAAACATATTTCTCCTCCATTACGTAAGAGCAGTCTTACCTTTTCATAATGATCGGGATCGATTACCTCTGCCAGTATGGTCATTGCTTTCCTGCCCACAGAGAGTCCAAAATGACAGGACTGCAGCTGGAGCTTTAAGTTTAGTGAGACTCTTCCTGTGTCCACTGGTGTGAAGCAGTCTTCCTCTGGGAACTAGAACTTCTAGCAATGCCCTAGAGTTGTGAGGATGGGAAGGATGCATTCCCCAAGAAGGTTGCTGCGAGTGGTAGTGAGCCCAGCTACTCCTCTTGCCACCCCTTGGTTCCCAGACCATGTCTTCAACTCACGAGAGCTATAACACTATATATCGGCTATTGGTTTAAAGCACATACTGCTTCCTGAAGGATAGTGCCCCAATCTCACAGGGTGTCATTTCTAAGTTAGTGCCTACCTATGCCCTCAGAAGGTGGTTACAAAATATCATGCTAGAAGCTTCTGAATGGTGTGGTATGTTGTGGGGTTGGTGGATCCCATAATCATATGCCCATTGCCATACCTCTTTTGCCAAAAAAAAGGGCAAAAAAATGTTTTGTGGGATCCTGTGTCAGTAAATCAGACATTCTGAGTTCTCAAATAGTGGGTCTTGCCAAGGCACTGCAGGCAGGAAAGGCAGATTCGTACACTGAATTTGTATCAATCTCAGAACAAAATGCTGCTGTTTGCAGAGTGAGAGGGGTCCTACGTAATTAACTTGCCTCCAAGTCTCTGGTTGGCCTCCTCCAGGGATGGAGCTACAGTGGGGACTCAGAATCAATCTCTGTTGTTGACAGGGCAGACTTTCAGCAGTGACAACAGCTAGATCAGCTTTGGTGAGAAGGGGCCCATACTTTTGGACTCATGCGTAGCCTCCATTCTGTCACTGTAGCTGCTACTTTCATGAGCCTTTTGGACAAGGACTGAGGTAACTAATAACAAAGGCTGGCTGACCTCTACTGGAGGAGTCATCCTGCCCACCTGGTTGCTTCATGCCTCTCCTGCAGTGAATGCTCTCTGGTAGGAAGTAACATGCAATACAAAGATCATCACTCCCATAGGTCCTCTTCCCCCAAACCTCCTTATCCCTGTAGGGGAGGAAGAAATTTTCCTCTACTCTTCTAGGTTCTTCTGGCTGGTTTAAAAATTAAATTGGTAGGAGAAAGATGAACAGGAGAAAATCAAACAAAGTGTAATAACATGTACACATGGGAGAGACCCAGGAAAACCGAATAACTGAGTAACTCACCAAAATGGCTGAAGCCACCACCTTAAATACCATCTTCAGCTAAGGGCGAAAGAGGATGTTGGGGGTAGTGGTTTTGGACTTCAAAGGGGAGGAAGGCAATTCCTCCACATGGAGATGGAAAAGCAAATGTTTGGTAAACAAATGTTTGCCATGCCTTGAAAAGACAATAGGGCATGGAGAGGACTTGGATCAAAGTGGCCTTACGAGGTTCCTCCCTGTCTACCACACCTAGTTCATATTATACTATATTTATCCGTGGTAATAGCTCCTTCCTGGAACAGGCCTTCTATCTTAAATTCTTTTAGGCTGTTAGGGGGAAAGTCAAAGTTTCTTCCTGAGTCTTTTGTTCTTAAAAATAATCAAGCCAAAGAGACACCTTCTGGGGTGGCAAATTCTGCTCCCCATCTTCCAATTGTGCTCCTTCCTGTCCCATGACCATCAGTGGAGTCATTTGCCACCACCCATAAGTCTATCTATACCTTTACCTTGGGCCATCTCTCTCTCCATACAAGTTGGATCACCAGGTACAATGCCCAAAGCTCTGCCTATTATGATTTATACTCAATGGTCTCTTCAGAGCCACCTCTGAGCGGGGCTTGAGTGTAGCAGCTGTCCATTTTCAGTTTGCACCAATATACGGAGTCAACCCATATGTGAACCATACTTGAGATCTTTCCTCTATCAGCTGGGCATAGAGGATACTCTGTGAGGCATAGGTATAAGCTGATGGAGATGCAGTGGTTGGTGGATAACATAGAAGTGTGGGCCCCCACTCCGTGCAGTTTACTCATATGTTTTGGACGTGCTCAAGCCCAATTCCACCCAATTACAGAGTCCTTATAAACATTATTTCCTCTCTATTTCTCAAAAGCTAGAGATATTGCATAAGCCAATGCATTCCCTTCCACCTGTATCCCATCACAATTCACCAAGAGTGAGAGTCTTAGTAACTGCAATGATATGAAGAGACAGACTGCCACAATTAATGCTAGGGACGTTAAAGAAATTCTGCTTTCTTGATGCTTCATCATATAGTACCTAATTCAAGGTTTGTTTATATATATGTCCTTAAATTTAAGTAAAATGAGATATTATTATATGCAATTTTCTTTTGTATAAAATAAAGAAATGATGTATTTCTAACAAATACAAAAAAAACAAAAATCCAGAATGCCACCTACCACCAGGGCTGAGATCCCCATTTTCGTCTTGCTAGTGAATGAGCTGCATCCTGGGTCCCAAGGTTACAGTCAGCTTCCTGGGACTATTTGTGGCACCAACTGTCTTAGGCAGGTTCCCCTAACACAGACTCTGAGGAGAGGATTTGTGTGCAAGTAATTTATTAAGCAAGTTACCCCAGGAGAAATTGGTAAGGGAGTAGGAAATGCAGAATAGGGAGTAAAAATTTGTCAAGCAAGGTTGTAATTTCAAGTAACGTTCCAGACTCAGCCTGAACCCTGAGGAACTCTCAAGAATAAATCACCCAGCAGAGTTTATCCTGCCTGAAAGTAAGGGAGCTAGATTCTTATACTTCTGCACCAGACAGTCATTAGCTACAGGCCACCATGAGGATTTGTAACTTCCCAGATCCTTTTGGTTCTGGAGTGAAGTGGTTCCAGGGTACCAAGAGTAACTCTCTGAAGAATGTTACAAAGGCTTTGGAGCAAAACCTATAGAAAGGGGGGAATGGGTACACTGAACCAATAAGGATCCTTATAGGGGTCTAAACAGAATGCCACAACTACTAAAGGAGCTAAGACTAATATATGAGCAACTGACCTAGAGCTTCTGGTTGCTGACAAGATGGTAAACTAAGTTGAGCTTTTGCCTCCCTCCCAGAATCTAACTCTGAAGAAACCACTGGGGAGACATAGAGAGGTAGGGTCCCCGTGTGTGTTGATGGGGAGCGCAGTGCATGGAAGCTCAGAACATCATAGAGATGGGTGCTGTGGAGAGTTTTGCTTCCTTCACTGCCCTGAGCAGATTATTACCTTCTGTGACTAGGTTATACAAGATTGTGACTTCCATCTTGCTAGTAGACTCTCTCTATTGCATTTTCGGATTTCATGCTTTGATAAAGCAAGCTGCCATGCCAGAGACGCCCACATGGCAAGGAACTGAGGGAGGTCTCCAGCCATCAGCCGGCAAGGATCTGAGGCCCTCAGTTCAGCAGCCTTCAAGAAACTGAATTCTGCCAACGTGAGTTTAGAAGAGGATCCTTTCCCAGTTGAGTCTTCAGATGAGAACCCAGCCCTGACCAATACCTTCATAGCAGTCTGTGAGAGACCCTGAAGAGAGGACCCAGCTCAGCCAAACCTAGATCCCTGACCCATGGGAACTGTGAGATAATAAATAGATGTTGTTTCAAGCCATTAAGTTTGTAGGAATTTGTTACACAGCAATAGACAACTAATACTGACATTCTGCAGTTGGCCTATAGGCTTGAGCACATCTGCCTTATTTATGGTTATCTGTGTACATGTTATGTCTACATGCCAGAATGCAATACTTTTGGGTCCCCCTGTGGCAGTGAGGGCATTGCCCTGCACATAGTAGTCACACAGTAAGTGATTTCTAGGCAGGAACTCCAGGCATTTATGATAATAACAAAAATTGTTGGAATCCTCACTATATGCCAGGCCTTGTTCTAGGCACTTTACAAATCTTAATTTATTTAATCTTCACAACAATAATATTAGGTAACCTCTATTAGGATTTCCATTTTGGATGAGAAAGACGAGGCTTATAGAGGACAAACAACTTGCCAAGGCCTGACACTTGTGTATGGCAGAGCTGGGATTCACGTCTTGGATGGCCAGGCTGCAGAGTCTGTGCTTAGAACTGAGAAGAGGTGTGGATCTGTGCCACACAAACATTGTCCTTTTCCGAAGCACCATTAAGAATTCCAGCTCCTCAGTTGGAGTCGTCAACTGTTGGAGGTCAGGAATGTACCTTATTTGACATGAAATTCCACTTTTAATATTCAAAACATGGCTAGGGCTGGCCCGGTTATATAGTGGTTAAGTTCACACACTCTGCTTTGGTGGCCCGGGGTTTGCAGGTTTGGATCTGGGGCGCAGACCTATGCACTGCTCATCAAGCCATGCTGTGGGAGGCATCCCACATATAAAGTAGAGGAAGATGGGTGTGGATGTTAGACCAAGGCCAATCTTCCTTAGCAAAAAGAGGAGAATTGTCAACAGATGTTAGCTCAGGGCTAATCTTCCTCACAAACAAACAAAAAAAGTTTAAACGTGCCTACAGTCGGAGCCTTAAAAAATTGTTTGAGTGAATGAATGAATGAATGAGATGCCTTGAATTGGAAGGGGGGGAAAGAAGAAAAGGGGAACGTATAGAATGCTCTATTTTTAGATAATATACCAGATATTATACCACACGTCTCACACCAACACATTTCTGTACAGTTCCTTTCAATATTATTAGCTCTTCTAGTGCTTATCTGATAGAACGAGTTATGAAATATGATGTGTTTTTCTTGATTTGGAATTGAGAGCAGAAATAATTCATAAGAGGTAAGTGAAGTGGAAGGCAGCTATTGTTCCCAACAAGTGTGTTTATTTCTTATTGGTCTGACTATGTATGCATGCACAGAGAACCCTGGATTATATCTAATTCCGTATTTATAGCAGTTTATTACCTGCAGGGATAAGTGAGGTTATATAATGGGCTCGTTCAAACAACGTACTTGCTTGTATATGCAAATATCTGTCTAAATTGCTTCGAATAATAAGTTTCTTAACATTCTCAACTGAGGGAATTTGGTTTGAAATGTTCAAACATCACCCTTCTTTAGGCCTGCCTACTACAAGTATAGGAAGTGAAAGATGGTTCCTTTTAATGCCAAGTATGTTAGCCACACAATGTTTTCAGAATAAGGAAAGAAGCTCAAGTCTTGTCTCATATTTCATTGTTTTCAGGCACGAGAGTCAGAATAATAGTTTATTTATTTGTAGCTTTTACGATTAAATTGCTTTGGTTTCTTAACCCAGAGAAAATGTGTATGGGAGATTTCCACTAACGATGGGGTCACCCTTTACTTAATAAAAGTGGCCTCTGCCATTTTAGCTAGTGCGTTTTGCTCCCTAATAAAACTGATGTAACTGTGCTTTATTTCTTTAGCCTTTCTTTTGTCTTTCTCCTCTGTTTTATTGCCATCCTGGCTGTGGCACACAAATCTGGTCACATCACACTGTGCTCAGAACTTTTTACTGGTTCTCCCAGTCCCCTCAAGGGAAAGGGCACACTGCTCGGCCTGACATCCAAGGCCTTTGACATCCAGCTCCTACTCCCCTGAGGGACTTTATCTTTCAGTGGTTTTCCCCTCTCCTCAGCCTCCGTATTCCCACCCTCCTGCTCTATTTTTGGTTTCTCAAATTTTCTATGATCTCCAAACCATGGGCCTTTGCATATGTGGTTCCTTCTGTCTTGTTCATCTTCCTTTCCCACCCCTCAGCCCTGACAGACTCTTCAGGTTCCCACTAAGATGGCGCCGCCTCTGAAGCATTCCCTCAGCTGAGGTTGGGCGCCCTCTTCAGGGCTGCCATGGCTCCAGTGCACACCCCACCACAGTCTCAGTTCATTAGCGTTGTCTGACTCTCTTGCTGGACTATGACCTGAGAGCTAGAACTCTCTCCTCTCTGTCTCTGGGGTCCCAGCCCTCAGCACAGGGGCCTAGTTCACAGAAGAAACTAAAAAAACACGAAAGAAAAAATCTGTTGAATGAATGTTCTCATTGCTCTCCTGTAACCTTCATTTCTCCACTTTGGGTGGATCTAAATTGCCATTAGTACAGTTTATAAATTTCATTCAAAATTAATGACAGTTTAAGTAAAATAAAAGCTGTTAGCACAATAGAAAATTTCCTGAAAACAAAACTAACTTTTGAAATTTAAACCCCATGAAATTCATTGCTATAATTTAAAGCACAAATTTGAAAACCAGTATTTCAAATTTTAGGCCCTAGTATTGCTTCCAAATCAATCAGTTTTCAATTGTTACAGACCCCAGTCATTGTATGGGAATAAGCCCACACAGATGACGCTGCTTCTCACCATCCCACGCAACTTTTCTTAGAAAATGTGACAAGTATTTTTTCTGCTGGCATAATAATAAAAGGAAGAGTCAATACAGTAAGACTTTGCTTCATGTAGTACTAGTACAGGGCAGAAAAATAGCTAAGAAGATCTAAAGAAGTCTTCTAAAATATAGTGTTTATGAGCAAAATTGATTTTTATTTAGAACAGAATCCTCTCTGTATAGTGCACACTATTGCCTTTGGTATCTCCCCAGCGATTGTCAGCAGCAATAACAGTTACACCAAAGAGAAGAGATGAGACTTAATAATTTAGGTGTGTTCCTAACTGAATCCCAGTGCTCTCCTGGATGGAGGTGACTTTAAAACTGATACTGCAAGTTGATGAAGTCGTGGTTTTATTTTTATTTTGAAGATTCTAGTAGACTTTGGTCTAAAGACTTTGTGAACTATAAATCACTGTTGGAGTTTTGCTTAGAGTCTTAAACTGTCATTATCAGTTTGAATTTTTAGAGCCAGGGGGCCCTGTTTATACATCATATAGTTCTTATTTGAGAAAAACTCCAGTGACATTCTTGTTCAGGAAACTGAAGCAGACCTGACCCCACTTACCAGGACTGACTGACTTAGGTCTGCTGGAAAGGCATTCAGCGGCTCACCAGGCAAGTCAGGAAACAAGAACAAAATGAGAGAAGAGAATATAAGATATGGAGGGTGTATTAGCTTCCTAAGGCTGCCGTAAGAAGGTACCACAAACTTGGTGGCTTACAACAACAGAAACCTACTCTCTCACAGTTCTGGAGGCCAGAAATCCAACATCAGGGTGTGGGCAGGATTGATTCCTTCTGGAGGCTCTGAGGGAGAATCGGTTCCATACTTCTCTCCTAGCTTCTGGGGGTTGTCGGCAATCTTGGGTGTTCTTTGGCTTGTAGATGCATCACTCTGATCTCTGCTCCATGTGAAGACGTGGCCTTCCCCACTGGGTGTCTCTGTGTCTATGTCTCAAATCTCCTTCTACTTTCTCTTGTAAGGACACCAGTCATTGGATTTAGGGCCCACCCTTCTGCAAATATGCAAATATCTCATCCAGGATGACCTTAAGATCCTTAATTACATCTGCAAGGACCCTATTTCCAGATAATGTCACATTCACAAGTATCAGGGGCTAGGACCTGGACGTATCTTTTGGGGAGATATAATTCAATCCACTAATGAGGGAGAGTGCACCTGGGTAAAATTCCTTCCTGCTTTGACGCTCCCAAGAGCCCTCTCTATTCTGACCCAAAACTTTCTTCTCCAGCCTGAAGCAACCCCCACTCCCACCTCTTATTCACACTGTTTACAATAAAACCAGAATCGGAGATAACATTGTGAGGACACTTTAGAGACTGAAGAAAAGAAACTTAACCAAGAAACCAACAAGGAAGGAAGATTGGTCCTAAAATCCCAAAAGATTGAAACATAGAACTAGTGATGTATAACATGGTCTGACAAACAAAATTGCATATATGTTCATAGAAAACATCTGGAAGGATATATACCGAAAAGTTAGTAGAGGCAATCCCTGGATTTTGGGATTATGGGATCTTAAACTTTTTCTTTTTATGTGTTTATATTTTATAATTTTAGGTAATTTTAAAACACCTCTTTAAACATTAGAACTATTAGTTTATGAAGAGATAACGAGACCAGGGAACGGCGAAGAATTGTTCACCTGGTCTGGCCTTGCCAAGAGGCAGTTGCTCTGAAACCAAGTAGAGAAGGTGGAATAAGATCTTTCCTGGAATCTCCTTCTATGGCTACGAAGTCCATGCACCATCTCCTGGTGTCTGGTCATTATCTGGATGATCTTACTGAATTGTAGACATAAGAGCTGGAAGAAATCTCATAGATCTTCTGGTCTAAACTTCTAATTTTACAAACCAGGAAAGAGAACCCTAGAGAGAGTGGTAGACTCTCCTAAGGCCCCATGGACAAAGGTGGGGCTGAGACCCCAGGTGGGGTTTCTGTGACTGCAGGCGGCTGCTGTCAAGGTCTTGGGCATGGACCCCCTGACTAACACGAGTCATAGTGTCTATTTCCAGTTCAGCTTCTAATGAATAAGCCACTTATCTACACCACTACTAGGTATGCAACATTTGTGAAGACTTATTCATTGAACAGTTACTGAATACCTGTACCCTGTTCCAGCATATGCTGGTCAGTGGGAATGAAGAGAAATAGACAAGTGTTCAGGATGTACCTAGTTAAGAAGAAACTGTAATCTAAATGTCCCCAGGCCTAGCCAGGCTATAGATGCAGATGTGGTCATTTTACTATTAAGGTCCAGCTCTCTGTGACTGAAGTTCCCAGTTGCTATACTGGGAATTCAACACCCTCACCCTACTTATTTTAGGGAGTCTCAAGACATAGGGACATGAGGGTTTGGGTTTTGCTGGTGGTGTCTCACAGACACTCAGCAGCAGCTCTGCTCATGTCCCCCCAGGGCCTCATTTGGGATGTCAATGGTCCGAAAACCATTTGAGGAGGTGTGATGGTTAATTTCATGTGTCAATTTGGCTAGGTCACGGTACCCAGACATTTGGTCAAACATTATTGTAGATGTTTCTATGAGGATATATTTTAGATAAGATTAACATTTAAATCAGTAGTCTTTGAATAAAGCAGAGTACCCTCCATATTGTAAGTGGGCCTCATCCACTCAGGTGAAAGCCTTAATAGAAAAAAGACTGACGTCTCCAGAGGGAGAGGGAATTCTGCCGACAGACTTGGCCTTCGGACTCGAGCTACGGCTCTTTCCTGGGTCTCCAGCCTGTTGGCCTACCCTGCAGATTTTGGACTTGTCAGCCTTTGTAATCTTGTGAAATCTCTCTCTCTCTCAATCTCTCTCTTTCCCCCCTCCCCCCATGGATACATAGATAGATTGATTGATTGATTGATAGATCTACATATGTACAGATACAGTGGTAAAGGAGATATCTATCTGTCTAGCTAGATCTATCTATCTATCTAGATCTATCTATCTATCTATCTATATATCTATCTATCTATCTATCTATCTATCTATCCATCCTTGCAATTGGTTCTATTTCTCTGGACAACCTTGACGAATACAGGAGGAGAACTAACTATCACCACTAGTCCACCCCAGAGAATCCTATTTCCTTGCTATTCTAGGGACTGTAACTCTGCTGCTACTACACAGCTCCCAGCAGACCCTGCTGCTTTGTCCTAGGACAGAAATGGGAGAATGCCACCATCCTCAACTCTGTCAATCTTACTAGCTAGAGGCCTGGAGCAGCTAATATGACAAAAGCGGGTAATGCCTAATGGCAAAAACGACTTATAAAATTTCTTAAAACATTTTTTTCACTAAAATGAAACTATAAAAATAGCAAAATAAATAAAAAAAGCATTGATAATATTTTATAGATTTAAAATTATTCAGAATGTGCTGCATACGTTCCCATTTCCCATCTTTCACTCTCTGGACGCTTCTCAGGGTGTGCTCCCCTGTGGTATGCTTGTAAATTGACATTTTTATGCTAAAAAGTTTTTTCTTCTCTGTCTGATTCTTCATCCACATATTTGATGTGTTTTGTACTTTTTGACATGGACTTATTGGCTCGCTCATGTCCTATTGTGGTCCCAGGGGTATGGAGCAACTTGAATAAAATACTAGCCTCACTACTTATTATGGGGAAAAGGCAATATTATCCTTGTGGTACAGAAGTGGAAACTGAGGCTCAGAGATGCCAAATAATTCCCCTAATGTCCCTCAACTTGAATGTCCTGAAGCTGGCCCTGAACCCAGGGTTGTGAGAATCCAAGCCCACACTGACTTTTGTGAATTAGATGCTTTGGGGGATTTTTATTTAATTAGTTCGGTGTAGCTGGTAGTGACTTGCCAACTTTGTGCCACCACTTAGAAGGTTATTCAAATCCTTATCCATGTCCACGATAACCTCCCCACATGGCCTGTGCTGTCTGTTCCTCTTACATGTGACCCCGTTCTCTCCCTCCGTCCTCTCAGACTCAGCTGGCTGGTCTCCAGCCCTTGTTTACTTCCCCATGGCTTCCTTGATCTGTCCTGTCTTTGGTCCATCTTCTCTGCCTTCTGTTGTACCTCAGTTTTCTATTCCCTACTCCTAGGTAACTCCCCACAACTATTTTTTTCATCTAATTATTCCTAGTAAAAATGAGTTTAATGTATACAAAGCACAATTCTCACGGTTGCAAATAAAGGCACTGGATTAGTCAGCACAAGTGACTGAAACCCAACCCAATCAGTTTTAAGGATTTAATTGGCTCAGGTTCCTGTGAAGTCTGGGAGTGACTGCCTTCAGGCATGGCTGTATCAAGTGGCTCAAGCAATGACATGAGGACTTTGTCTTACTTCATTCTCAGATAGACTCTCTCCACCATGGCAGCAAGAATTCCCTGGCATATCCAGGCTGCCACTTAGCTTATCCATTCCTTAGCTCTCTTGATCCCAGGGCAAGAGAGAGCAACTCCTCCCCAACCCCATCCTCACTGTCAGCTCTCATCCAAACCCCCTATAAGATTTAGATTCTCTCTGCTTGGGTTGCATACCCACCCCTTTGGCAATGGAGTGGGGACATGTTTGACAGCCTCAGTGACGTTCCACAAAATGGGTGTAATATTACCCATTCCCTTCAGAAAAGGAAGCAGGGGAGACCAATAACATGTCCACCTCAGGTCCATATAATGAACTTTCTGTGAGGGAGACTCATGACAGCAGAGAGAGTGCGAGTGCTTTCCTTAGCCATCAGGACCACGCAGGCTGATTTGGGAAGATTTACCCCCCACACACACTTCCAGTTGGACTGGGATGGGAGGGTGCCCAGCATTTGATCCAGAGAGGCCAGGAAAAAACAGCCGAAGGTCACAGGCACACTCAGGACCCTGAAGCCCCTCCCTGGTCATAAATGTCCCATCCACGCAGGGGCCTGCCAGAGTCTCTGTGGAGAAGAGCGTGGAGAGTGCCCAGCCCCTTCTTCCTCTCCTTGAGCCCAGAGCAGCCTTAGGACTGTTCTCAATAAGCATATTCCCAATGTACTTCTTTTTTCTCCCAGATCTAAATGATGCTGCTGCTGATAGTGATATCATAAATATAAAACTAAAATGTACTGAGCACCAAGGACTGGTCAAGATGCTTTAGATGCATTAACTCATCTAATCCTCTCCACAAATTTGTTTTATAGCTAAGAAACTGAGGCATAGAGAAATTAAGAAATTTGCCCAAGATCATATAGCTAGCAAGTGGAGAGCTGGGCTTTGCACTCAATTAGTCCCTTAACCAATAATGAAAAGTAATGTTAACTGAGCACGTATTAAGTCCCAAGGGTTTTATATGGATTATCTTCTTTAATTTTTACAGCAGCCCAACAATGCAGTGACTATTATCATCCTTACTGCATAGAAGAAGAAAGTGAGGTGTAGGAGGTTAAGTAACTCACTCAGTCCCCAAAGCCTGCAGTGGACTGACTCTGCTAAGCAGCCGGGAGCCATTGCCGGGAGCCGAGCAGCCAGGAGTTGCAAACAGCAGAAAGCTACGTTCGAAGCTGCGCTTTTGGAAAATTAATCTGGCAGCAGTGGCAAAGATAGACTGTCTTTTCTCGGCTCAGCAGCACCAGCTGGAAGCCTTGACTATGGAGCCAGCACGTGGCAGGGCTGGGTTAGAACCACATCTGTCTGATTCCAGCGCCAGGCTCAGATCCCCTAAGCCAGGCGGCCTGGAGCTGGATGACGGCCTTTGGCTCAAAAGCCCCCTTTCCTCATGGCAGGTACTTTGAGCCTCACTTCCTTGCTGCACTTCCTCTTCCTTTGAACCCTTATATTGGCCCATCTCAGCAGCAGACAGTTCCTCTGAGTAGATTACACCCTGAAAAGCCCGAATCCACCACCAACTAGAGTTGGTAAACCTGCAATACTTCCTGTTGAATTGGGTCCTGGGGGCAGAAACCGCATTGTTATTTATACCCGAAGCTCTTTATTCATGGTGCTCTACAAAACACAAAAGGCTAAGTCCTCTGTCTTAGGGAGCCAACAGACCACAGACATCCATAAGACAGCAGAGAATAAATTCTCTCCCCTCTCCTCACAGTGTAACTTCCATTCTGCCAGCACAGTCCCCTCCGCTGCCTCTTTTTCTTTCTTTCATTACCTTCCTCTGAGCAGTCTTACTGCTGAAATAGACTCCAAATTAACACATCAGGTTTCCTCTTTTCCAAAAAGTCTCTGAAATTTGCCTGTTCTGTGATGCTGTTCACTCAAAACACCCCCTGCTGTCTTTATTTTGTTCTGCTTTTTTTTTGTCCTGGCTTGTATCATTTGTTTCTTTGTATTGAAAGCTTGTCAGTTCAGGGAACCTGGCATGTATTAATTAGGAGGATGGTCCAGCGCACGACACAGCTTGATGGAAAGCAAGTCTGAGTGGGGAATTGGGCAGAGAATCAGACAGAAGCTGCAGCTAGTAGGAGTAGGGGAGATGGCTTAAGACCGTGACCCAATTTTCAGACCCAGGGTGACCAACAGTCAGCCTTTTGTGCCGTGATTCTCCATTTCAGCTAAGCCGGTCTTCGACTTGTGCCATAAACACGCATGTCAGGTCCCACTTCTGTGCCTTTGCCCAATTTGTTCCTCTCTGCCAGGATGCCTTTCCTTCTCTCTTCTACGGATCGGAATTCTACTGATTTTCAAGGCCAAAATGAAGTCCTTTCTCCTCCAAAAAGCCTTCCATGTCTCCTTCAGTCCTAATTAACCACCATTTTCATCACACTCAGACAGTGTTTGCATCACAGAATCTAGCCCTTGATTATGTAGTCTTCTCGATGAGAACTGTCTCAGCCTCTCCAGTCATCAAAGAGGAGAGAGGTTCAGCCAGACACAGGTTGAATCAGAAAGAGGCTTGTTAGCTGCTTCAGGCCAGACATGCCCTGGGAGCGGTCCTGCACCCATCCCCCAAGGGCAGCAGGGGGAGAGGGACAGAGGATTACACAGCAGCTGGCCTCTAGCATCTCCCAGGGGAATCACCAGCCATTGTTGAAAAACATGACTAAGTATACGAATCTCTGCTGCTGCCAGCTGCGTAGAGTTGCCTCTGTGAGAAGCAGCTCAATTGCAAACGGCTTCTGCGATTTGAAGTGTTGGAATTTTGGACTCATATCTGAAATATCTATTTCTTGTCCTGTCCACAGGTTTTAATACACGTGCTGAACACTGCTGGGGCTCCATCTGGTCCCCTCAAAGTCCTTTTTCAATTTCTGGGTGTCCTACTGTTGGCTTCTATGTTTGCTTCCAACAGCCAGCACCAGGGACTCTCTTGAGAAGACGGGAGCCAGGAGTGCCTGGGAATTTACATCCTCCCTGGGGGGCCCTCAGTCAAGACTGGCTGCTGCCCAACATGTAACTCCAGCTCCCTGCCCAGAGTTGGGACAAAGTCTGAGACGTAACTTACACTCCATGGCTCTCCATGAGGTCAGGCGAAGGCTGGGACTTGGCCTGAAATGGCTCCTTGGCTTGTCTTCTTCCTGTTCTCTGTCCTGCCTGTCTGTCCTCCCTCCTCCATGCCCCTGCTTCCCACTGATTTTTCCCAGGGAGCAGTTCTTTAAAAAATCTTTGCACATGAATCCTCATCTCCAAGTCCATTTCTGGTAGAAATTTACCTAAGATAACACAAATGGCGCATCTCTTCATTGGTCATTGGCAGTCACACACCGCCCACCCCACGCCACCCCCGCCAGTTTCCGCCTCTTTGAATCATGATTGTCATTCTCTTTGAGGTAGCCCTCCAGGACCTAACTCCAACTAAATTTTGTCCTACCACAGAGCTCCTATTTTAAGTCAGATCATTCGAAAAGTGGCCTCCAATACAGCGAAAATCCACCCAGTCATTCCTAGGCGATGTGATAACAGAGATACAGTCAGAAACTTATTTTCATTTATTCTATTTATAACATAAAATTTATCTTTGTTTTTGGACTTTCCCCGTTTAAAAAATTTCTATGTAATACATTTAAGGACATCTGTGTACTAAAATGTTTGGTCTGTGAAATAGCAGAACCATTAGCACCAAGAGGAGTCATGGAGCTTGTATATACTATGAAAACAATCATTGTTCCTTTTGGTCATGGGTAAAGGTTTTATTTCATTTTTACA
Organism: Ceratotherium simum simum; assembly: GCF_057802395.1. Taxonomy (NCBI): domain Eukaryota; kingdom Metazoa; phylum Chordata; class Mammalia; order Perissodactyla; family Rhinocerotidae; genus Ceratotherium; species Ceratotherium simum. The sequence goes on along the minus strand of NC_141923.1, from coordinate 15,557,518 downwards.
TCCCAATGTTTGCAAAGATAGCCGATTGAATGTCATCATTCATCCTCCTAGGAAACAGTAGTACCTTCCCCCTTTATTGACTTTGGATGGTGCCAAGGTAGTCACAGAACAATTTCATTCATCTTTCTAGATCCTACTTTCTTGGTATTGTAACTTGCTTCTGCATCCTGGCCCTGCCCCAAACCCTTCTAATAAGACCTCGAGTAACAAACTTATCCCTAAAACTCCGGCACCATGTTGTCACCTTTCCTGCAAGAATGCATATTCACTCTTTACCTCCCCAAGCCCAAAGCGGGTCTTGGTAGTTTTTTGTTCTCCTATTGTGCTTGGCATGGGGCCAGGGTCACCCCTGTCAAATGCATCAGTCACATGGAAAATGAAAGTCACAGACTACTTTAGATCAAGCCAGGCAAAGAGGGTTTGTCCAAGATTCAACCTATTCCCGGGTCCAGGCGCCTTTGCAAACTAGAGCCTAAATTGGCAACTGAAATGTACTTTTCTGAAATGTAATTTCTCAAACTTCTTTAGCTATCTGCCATAAGGCGCATTTGGGTTTTCTTTCTAGCTCTATTGTTCTACAACTTGATCCCTTTTCCTGCCTCTCTGAGAAATTCAAGTTTTCCTGAACTTAAGGATTTTAGTACTTTAAATTTCTACGAAAGACAGTTTATTAGGAAACCTTGTATTTACTCAGGTATGCAGCAAGTCCCATGTGGCAGCAGGCTAAATGTGATTCCTTGAAATTCTGTTCCGTGTGGACCCCCAGGAGACAAATGTAACATTTAGTCATCAATAGGATAATTTAGGTTCATTCTTTCTACTTGCCTTCCATAGAAGGGATTGGAGTTCACGCTGGTATTCTCTAGAAAACGGAACTACCTTCCTGCCCTATAGAGGTATGTTGTTATTGAAAGAGCCAACTATTTCCTGTGTAGGCTTCCTCTGTGCTTTTGGATTTAAGCATAGTGTCTTTTCGGACGTGCTGACTTTTTATGGCTTCAGCAAGGTAATAGTGTATAAATGCCGTTGGCCGTTTACCATTTGGGATTCAACTCCACGTCTGGATCTTGTTATGTAGGCGTTTTCAGAGCATTACAGCTCAGCTGTGAAAGCACTCTGGCTTGAAGTGAAAATACAGTAGAACCTTGCTAATCTAACAACTTAATAACACTTGCCACCCCTTCACAGCAAGGACTTAATAGTAAGACTCAAAGTGAGGCTTCATGTTTTCAGAATGCACAGGAACACATTCCACTGATGACTATGTTATCATAAATAATCTCTAACTTTGTTTATTAAAGCAAATGGAACAACATTTCTTTACTGCTGCGCTATCCTTTTAATTCAGCCATCAAGGACAGCCTCAAAATACCAGCGAACTTGACTGAGACATTCTGGCTTATGCTCTGCATTCTATCCTTAGGTGCCAAGACTCTATGAGAAATGTGTTGGGGTCCTGGGGGCATTTGGTGTCTTCAGGTGTCTGAAGACTAGAGGGATGCTCTAAACTGCTTTCGATACAGAAATCCAAAATCCATGTTAGAGTATTTATTTTACTACGGACTTTATTCACACATACATAATTATAATTATTTGGGCAGAAAAGTTAAGTCCATTTTCTCACTCTGTGGGGGCAAAAGAAGCGCTCATATTCATATTAAAGTTGTTTCCAGTTATCTCTAAATGATTTCCATGGCATATACTAGTTAAATTTGTTTTCTATTTATCATCTTCCCCTTCATAAAAGACATTGTATTTCAAAAAGAAGAAAGACTGAAAAAAGTGACCTATTGTTGTTTTTGAAATGTAACTGATCTGACCTAAAATTTTGCTAACTCTAATCAGGATATTACAGTTGAAATGTTCTGTTTGTGTGTGTGTGTGTGTGTGTGTGTGTGTGTGCGCGTGCGCACGCGCGTGCATCTAGTATCATTATACTCTTTTTTTTTTTTTTTTTTTGTGAGGAAGGTCAGCCCTGAGCTAACATCCATGCCAATCCTCCTCTTTTTGCTGAGGAAGACTGGCCCTGAGCTACCATCCGTGCCTATCTTACTCCACTTTATATGGGATGCCGCTACAGCATGGCCTGGCAAGGGGCGCGTTGGTGCGCACCCGGGATCCGAACCCGGGCCACCAGCAGCAGAGCGGGCGCAGTTAACCGCTAAGCCATGGAGCCGGCCCCTCATTATACTCTTCTGTATGAGGAAACTTTTTACAGATCCTGGAAGGCAGCTCTCAGTAACAAAGTTTAGTGGAGATACAAGAGGGAAAATTGATGGCTCATGTTTACTAGTTCCCATGAAAATGACTACCAATCTATTCACTGAATCTGTTTTCTATTGAGTATAGCACTCGCATCTGAGTACAGCATAAATCCTCTGTAGAAATGGATCTGATCATTTTTAGCAACTTTGGAAGTATCTTGATGGTTTATGGTATGAACCAGTATCATGCAGGCTTCCTGTAGGTGGGGCTTTAGAATGCCGCATCTTTGGTTAATTCAGAATAGGGTCTAGGTATGATGCGTTGAACTGCTTTGTGGAGATCCCTTATGTTTTGGCAAGAAGTTGTTCAAAACTTCTAAAGTAATTGTTATTCACTCTCTTGTTACTCCATGTAAGTTTAGAGATGGTATTTGTCAAAGATGGAAAAGACACCTGAGAGTTTGCCCTGAGTTGGGTTGTCCCAAGTGATGTCAATTTAACATCACTCCTTATAAATAAATTACTACGGACCAGATCATCATAACTGAAGCTTTTCTTCAAGAAAAGGGTGTTCTTCCATATATGCAAATTGAACCAGATATTTCTCTTGTCATAAACTCAGTGTCATCGAATGTGACAGGAGAAACCTCACCAGTAATCCAATATTTCAAATAATTCTTAGGTGATACCTTAACCCTCGAGGGAAAGAATTCCTAGAAAATCAGTGGAGAACAACCCCTGGGGGTTGTGTCTTAATTATTCCAAGAAGTTTTCTGGGTTTCACGATCAGTATGATCTTTCTTGCTGAATTCTTGGAAATCTACAGGCAATCTGTTGTAAATTTAAAAATTATCCTTTACAAATATATGTGAGATTATGTCCCTGCCTTGCTCAAAACACTCCTATTACTTTCCATGACATTCAGAAGAAAATTCAGTCCTCACCATGCTTCCAAGCTTCCTCATGAGCCGGCCTCTGCCTGACCCTGTGGCATCCTTGCCTCCCTCGCTGGGCTCCCCTCACCATGGCCTCCTCCATACTCCAGCCTCGAGCCTGTCCACTCACTGTCCCCTCTGCCGGAAGTACTCTTTCCCCAGATGACTCACCCTGAGGCCATGTCTCGTTCCCTTATTCAGGTCTCTGCTCAGATGTCTCCCCTCCTCAGAGAGGTCTACCCTGACTCCCTGTTATGGGCTGAATTGCATCCCCACAAAATTCATATGTTCAAGTTCTAACCCTCAGTATCTCACTATTCGACTGTATTTGGAGATAAGGCCTTTAAAGAGGTGATTAAATTAAAACAGGCTCGTTAGGGTGGGCCCTGATCCCCTATGACTGTCATCCTCATAAGAAGAGGAGATGAGAAGAGACAGAGGCACCAGACACGTGCACACACAGAGAGACAACCAGGTGAACAGACAGCAAGAAGATGGCCATCTGCAAGCCAAGAGGAGAGGCCTCAGAAGAAACCAGCCCTGCCAACACCTTGATCTTGGACTTCCAGCTGCTAGAACTGTGAGAAAATAAATGTCTGTTGTTTAAGCTGCACAGTCTGCGATATTTTGTTATGGCAGCCTGAGCGGACTAATACACCCGCCAACCTAAAAGGCCATCCCCTGACTCTACCCCACACTCTTCATAGCACATGGGAAGCCGAACCTATTTATTTATTTATTTATTTATTGCTGGGAAAGAGTCACTCTGAGCTAACATCTGTTGCCAATCTTCCTCTCTTTTTTTTTCTCCCCAAAGCCCCAGTACATAGTTGTATATTCTAGTTGTAAGTCCTTCTAGCTCTTCTATGTGAGCTGCTGCTGCAGCATGGCTTCTGACAGACGAGTGGGGTTCCGAGCCCAGGAACCAAACCTGGGCTGCCGAAGCGGAGCATGCGGAACTTTAACCGCTAGGCCATCAGGGCTAGCTTCAATATTTATTTTTTTATTGAGATATAATTGAAATACAATGTTATATTAGTTTTCCAGCTGTATCACATAATGATTCGATATATGTATAAATTGTGAAATGATTACCACAATAAGTCTAGTTCACATCCGTCACCTCACATAGTTACAATTTTTTGTTCTTGTGATGAGAACTCTTAAGATCTACTCTCTTAGCAACTTTCAAATATACAAGACTATTATTAACTATAGTCATCATACTACTATACATTACATCCCTAGGACTTACCTATTTGAACTGGAAGTTTGTGACTTTTGACCACTTTCACACATACTAGGTGTTCAATAAATATGTGATTAATGAATTAATAAATATATTAAATAGTGCACAGTAGCCCAGGTCTACAATAACTGTAGTAGGAGCTTTGAGCCACATATAAACACAGATTTTGAGGTCCTGTATTTAACTCGAAGGAACCAACTTATTCCCTAAATGTATAGTAACTTGTATTGAAATGACTATAATCCTGTCAGGCACCTTGAATATGACATTGAAATGAACCTAATAACTAGAGAGGTATTAAGTGAGAGCTGTGAATATGAAATCAAATTCAAGAACATAAAATGGTTTTTTTCCTGCTTTCATGGTCATTATACTATATTTGGAATAATTAGGAAAAAATACACCACAAAGAAGCTCATGTTCAAAAAGGCGGAGACACTTGAAAGTCTTTGAACACCTCACCAGAAATAATTTAATCCACTAAGATTAAAATTTCAGATCAAAGGTAGCAAAAATATGGAAAGGGAAGAAAGGCAGTTGTGAGATTTCCCATTCCCACACACATAGATGGGGGGTTCCTATAGCAAATAATTTCCCTTTCTACCACCAATAAGGAATAGCATTATATCCCTGTTCTTGGAAACATAGCTGGTAGTTTCCATCACTCATGATCTGATTGGTCTAGGAAGAGATAAACAAAAGAGAAAAAAATAATAATGATACAGAAGGATGAATCTTTACCATTGTATAATCAATCAACATACATTGACTACTGGCTATTATTTGAAATTCAATCCATAGTGTTGTAGGAAAATCCAACATTATATGCAAAAGCTTCATGTGATTTACATAATAAGCAAACCTACATTAAATGGCAATGGACATTAAGCCTCTCTCTGGAATGTAAGCTGGGGCCATGATGCTGATTCATCTCTGTATTTCAAGATCCTTACATATGGCTAGGGCTCCATTAATATTTGTTGAATGAGTAACTGAATATCATAATAAAAGTAAAAATATGGCGGTGGCTCAGTTTCTTGAGTGATCTATGAGTCATGAATTCAAAGCTGTTAGAATCTTTAAAAAGACTTCAGTCGGCAAGCTTTGTAGGGCAAACACAGGCTATTGGACATCCAGTCCAACGATACAGAGATTCCCTACACTCACCCTTCCGGTCAGACAACATCCCGGGTCCACCATTGACTGCCTTATTGGCAGCAGCAGTGTGGCTGTTGTTTTGTCTGCCCTGCACATAGCCTTCTTTGGATAATAGCATCTCAATTTGCCTTTCTCACTCTTGATTTACACAGTTTAGGTGGAGCCAACTCCCTCCCCACCCCTAGACATGAAGATGGGCAGTCGGCTCAGGTCAGGCCAATCTGAGGTTTCCTTGACCACTGTGATTGGTTTAGGGACATTAGGTGACTCAAGACAGACCCATAAGACTCAATCCCAGGATTCACGTTGGGACTTTTGAGGGGAAAAAAAAAGCCCTGTCTTTCTACTAGACTTTAGACTTTTGGATGTTGGCCTGATGCTAGTCAGTTTACCCATGTCAGCAGAGAGGTAAGCAGACTCTAGAGCTGGAGAAAGCGTGTGTGTGTGTGAAAGAGAGAGAAAATGAGGGAGAAAAAGAGAGAGAGAGAGAGAGGCAACCACTACCATTTGTTGCTTGGATACAGCTATGTCTCAAACTGGATATACCCATTTGTCTTGGTTATATCACCAATAAATTCCCCTACGTGCTTCAGCGAATTTGAGTTGATTTCCTGTGGCTTGCTAGCAAAATAATATGAATAATACAGCAACACAGAGCAAGCCTCAGACTAGTCTGCTTCTCAGTGGAGCCTCCCACGGTGAAAGCAGTTGTCAAGAGCAAGGGATACAAATTGATGGACCAGCATGTAACTGGGAAAGTTATCTCGCCTCTCTGTGCCCGAATTGCTGCATCTATGAAAAGAGAATAATAATAAAACCTGCCTTATAGCATTATTAATTAAATAAATCAATATGAAAAGTATTATATGAAAGTATCCCAAATGTTGGCCAATATTGGTATTATTATTATTATTCCCACTTTAAGAATGATTATATCAGTGCCAGAGTTCTGTTGCTCTATGGGAAGGCACCACTTGGGCATCAGATTTGAATGGGTACCAAGTTGGATTAACTATCCAAAGGGTCTATTATGGGATAAATTGATCATTTATTCAATCGTTCAAGAAGGAAGTCCATATGCAAGTCTGGGATCTGGCCTGACACCTGAACCCACAAAGAGCACCCATAGATAAACATGAGGCCCCTGGAGGGCACGGTGCCTCATCAGTGCAAGAGCCTCTAAGGACCAGGAGGCCTGGGGCTCCAGCTACACCTGTGGAACCAGCCAAATTTCCCTTCACCATAGAATCCAGTAGGGAAACGAGTATTTTTAGAGGAATTGAGGGAAAAGGATAATGGTAGCTTTAGCTTGACTCTTGAGGCTGTTGTGAGAGAAAATAACAGTGTTGGTAATTTCTCCTTCCTGTTTAAGCACTTTGGGGAAGTGCCGTCCCCTAAATTAAACTGGGAAGTAAGAGAAAACCAGTTCCCATGCCAGCACGCAGACCCTCAGGCGCACTTGGCCACAGATTTCTAGCACACGGGAGTTCTCGGAGAGGAGAACTGGGGAACTGGGCCAGGCTGCAATACAAGATTTCCCCTCTGATGTGGAAAAAAAGAAAGAGAGAAAGAAATTCAATCATCTCAGTCAAAAGTGTATTGAGATCTTCTTCCCAAACCCTTTATCTTTCTCCGTCTCTTCTTCCTCCTCCTCCTCCTCCTTCTTTTTCTTATTGTAGTAACATATACATAATATAAAATTTACCATATTAACCGTTTTAAAGCAGACAGTTTAGTGGCATTGAGTACATTCGCATTGTTGTGCAACCATCACCACCGTTTATCTCTCGATCTTTTTCATCTTCCCCTTCTGAAACTCTGTCCCCATGAAACAACAACTCCCTCTTCCCCCAGCGCCTGGCAACCCCCATTCTACTTTCTGTCTCTATGCATTTGACTTTTCTAGGAACCTCACATTAAAGGAATCATGCAGTATTTGTACTTTTGTCGCTGGCTTATGTCACTTAGCATAATATATTCAAGGTTCATCCAGGTTGTAGCGCGTGTCAGAATTTCCTTCCTTTTTAAGATTGGATATTATTCCATTGTACGTACCACATTTTGTCTGTCCATTTCTCTGTTGGTGGATGCTTAGGTTGCTTCCACCTTTTGACTATTAGTGGATAATGCGCCTATGAACATGGGTGTACAAATACCTCTTCAAGTCCCTTTCAATCGTTTTGGGTGTATGCCCAGAAGTGGAGTTGCTAGATCATAGGGTAATTCTATGTTTAATTATTTGAAGAACCCTCATACTGTTTTTCCACAGCAGCTATAGCATTTTACATTCCTACCAGCAATCCACAATGGTTCCCATTTCTCCACGTTTTCACCAATATTTGTTATTATTTTTTTTTTTAATAATGGCCATGTTAATCAGTGTGAAGTGGTATCTCATTGTGGTTTTGATTTGCAATTCCCTAATGGTTAGTGATGTTGAGCATTGTTTCATGTGTTTATTGGCCATTTGTATATCTTCTTTGGAGGAATATCCATTCAAGTCCTTTGCTCATTTTTTAAATTGGTTTGTTTGTTTTTTTATTGTTGAGTTGTAAGTGTTCTTTGTATATTATGGATATTAATCCCTATGAGATATAGGATTCGCACATATTTTCTCCCATTTCATGGGTTGCCTTTTCACTCTGTTGATAGTGTCCTTTGATGCACAGAAGTCTTAAATTTTGATGTAGGCCAATTTATCATTTTTTCTTTTGTTGCCTGTGCTTTAGATGTCATACCCATAAAATCATTGCCAAATCCAACGTCATGAAGTTTTTTCCCTATGTTTTCTTCGAAGAGTTTTATAGTTCTAACTCTTATGTTTAGGTCTTTGATCCATTTTGAGTTAGTTTTTGTATGAGGTATAAGGTCCAACTTCATTCTTTAACATGTGGATATCCAGTTTTCCCATCACCATTTGTTGAAAAAAAATCCACCATGTTTCGTTTTGAAATCACTCATGACTGTGAATTTTGAAATCTTCTCTCAGTTCTTTCAGTGTTTGCTTTGTGTCTGGGAATAGGTATATACACATTTAGGACTATTATTATTATTATTATTTTTTTTGTGAGGAAGATCGGCCCTGAGCTAACATCTGCCAATCTTCCTCTTTTTTTGCTGAGGAAGACTGGCCCTGGGCTAACATCCATGCCCATCTTCCTCCACTTTATATGGGACGCTGCCACAGCATGGCTTGACAAGCGGTGCGTCGGTGCACGCCCGGGATCTGAACCGGTGAACCCTGGGTCACCGCAGCGGAGCGGGTGCACTTAACCACTTGCGCCACCGGCCCGGCCCCACTCTTATGTTTTCTTAATGAGTTCATCCTTTTATCATTGTGAATTGTCCCTCTTTTTCTCTGGTTATATTCTTTATCCTGAAGTTCACCTTGTCTGATATTAATATAGCCACTTCAGCTTTCTTCTTATTAGTGTTTGTATATTTTTCCATTCCTTTATTTTAACCTATCTGTGTCTTTCTATTTAAATTAGATCTCTTGTGGGCAACATTTAATTGGATCTTGCTTTCTCATCCAGTCTGAAAATCTCTGACTTTAATTAAAGTGTTTTTATTTAATGTAGTTACTGACATGGGGGGATTTAAGTCTACCACCTTATTATTCTGTTTTCCACTTGGTTATCTGTTATTTTTTCCCTCTTTTCATGTTTTCTTTCAGATTCTATTCTCTCTCTATTGGCTTATTACTAATATTGACGTGCTTTATTTTTTGGTAGAGTACAGAGTTCACAATACACATCTTCAACATTGCAGTCTATTTTCAAATCATAATATACCTTATAATATATAACCTAAGAACCTTACAATAGTATACTCCCATTTCTCCCTTCAGGTCCTTTATACAATTGTTGTCATACATTTTACTTCTACATATATAATAAACCCCACAATATATTGTTATTATTTTTGCCTTAAACCTTCAATTCTTTTTTAAAGAAAATTTTAAATTAGGGAAACATATATTTTATATTTACACACACAGTCACCACTTCCAGTGTTCTTCTGTCCTTTGAGTAGATCCATGTTTCCAACTGGAATCGTTTTCCTTTATCATGAAAAGCTTCCTTTAACATTTCTTATAGTGTAGGTCTCCTGGATGAAAAGCTTTATCTTGCTTTCATTTTTTTTTTCTGTGATGAAGATGAGCCTGAGCTAACATCTGATGCCAATCCTCCTTTTTTTTTTTTTTTTGCTGAGGAAGATTGGCCCTAGGCTACCATCCATGCCCATCTTCCTCTACTTTATATGGGATGCCGCCACAACATGGCTTAACAAGTGGTGTGTCAGTGCGCGCCTGGGATCCGAACCTGCGAACCCTGGGCCACCGCAGCGGAGTGCGCACACTTAACCACCACGCCACCAGGCCGGCCCTTTGCTTTCAATTTGAAGGTTATTTTTCCTAAATATAGAACTCTATTTTGACAATATGTTTTTCCTTCCAGCACTATGACGATGTATTTTCATTGTCTTCTGGCTTGCATTATTCTTGACAAGAAGTCTGTGGATATTCTCATCTTTGTTCCCTGTATATAATGTGTCTTTCTTTCTCTGGCTCCTTTTAAGAACTTCTTTTTTACCACTGGTTCTCAGCGATTTGATTATGATGTACTGTGATGTGCTTTTATATGTATTTTTTCTGCTTGGGATTTGTTGACCCTCTTGGATCTATACGTTTTCATATCAATAAATTTGGGAAAATTTTGGCCATCATTTCTTCAAATAGATTTTCTGTCCCCCCGCTTTTCTAGGGCTCCCATTTCATATACATTAGATCACTTAATCTTGTCCCACAGGTCACTAACGGTCTTTTCATTTTTTTCAGACTCTTTTTTCTCTGTATGTTTCAGTCTAGTTTCTTTTGTGATTTCATCAAGTTCACTGATCTTTTCTTCTCTGGTGTCCAATCTGTTATTAAATAAAAAAATAAATATAAATAAATTTATCCATTGATTTTTTTCATTTCATTTGGTTCCAATGAAATTTTATTCATTTCCTTTTTAGAGTTTTCATTTCTCTCTTCGTTTTGGCTGTGTTTTCCTTTGAGTTCTTGAGCATATTTATAAGAGCTATTTTAAAGTCTTTGCTTGATAATTCTAGTATTGCTGTCATTTCTGTGTCTGTTTCTACGGATTAATTTTCTTCCTGGTTATGGATCATATCTTCCTGCTTCTTTTCATGTCTAGTAACTTTTGCTTGTGATTATAAACATCACATTGTTTTGTGTCTTGATTGTGTTATCTTTCTTTAAAGAGTCTTGAAGTTTATTTTGGCAAGTATTAATTTACTTGTGGACTGGTTTAATTCTTTTGAGCTTATTTTAAAGCATTGTTAGGTTGGGTCTAGAGTATCCTTTACTTTAGGGCTAACTTATCTCTACTACTATGGCATAACTGTTCTGAGGTCTTGAATAACTGCCTCAGTGGTTGTAGTGAGCAGAATAATGGCCTCCCAAAATGTCCACATCCTAATCCCTGGAATTTGGGAATATATTAGGTTATGTGACAAAGGGGAATTAAGGTAGCAACTGGAAATAAATTTGCTAATCAGTTGAGTTTAAAATAGGGACATTATCCTGGATTATCCATGTGGGCCCAAGGGTCTTTAAAAACTGAAGAGGGAGGAAGAAGGGAGAGATTGGGCATAAGAAGGACTCAACTCAATGCTGTTGACTTTGAAGATGGATAAAAGGGGCCATGACTCAAGAAAAGTGGGTGACCTCTAGAAGGTAAAAAATGCAAAGAAACAGATTCTTCCCTAGATCCTCCAGAAAGGAATGCACCATGTCGACACTGATTTTATCCCAGTGGGATCTGTATCAGACGTCTTATCTACAGATCTGTAAGATAATAAATTTGTGTTGTTTTAAGCCACTAAATTTATAGTAATTTGTTACAGCAGCCATGGAAAACTAATACAGTGGTCACTGAGATTTCTCCGCACTGACTGGGTGGAACTCGATTCTTTCTCAGATATTGGGAAAGCTGAGAATGTTTCAGTTCATAGCTCCCTCATGGTTCTTTCACCTTGTTTTGTTTCCCTTCTCTCAGAGATTATAGTCCTTCTGTCCAATGCCTGAAAATAATTATATCATATATATATATATTTTTTAATTTTTTGTTTATTGCAGTAACATTGGTTTATAACATTGTAAAAGTTTCAGGTGTACATCATTGTACTTCTATTTCTGCATAGATTACATCATGTTCACCACCCAAATACTAATTACAACCCATCACCACACACATGTACCAAATTATCCCTTTCACCCTCCTCCCTCCTTCCTTCCCCTCTGGTAACCACCAATCCAATCTCTGTCCCTATGTGTTTGTTTATTGTTGTTATTATCTACTACTTAATGAAGGAAATCATACGGTATTTGACCTTCTCCCTCTGACTTATTTCACTTTGCATTATACCCTCAATGTCCATCCACGATGTCACAAATGGCTGGATTTCATCATTTCTTATGGCTGAGTAGTATTCCATTGTGTACATATACCACAGCTTCTTTATCCATTCGTCCCTTGATGGGCACTTAGGTTGCTTCCAAGTCTTGGCTATTGTGAATAACGCTGCAATGAACACAGGGGTGCATGTACCTTTACAAATTGGTGTTTTCAAGTTCTTTGGGTAAATACCCAGCAGTGGGATGGCTGGATCATATGGTAGTTCTATCCTTGATTTTTTGAGGAATCTCCATACTGTTTTCCATAGTGGCTGTACCAGTTTGCACTCCCACCAGCAGTGTATATCATATATTTTGTTCAGTTGCGTCGTTGTTTACAGCAGGAAGGAAGCAAGTAGTACTAGTTATTACCACATGGCTAGAAGCAGAAGTAATGTGTTCAATTTTGCATATTGAGACACAAATTTATATAGTGTGACTTTTTAAAAACTTCCTTGAGTACAGAACTGAAGACCCATCTCAGACCCACGCTGCCAAATTATAGCACTACCTTCTTTTGGCCTTGGCAGCCACTGCTGAGAATAAAAGGAACTCCCTATGTCTTCACATGGTCTTCCCTCTGTGTGTGTCTGTATCCTAATCGCCTCTTCTTTTAACAACACCAATTACATCAAATTGGGGCCCACTCATCACCTCTTTAAAGACCCTATCTTCAAATACAGTCATTTTCTGAGGTACTGGGAGTTAGGACCTCAATGTATGAATCTGGAGGGGAGAAGAGACACAACTCAGCCCATAACAGCTCGTTTCCATACTCAAAGTTACTGTTTCAAAAAATATTGGGAATCTTTTCTTCCTCTATTTCTGTGGCCTATAGACTCTTCTTTATCATTTAATGGCAGCAGCAAATATTTAATGGTGTAAACTTCATTTGCTGGATAGGGTACCAGGATATGGTCAGCATACAGTTTCCACCCTCAGGGGCTTTCTTTTTGTGGTGGAATGATATTTTTGAAATATTAAAATATTAACTGATTTTTTTTTGTCCTTAGTACCTTCTTTTACCTATTGTCCCACAGACAGATTCCCATATACCTTGAACTCTCACATACCTATGAAAGCAGCTGAGATCTGGACCAATGGAGGGAGGCCTTACAGACAAGAATGAGCGAAAACTCCACAGTTAACTGACAATGAAATACCAAGCAAAAATGAGGATGCCTGCATCAGATGACCACGTTGAGGACCAGATGCCCATCCCCACAACCCAGAACTTAGATGCAACTCCAAAAAAATTTAAGAAAACCCCCAATTAACTAGAAGTCCTTTTCTGCTATGCAGTAGCATGGGAACTCAAGAAAGAAATTAAATCAAGTCACATTTCTTGCAGCTGAAATTAATACCTATGATATTATCTAACTGGGAAGAGGGACATTTCCATGAAATGAGAAGCATTGACACTGGCCGGTAGATATGGAGAGTAACTAAGCTGTGTAGCAGACACTATCTACAGAAGTTCAAGGCCTCTGAAGCCTGCAGAGGTGGAGAGGACGTCTCGAATGGCCAGTGACCTTTTTGCAATATTAACTGACATATTGGTTAAGATGATGCACAGCGCCTAACAAGCTAGCTGCTATAATAAGGAAACCCCAAATTTAGGTTAGCCACAATAAAAGTTTACTTCGTGCATATGTAACAGTTGACAGGGGTGATCCGGTTGCTAGCTGACTTCTTCCACACAGTCATTCAGGGACCCAGGATGCTATGTCTCCCCAGTGCAAGGAGGAACATTGTAACAACAGTACAGAGAATTACTAATGAAAGGAATCATCCTAGTTCCCACTCACCGAGTGCTTCCTGAGTGTCAGGCACCATGCTGAGACTCCCCATTCAACTCTCACAATAATCCTTTGTGAAGAAGCCCGGCTTGGAAAGGCTCACACCCAATTCTGGCCAACCCCAAGCCAGATTCTTAATCACTCTACTCTACATCAGCCTTTTGATTTAGGCTGATGTTGCATTCCTGAGAAGTGGCAGTTAATTCAAAAACACGTGTAGCAAAAATGAATTTTCTCACTAGAAATAAAGGGAAAGAAAAGCAGGAGAAACGCTCTAGTAGATTGCAAAAGATTTCAGTCGTGTACATGTTTTTGCATATTGCACTAATATGAGCAGTAAATAAACAATTTGAGGAGAAAATTGAATATATTAAAATTTATTCATGGAATAACAACGAGGAAAAAAAATAGCCACCGACTAATGGAGCACTGGCCAATATAGCCCGCAAATGCTGGTATGAAAGTCTTCATTTTCTACACTGTAAGGATTCTAATGTATGGAGTCTCTCATCACATTAGTGATGTTCCCAACTGAACACACCATTACTCTTGGTGGCTCTGCTTAGACTTTTTCTTAGCGTTTTCATTAGTGTGAAGCATCCAACCAAAGCCTATGACAGCAATAATTAATAATAACAATAATGATAATAATAGACAAAAGCAAACACTTACTGAGCACTATGTGCAGACATGTTCTAAACACTTGCATTGATTTATCTAGTCTTCATGTTCACCCAACAGGATAGGTTCCTTTATTATCTCCATTTTACAGATGAGGGAACTGAGGCACTGAGAGATTGAGTAATTTCCTATGATGGTTACTTTACGTGTCAACTTGGCTGGGCCATGGTGCCCAGATATTTGGTCAAACATTACTCTAGATGTTTCTATGATGGTGTTTTTGGATGAGATTTACATTTAAATCAGTGGACTTTGAGTAATGTAGATCGCCCTCCATAATGTTGGGTGGGCCTCATTCAAGGAGTTGAAGGCCTGAATAGAACAAAAAGCTGACCTCTCCCTGAGCAAGAGGAAATTCTGTCAGCAGACTGCCTTTGGACTCCGTCTGCAGCATCGCTCTTCCTGGTTCACTAATAGACTGCCTTTGGACTTGAACTGAGACTCTTTCCTGTGTCTCCGGCCTGCTGGCTTCCCCCATCAGATTTTGGACTTCTCAAACCTCCATGATCATGTAAGCCAACTACTTAAAATAGATAACTAAATAAATATATAGTATATATAGTACAGTATAGTATAGTATATAAATCTTATTGTATCGTGTTGGTTCTGTTTCTTTGGAGAACCCCACCTAATACACTTGCCTAAGGTTATATACCCAGTAAGTGGCTTCCAATCCTGCAGTCTGGTGCCAGAATCCATTCTCTTGATGGAAACTGTCCTGTTAGCCTTTATCAGTGCCGTTGGTAACCTCTATTTTGATGCTAATAGTGATAGCTTTTCCCCACTTCATCATATTAGCTGACCATATTGGTTAAGAGCACACAAACTGCCTAGGAATCTAGCTGCTATGATAAACAAACCCCAAATTTCAAAGGCCAACTACAATAGATGCTCACTTCTTAGATATGTAACAGTTCAACAGGGGCCATCCTGGCTGCTAGGTGACCTTCCTCCACACACACATTCAGGGACCCAGCTGCTAGAGGCTCTGCCATCTTCAACATGTAGCTTCCAAGATCACCCTGGGGCTTGACTCTGCTCCAGCCAGCCAGAAGGGGAAAGGCGCATGGTAGGTCATGCATGAGAAGTTTTTATACTCACCATTGTTAAGGAATGTTTTTGGAAAAAAAAAGAAAAAATTGGCAGGCAGTTTAATTTGTGTTATTCTGAAATTATTTTATTTGTGTATCTGTGTTGTTCCTTTCTCTTTCACTTTAAAGAGTGCTATTCTTTAAAATCACATTTAAAAGCACACCTTAAAGTTGCTCATTTCTGTTTCATTTTTTTCAAACTCCTTAAATTAACAGGTTGTAAATTGAGAGGCAGGTGTATTTCTCAATGACTCAACCAAATTGGCTGGAAGGGCTGTTTTATATAGCGGATATTAAGAGAGAAGTTTGGAGATAAAATTGGGGTAAGATTATGGAAGGCCTTGGGCCGGCACCGTGCCTTAGCGGTTAAGTGCGCGCGCTCTGCTGCTGGCGGCCCGGGTTCGGATCTTGGGCACGCACTGACGCACGGCTTCTCCGGCCATGCTGAGGCCACGTCCCACATACAGCAACTAGAAGGATGTGCAACTATGACATACAACTATCTACTGGGGCTTTGGGGGGGGGGGAAGGAGGGGGATTGGCAATAGATGTTAGCGCAGAGCCAGTCTTCCTTAGCAAAAAGAGGAGGATTAGCATGGATGTTAGCTCAGGGCTGATCTTCCTCACAAAAAAAAAATTAAAAAATAAAAAAATAAAAGATTATGGAAGGCTTTAAATGCTGGACGAAGGAGCTTGGACTTTATCCCGTGAGAGATCTCAAGTTCCTGCTCTTTCTCCTCTGAACTACTAACAGCCTTTATTCTCTACACCAACTAATCATAGGCGACGTTCACCACCATACATGAGAGTGATAACATTTAACTTGTCATATGTTTGTTTCTTATTTCCCCTCCTCCCTCCATCACCTGGATAAACTTACGGAATCTCAAGGGCAAGGGCCATGACACACACTTTTCTCAACACTGCACAAGCCTAGCAGAGCATCTCATATATGAAGTTTAAGGACTACATTCTGTTGAAATTCAAAAGATATATGTCCCTATACCTTCAAATAACCCACAAATTGGTGTATATAACTAGCATATAATTTCCTCCTGAAATGCAGTATATTTTAACCAAAAAATCTGAAAGATGCCTTGGAGCTTCCAACGACTTTACAAACCACCACATTCTGGTCCGGGTTCTCACCAAAATAGCTTAACAAATTATGCCCCCTGGTTTCGAGATTGCATCCTCCAACTGTTTTCACATCATAAAGCCAACCTGCCATCACATTTGACGTTCTCTTCTTTGAAATTTCTACTAGTGGGTGGGGAATCTCTGAGGCATCTTTACTTTCTCATTTTTATCGCTAAGACTAGCAATCAGTCAATATTTTTTAGAGCTTTTCTTTTTTTCACAAAGAAGCAAAGCATTTAAAAAAATTACATCATAAAATTTATTGCATGAGGTACTATTTGTAGAAAACAAAATCCTGTTTGTGCTGGTAGTCAGCTAGGATCACTCACTAGCTGAGAAACTTGCTCCCACCCACGAGCCTGTGACTCAAATTCATGGCTCGGCAAAATTACAAATGATCATATATCATGGATCTGGGATTTGCAAATAATCAAAACCATGCATGCTGAGCCTAGGGATGGCAAGTGTCTATGATACAATAGTAAATGTGACAACAGCAATGATACCACCAGTGACCAAACTGTGTGACTATGTGTGTTTAAAACAGAATATATGCCTGTACGAATGTATGTGCATACAAATGTGAGCTTGGGCATGTGTATATTTTCAAGTTCTCCATTGCCACATATCAAGCTACCTCAAAACAGCAGCTTAAAACAACAGTCATTTCTTCTCTCACACAGTTCTGGGAATTGACTGAGCTCAGCTGGGTGGTTCTTACTTGGGCTTTCTCCATGGTTGCAGTCAGCTTGTGAGTGGAGCTGGAATCATCTCGGAGGCCTTTTCATACACATGTCTAGGGCCTGGACTGGGAAGACCCAAATAGCTGGGAGCTAGGGCTGGAAGGCAGGCAGTTCCTTGGGCATCTCTCTCTGTTTCTATTTGGTCTCTCCATGTGGTCATTCCAGTATGGTGGCTTCAGTGGAGCTGGACATCTTACATGGCAGCTCAGAGCTCCAAAAGCACACGTCTGGGAAGGGGGTGGAGGGTACTCTAGCAAGATGGCGCTACGCTCTTCCATGGTCACATGTATGCTATTACCTCTGCCACCTTCCATTGGTTAGAAGCATGTCACAGGTCCCACCCACACTTGTGGGGAGGGGAATTACACAAAGGTGTGACTACTAGGAGGCAGGGACCACTGGGGCCCCCTAAAGTCTGTCTGCCACGTGTAGTGAAATTGAGCTATGTGCTCTGGGTCACATAGCTAGTGAGCAGCACAAACAGGATTTGACCCCAAGTGGTCTGACTCCAGAGTCCCCACTCTCAGTGATTACACTAGAGGGACATTTGGCATGAGTGAATATTCTTTCATTGTTATAATTCTCTTTTTAAGTGAATACATTCCTCCCTGTGATCTCAGTTAGTAAGAGACTAAGCTGATAGAATCATGCTTCTGAGTCTGCAAAGCTGAAGACCAGACCTTGGAACAAGGTGACTACAAGCAGGTAATGCCACATCCATCAACGAGGCTTCCCGGGTCACACCTGCCCCATAGTTTTCCCTTCAGATCACAATAATATACATAACATACTGTACAAACAGAGAAAGATCTTGTCAGAAGGCGATACATTTCCTTGGAACACTTCGGGCCCAAAGGCACGTGGGCAGGAACATATGGAGTGTGTCGTGATGGAAGCAACTGGAAGAGGGTCCTGGAGATGCTGGGACTTCAGCCTTGGAAAGGACTCCAGCAGCAACTGATTTTCTACAACACAACAGGCTGAAAAAATACATCTCTGTAAGAAATAAAGAAAAGCCTAACCAAATGCAGCTGCCATCCTCCCAATAATTAGATTTGGAGGATTATTGCTGAGATGAGTAGAAGATATCATATGGTCACTGCTAGAAATATTTGCCATCCCTGTCTAACTGCACTACTAGACACCAGAGTTCTTAGCAGACCCACATATGTTTGTTTTTAATTATGTTGTGCTGAATGAACCGTTAGCCACACTGAACTAATGAAGAAAAACAACACAAGACAAATTGGCTAATTGACAACTCCAAACATTCTATTTTATACCCTTCAGTTATGTTAATGAAGATTCCCAATATGTTCTAGTTGAAATAATAATTACAAGACGTAGTTACATAATAATCGAAGAGGTAGATAAAAGTATATTATAAATACCTACAGCAGCAAAACCCACAAATGGGTCAAAGGATTACAAGTTCATTTACTCTGTCTCTACTCTGATGAGTATTCATTGAGTGTGTATTGCTTATTATGTGCCAGACTCTCATAGGCTAATGCTTATTATGAAATATTTATAGTGTTTTCAAATATACATTTTTGTTTAAGATAGCATGTTCTATGAGCATCGAGGTGCTATGCAGGCAACTTCTTCAATCACACAATGAAACAAAACAAGCAACTCTTGAAAAGGAGAGACCATAATTTTAAGTTATTTCGAAAGCTAGTTTATGCGAAGGCAGAGAATCTGGCCAAGATCTTGACAAATTACATTTTATTCAGTGCACAAAAAACTAGCACAGCTGCCTGAAGGAAAATGTGTCCTGGGATTGTGTACACAGAGCAAGGCCAAAGGGCAGCCATATTCCAAGTAGACCGTAAACAAGAGGTTTATTGGAGGCCTTTCCAAAGATCATGGCAGAATTTCAGCTGTGAGATAACCAGAATTCTGGCCAAAAGTGGGAGTGATGGAAACTGTCACATGTCTTTGGATATTTTGTAGAGATTAATCCCTTGGCTGGGTCGTCTCTGAGGAATGAAGGAGAATAATTCAGAGTCAGTCACTGAACACCCTCGCTCTTAACTGGAGGGGCAGGATATCAATGAGGTAAATTAACTCCAATGTATTTAGAGTTTATTTACAACTAAATTGCAAAGCCTCCATCTCATCCATATTCAATCAGAGAAAACTGTGGCTCATCCAAGACAAGACGTGAGCCAAATTTGGGGCGAGGAGAAGGGTGACATCATCTGAAAGGGCTGGAAATGAAGTGTAAATTTGAATATCATCTGTATATAAGTGATAATTAAAGCTGTGAGACTCAATATGTGCCAAGAGAAAAATTCAATAAAAATGGGGAGCAACAGTGTCCCAAGCCACGTGTTACTTCTGAAATGGAGATTTTTTTAAAATAAGGTAGTGGACCCAAGATTTTCTTTCCTCCTGAATGATCTCAAAAGAGATACAGATCACTTGTAAGAAAGACTCTCATCCTCTACAGATAGTCACTGAATCACTTGATTGTTGAACAAAATAGAGGAGTTTTCCTGTAAGATTTCTATTCCAAGGAAGTAAGTAATTTCGTTTAGTTTGGGGAAGACCACTCCCCCTCCCCAAATAGATCATCTAAGGAAATAACAACAAAGAGAATCACCAAGTCGAGCAGACATTTGATTGTCCTTTTCAAGTCTGATGTTAAATTTGGGCAGGAAACACAAGTGGTTTTGATATGAATGTTCGATGAGTCATTCATTCAGTGAAGAAATAGTCTCTCTTTTCTCAGCTGTGTTTGAATACTTTAACAGTAGCATAACCAAAGTAAGATGCAATGTGAGTCAAACGTAATGGAGATTAGTTCAAAAGGAATTATTCATTATAAAAGGGGCAGCTTTTGCCCTAATCATCCCTCTAGAGATCTTTGACTTAGGGCTCTTTTCTTTCTTTTTCTTTTTCTGTCTTTTTTTTTGGACTACAAGCTCTCCAGGCCATAGATGCTTCCTAAAAACATCTTGTTCCTTAGTAGCATGGGCTGAGCATGGAGTGAGGCTAACCATGAATGATGGGTGTTATGGGCTGAATTACATCTCCCCCAAATTCATATGTTGGAGTCCTAACCCTTAGTACCTCAGAATGTGACTATATTTGAGGATAGAGCCTTTAAAGAAGTAATTAAGTTAAAATGGGGTCATTAGTGTGGGCCCTAATGCAATATGACTGGTGTCCTTATAAGAAGAGGAGATTAGGACACAGACATGCACAGAAAAGGCCATGTGAAGACACAGGGAGAAGGTGACCATCTATAAGCCAAGGAGAGAGGCCTCAGAAGAAATCAACACCTTGACTTTGGACTTCTAGTCTCCAGAACTGTAAGGAAATAAACTTCTGTTGTTTAAGCCGCCGTGACTGTGGTACCTTGTTAGGGCAGCCCTAGCAAACTAATGCAACGGGACAAAAGAAGTAAGGCTGGCATATATTTTCCATAGAAGATCTTTACCTTGAACCTTTTCTCTCATTCTAAAAATAGACCTATCTCATAGATTCATTTTTGTGTCATCTTGAGCAAAGAAAAAAAAATTTTTTTGTTCCACTTCTCTGAGCTTTAGTTTCCTCATTTCAAAACTGGGATGAAAAATCTTTCATTCATAGCATTGTTGCCCTGGAAGTAGATTCTCAACAAATTAACACAAACTTATCTCCTTCCCCTCCTCTATTCCCTACACAATCATAAAATGCTATACTTCCCAAATATTTTCTACTCAAAATATTTTATCATGGTTTGAAGTTAGCCTGGTTTAGACACTCACTATGTGACTTTGGACAAGTTACTTAAACTCCTTGTTCCTCCTAACCTGCTTCATAAGGTTACGAAAATTAAAATTCAAATGACAATTATTTAAGGCCTCCAGCAGAGTGCCTGGCACATGGTGGGAGTTCGGTAAACGTTGCTTTCATCCTTCTAAAGGCACGAGCCTGTTATCCACCAGCAGAGAAATGTTTATTGCATTTGACATTATACTCATTTATTTATTTGTGCCCCTCTTCATTCTAAAAGGATTTTAGTCAGTTCATAAAAATATCTTCAGAATAAATTAGTCCTCATAAGGGAAAAATAGCACGAGGTGGTAGACAAGATTATCGACCACCTTCCTATAACAAACTCAAAAGGAAGTGCACAGGGCTGATCCCTATGCATCCTGCAGTTGTATCACCCCAAAATCCAGCAAGAAGAACCCTTCCTTTTCTAAGGAGTGGAGGTGAAATGAAGTCCTACTTTGCAGTTCCTTCATGGTTTGAATTCACTCAAAAATAAAATTAAAGTATCTTGAGGAATGGAAGAGTTGGTTATCCCTTTTGCTTTTTTAACTTCTTTAAAAATTTAAGATATACGGAAAAATACAAAGAATATGATAACCAAACTCCCATTTTCTACTACTCTGATTAGAAACCATTCACATTTCACCATATTTGCTTTCAATATTTTTTAAAGAAATGAAACACTACAGCTAAAGTTATGGTTAATCAACCAACATAGAGACAATCTCTAATGCATTTGAATTGATCCTTCCAGAATATTTAAATGTTTATATACATACATAAAGTATTTTTATAGGTTCGTGTGTGTTTCACATCCATAGCGGTGAGTGGTAGCATATGGTACATACCATTATACATCTCACCCTTTCAACTCAACATTGTTTTCTGAGATGAAGCCACATTGTTACATGTGGATCTCACTCATTCCTTGTAGGTGCAGTGTTATGGAATGAATTGTGTTCCCCCCAAATTCATATGTTAAAGTCCTAACCCCCAGTGCCTCAGAATGTGATTATATTTGGAGGTAGGGTCTTTAAAGAGATAATTAGGTTAAAATGAAGTCATTAGGATGGGTCAATCTAATGTGATTGGTGTCCTTATAGAAGAAGAGATTAAGACACAGACACACACAGAGGAAGACCAAGTGAAGACACAGGGAGAAGGTAGCCATCTACAAGCCAAGGAGAGAGACCTCAGAAGAAACCAACCCTGCCAACACTTTGATCTTGGACGTCTAGGCTCCACAATTGTGAGA
This sequence comes from Ceratotherium simum simum, assembly GCF_057802395.1. Classification (NCBI taxonomy): domain Eukaryota; kingdom Metazoa; phylum Chordata; class Mammalia; order Perissodactyla; family Rhinocerotidae; genus Ceratotherium; species Ceratotherium simum. The sequence continues at coordinate 15,535,032 of NC_141923.1, read as the reverse complement.
CAATAAATTTCTGTTGTGTAAGCCATCCAGTCTATGGTACTTTATTAACAGCCCCAGCAAACCAATACAGGCAGCAAAGTATTCCACAGAATACAAATACACACTATTTTTAGCTATTCCTCTAGTGGTGCACATTTAGACGGAAACTAATCACAAAAACACATCCTTGCACATGGCTCCTTGTGCGCTCATGTGGGAGTGTCTCTAGGGTAATTCCTAGAAATGAAATTGCTGTATTATAGGGGAGGCACATTTTCAATTTTACAAGATGCTGCCAAATTGCTCTCTAAAGCATCTGTATCACTTTACACTCTCAACAGCAGTGAATGAGAGTGGCAGTTCCCCCACATCCTAGCCAACATTTGACATTCTCAAACTTTAAAATTTGTCCCAATATGATTGGCAAAACAAATCTCATTGTGGTTTTAATTGCATTTCCCTAATTGTATATGAAGTAGAATATCTTTTCAAACATGCATTGCCCATTCTTATTTCCTCTTCTTTTTTTTTTTTTTTTTTTTTTTTATTTTTTTTTTATTTTTTGTTTATTGCAGTAACATTGGTTTATAACATTGTAAAAATTTCAGGTGTACATCATTGTACCTCTATTTCTGCATAGATTACATCATGTTCACCACCAAAATACTAATTACAACCCATCACCACACACATGTACCCAATTATCCCTTTCACCCTCCTCCCTCCCCCCTTCCCCTCTGGTAACCACCAATCCAATCTCTGTCCCTATGTGTTTGTTTATTGTTGTTATTATCTACTACTTACTGAAGGAAATCATACGGTATTTGACCTTCTCCCTCTGACTTATTTCACTTTGCATCATGCCCTCAATGTCCATCCATGTTGTCACAAATGGCTGGATTTCATCGTTTCTTATGGCTGAGTAGTATTCCATTGTGTATATATACCACAGCTTTTTTATCCATTCGTCCCTTGATGGGCACTTAGGTTGCTTCCAAGTCTTGGCTATCGTGAATAAGGCTGCAATGAACACAGGGGTGCATGTACCTTTGCAAATTGGTGTTTTCAAGTTCTTTGGATAAATACCCAACAGTGGAATAGCTGGATCATATAGTAGTTCTATCGTTGATTTTTTGAGGAATCTCCATACTGTTTTCCATAGTGGCTGCACCAGTTTGCACTCCCACCAGCAGTGTATGAGAGTTCCCTTCTCTCCACAACCTCTCCAACACATGTTGTTTCCTGTCTTGTTAATTATAGCCATTCTGACGGGCGTGAGGTGATATCTCATTGTAGTTTTGATTTGCATTTCCCTGATAGTTAGTGATTTTGAACATCTTTTCATGTGTCTGTTGGCCATCTGTATATCTTCTTTGGAGAAATGTCTGTTCAGGTCTTTTGCCCATTTTTTAATTGGGTTGGTAGTTTTTTTGTTGTTGAGATGCATGAGTTCTTTATATATTTTGGAGATTAAGCCTTGGTTCATATCATTTGCCTGTTTTTCCTTAGGGTTGTATGTCTTTTTCCTCCTGATTTGTGGGAATTATATACAAACTAGTTAATAATCCTCTGTCTGCTGGCTGTTTTGTAAATACCTTCTCCCAGGCTACCACTTGTCTTTTAATCTTGCTCATGGTGTTATTTTAACAAAAAGTTTTTAATTAAGTGTCATCAGATGTACCTCTATTTATAGTTTGTCTTTTTTGTGTCATCTTAAAAAAAACCTTTCCCCTCCAACACTCATAAAGATGTTCTCTTATATTTTCTTCTAATAATTTTAGAGTATTTTCCTCATGTTTAGATCTTCAGTACATCTTTAATTTACTTCTGTGATGGAGATAGGTAGGAATATTCTTTCTTTTTTTAATTGAGGTCATATTGGTTTGTAAGGGGAATTTTCTTTCTTATTCTTTGCCATTTGAGAGTCAATTATCTCAACACACTCTATAGAAACACCAAATACTTACTCTAAAAAACTCAGTAGAGCACCCACAGACCATCTCATTTTAAGTAGTGTAATTTCCTGATAACTCCTCCAAAATGTATTAGGAGGAAAATGTACCCCTAGGTAAGTAAATAAGCTGATCTAAATGGTATTTGGAAATCAGCCAAGCAAATGCTAGAGGTTGTCTGCCAAAAAATGGTTTTGATATTGGGAGAGTTGATGTTAAGTCCTTCTTCCTGACAGTCATTGGATAGGGGGGCCAGGTGTCTTTCTGAGGCCACTCTGAGTTTGTAATGATTAAACCATCAGTGGCGTTTAGAAGGCTTGTCCTTCCATTGTTCCTAGCAAAGGGATATGTCTCCTGCCCACCAGATCAGTGACCCCTGCACGGAAATCTCTGGAATGACACGGTGAAGCCGGCTACAGTATTGTCTCTGGAGGATGGGGATGGGTGTTCGTGGGAAGGATAAATTTTCACTGAATTCCTTTCTTTGGCCATATGCATATATTACCGATTCAAAATAATAGTTTCTTTTTAAAGCCAAAAAGAAAAAAAAAGGCAACATGTCACTAAGACACTAAGCAAAACCAGGAGAAAACATCCCTGTGCTATTCTGCTTAAAAAAGTAACACAGATTGATGAGAATTTTGGGGGGAGTAATTTGAATAGAAATTTACTTCACTTTAATTATTTGAATAATTTAGACCGTTGGTTTCCAAATGTTTCTTAGCCACAAAATACTTTGTTCAAATAAGACCTTTCTCAGAAGACCAGCATATAAAATAGATGAAACAAAAGTAGACTCATTTAAAATGGGGATTCCCCACTGGGGGCCTTCGAGGGGGGTCCCTAGGACCCCCAGGGCTCTTTAGAGTACATTGAAAACCTTCCTTTGGAAAGTCAATCTATTTGAGAATTAGAAGTAAGTTATATTTACCTTTTTCACTTGCTTCATGTACTAATTCTATTTTCTCTCTGAAATTCACAGCATTGTGGACTCATTCATTCTGTAAACATTTCTCGAGCACACCTAATGTTTTCCAGGCCCTGGGATAGGCACCAAGGAGGAGGAGGGGACTTGGAGATGGTGAAGTCTGAGCAAAATTTTGAAGTGTGCATAGGAGACAGCTGAAAGTCAGGGAGGGCATTCCAGTCTCAGGAGACTGCAGGGGGAAGCTGGAAGGAAGGAGGCTGGCAGATTAGGGGGATGGCGGGTGGGGGTGGGGGGCTCAGTGTGGTGAGATGCGCGGGGCATCTGTTGGCGGTAGCAGGTGCTGAAACTGGAGAGGCAGGGAGGAGTGAGTTCTTACATGCCTGGTGGACCTTTCTAAGTTTGGACTTGGAAGGCCATGGGGAAGTGATTGAAGGGTTTTAAACAGGAGATTGACACAGTCATATTTGTGCTCTGGAATGATCGTTCTGGCCAAAGTGAGCATTGAAAGGGAACATGATTAAGACAGGGAGACTGTGTAGGAGATTATTCTAGACACCCAAGGAAGAGATAATGATGGACTATCCTGAAACTGGGACACAGAGTTGAAGGAGAAGGGGGTTGACTAAGACAGAATGAATTGGATGTTGGTTGGAAGAGGAAAAGGGAAGTGTTGAGGAGATGCCTGGAGTTTGGGTTTGTGTAACTGAATGAGATTGGATAACTGGTGCCATTCATCACAGCAAGAAAGATAAGCAAAAGGGTCTGGGCAATAGATGATGAGTTCTATTTGGGGGCAGGTTTTGTTTGAAGTAACTGTGAGATATCAAAGTGGAAACGTCCATAGGCAATTGGATATCTAGTCCTGGAGCTCAGGAGAGAGATCTGGGATGGAGGTGACGATTTGGGAGCCATCCTTGGTAGGATGAAAATGGCAGTCAAGAAGGTAGTTAAAATATCTGAGAGAATGTGAACAATACAGAGAGGAGAGTCCCAAGAAGGCAGGGGACAGGTACCCCCGTGAAGTAGATTGAGATGGCTCAGCGGGGAGGAAGAGAATCAGGGAAAGTGGGGATCAAAGAAATCAAGGGAGAGAGTTTTAAGATAGGAGGAGTTGTCAGGAGGTTCAAATGCTGTGCTGAGAAGAAGAGATGTGACCATTCTTGCAAGGACTGTGGTGATGAAGGAAGCGTGAGCTACCTTGAGGTGAACCTGCTTCAATGATCTGATGAGCAACACACAGGATGATTGGATAAAGGATCATCAACTCTAACCACACGATAGAACACTCGGGGAATTTTTTTTTAATATTAAAGCCTGGGCTATAGATGTAATTGGTATGGGGTGGGGCCTGGGCAAGGATATATTTTTAAAGCTCCACAACAGAGCCTGATGTGTGGCCCCAGTTGGGAACCACTGTTCCAGTTATTTCTGATTGTGAGCAATAAAGGATTGAAACAAGTTACTCTGGGAGAAGTCAGATGACTCCCAGGTTGATCCATGTTGTCGGGACACAAAGGAGTGGTAAGTAAAGGAAATGGAGTCTAGCATATTAAAACTTGTCTGTGTGGACCCAGTTCTTTTCGGTGGAGACAGGTCCTGAAATTGGGGGAACACCAAAGGAGTGTTCTCCATTGCTGGTGATGGGAATTTCAGTGGGCTTTCCCCAGAACAGCACAGACCTGTCCCCAAATCATGCTGAGTCTATACCTAGCAAACATCCTTCTGATTAATAATTAAGCTTTGCCTGGTAATTTTAAAACTATACATATTTTTAAAAATTTGAAAGGGATATATATAAAAGATTAAAAAAAAAATACAGCAGAAGTAACACTCACCCCACTCAAACCACCTCTACCTACAACCACATCCCAAAGCAAACTGCTTGACAATTTCTGTTCTTATGTCTTCTGGTGGTTACCCCATAACCATAAATAATATGCTCATTCCTCTTTCTCATAAGTTATCCATACTATACATCATCTATCAGTTTTGGAAGGTGAAAGTTTATATACTCTGCCTTCACTACCCCTTCTCCCTTCTAAAGTTTGGTAGTCATAGTATTATTTTTATTTTTATTTTTTTACTTTTTTTTGGTGAGGAAGATTGGCCCTGAGCTAACATCTGTGCCAATCTTCCTCTCCTTTGTATGTGGGATGCCGCCACAGCATGGCTTGATGAGCAGTGTGTATGTCTGAGCCCAGGATCTGAACCTGCTAACCCCAGGCCACGGAAGTGGAGCGCATGAACTTAACCACTACACCACCGGGTATAAGGAATTAGACACAATTCCACATGCATGGCTGTGGGACTTTACATCTTGGGGTGGCACTTGAGGCCTGGCCGGGGAGAGACCTTGTCTCCTGGGCATGAGGTTGCATTCCCCCCACTCCTCTCCTTTCTTTCCTACACAGGGATTATTTCTGTCATCTTATTTTGTCGTTTTTGCTTTCTTTTTCCACACAATTGTGCTTTTTTACATATTAAATGAGTACCATATGCTTCATTTAGAAAACACAGAAAAGCAAAGAGATGGGGGAAAAATATGTAATCCCACCACTTTGGCATGTACCCTTCCAGAATACTTACACATGGGCACAATTTTTGTTTTCATGGAAATCACATCATATAGGCTACACCAAAGGTTCTCAACCAGAGTGATCTTGTCCTCCTCCCAGGGGACATTTGGCAATGTCTGGAGACATTTTGGTTGTCAAAACTGGAGCAGGTGGTGCTCCTGGCATTTGGGGCTAGAGGCCAGGGAAACTGTTAAACATCCTACAGTGCACGGGACAGCCCCCACAGCAACTAATTGTCTAGCCCCAAATGTCCAAGAGGCCAATGTTAAGAAACTCTGATCTAGTCCAGGGTTCAGCAGATTACAGCCCCTGCTGGGCAGCTGCCTGTTTTTATAAATAAAGTTTTATTGGTACACAGTGACATCCATTCATTTACATTCACATCCATCCATCAATTCATTGTTGTCTATGGCCACTTTTGCCTTACAACAGCAGTTGAGTACTGTAGTTGTAATAGAGACCACGTGGCCTGCAAAGCCAAAAATAAATGTGAGCCACACATGAAATTTTAAGTTTTTCTAGAAGCCATACTTCTTTTTTTTTTTTTTTTTTTTTTAAAGATTTTATTTATTTTATTTTTTCCCCCCAAAGCCCCAGTAGATAGTTGTATGTCATAGCTGCACATCCTTCTAGTTGCTGTATGTGGGACTCGGCCTCAGGATGGACGGAGAAGTGGTGCCTGAATGCGCACCCGGGATCCGAACCCGGGCCACCAGCATTGCAGCGTGCGCACTTAACCACCAAGCCACAGGGCCGGCCCGTAGAAGCCATACTTCTTTAAAGTACAAAGACAACTCAATAGCAAAGGAAACAACACGATTGAAAAATGGGCAGAGGACCTGATAGACATTTTTCCAAAGAAAACATACAAATGGCCAACAGGTACAGGAAAAGGTGCTCAACATCACTAATCATCAGGCAAATGCAAATCAAAACCATAATGAGATCTCACCTCACACCTGCTAGGTCGGTTATTTTCAAAAAGATAAAAGACAAGTGTTGGTGAGGATGTGGAGAAAAGGAAACCGTTGTACACTGTTGGTGGGAATGTAAATTGGTACAGCGATTATGGAAAACAGCATAGAGGTTCCTCAAAAAATTAAAAATAGAACTAGTATATGATCCAGCAATCCCTCTTCTGAGCATATATACAAAGAAAATGAAATTGGTATCTCGAAGAGATAACTGTGCTCTCGTGTTCACTGCAGCATTATTCACAATAGCCAAGATATGGAAACACCACAAATGTCTGTTGACAGATGAATGGATAAAAAAATTGTGGTATATATAGACAATGGAATATTATCCAGCCTTAGAAAAGGAGATCTTGCCATTTGCAACAACATGAATGAACCTGGAGGGTACTATGCTAAGTGAAATAAACCAGACCCAAAAAGAAAAATACTGCATGATCTTACTTACATGTGGAATCTAAAAAAGTCAAATAGAAGCAGAGAATAGAATGGTGGTTACAAGGGGCAGGGAGGTGGGGGAAATGGGAGATGTTGGTCAGAGGGTACAAAGTTGCAGTTATGCAAGATAAATGAATGTAGAGATCTAATGTACAGCATGGTGACTACAGTTAATAACTCTATTGCGTATTGGAAATTTGCTAAGAGAGTAGATTTTAGGTGCTCTCATCACACACAAAAAGGAACTATGTGAGGAGATGAATATGTTAATTAACTTGACTGTAATAATCATTTCATTATTATATCAAAACATTATGTTGTACACCTTAAATATATACAATTGTTATCAAAAAATAAAAGTAAATAAAAATTTTAAAAGAACAAAGGAGCAGGTGAAATTAACTTGAATAATATGTCCAAAATATTGTTCCAAAATTGCCATCAATATAAAAATTATTAATGAGATATTTTACATTCTTTTTTTTCCCATACTAAGTCTTCACTTACAGTACATCTCAGTTTGGACCTGCCACATTTCAAGTGCTTATATGTCTAGTGGCTACTATACTGAACAATGAAGGACTATACTATTGCAAGCTACACTACTTACTTAATATAAATAAACGTCTTTTCATGTCCACTGTACATTTTTATATCACTTTTAAATGACTCATTTTATTTAAAAGATCCCCATTTTCTGGACATTTATATTGCTTCCGAGTTTCATAATTAAAAACCATGCTGCCATCAACATTCTTATATTAAAACTTTTACTTCCTTAGGATAAATTCCCAGATATGGGTCAAAGAGCAAACATAAACGTTTAAGGCTTTTGAAATACTTTGTTTAATAATAATATCTCCCTTACAAGGTTGTTATGAGGATTAAGTGAGTTAGTACATATAAACCAATTTTATTAATTCAAGTAAGGTTAATAAAACTTCAAATAGTAGTGCCTGGCAAATAAAAGCACTGTATAAATGTCATCTATTATTATTATTATCAATATTACTCCTGAGTTCATCTCCTGCACTGTTATACTAATTTATATCCCAATTAACAACGTCTAAGAAAACCTGTTTCCAGTGCACGTTCTCAAATACTATTATTTTTATAGCCCTTGCACATTTCACATGCAAAATTGGCTGCCTATTATTGTTGGTTTAATCTGACTGTAGCTCACCAGTTTTCTTGTATTGAGGGTTAGTTTTTCTTGGATAGATTTGTCACAACCTCAGTCTAGATCCACGTGTATATAGAGTTGGACCATCTTTCAGTGAAAAGTTTAGGACAGTACATGACCACTTGTCAGCTTTCACTTGGTTGTATCATTGTAAGAAACAAGCCTAAAATCTCAGTGACTTACAGCAACAAATACGTGCTTCTCGCTCACATTACATGTAAGAACTAGGCTGAAAGAGCAGCATCGACTGGGGACACGCCATTCTCATGGTGGACAGAAAGGAACAAATGAGCCAGAGAGTAAGAGAGAATTCTCCTGAAGCCTCTACTGCTACCTGGCACCCAAGCTCTTCTGCCCATGTCTCAATTTGCTCATGAGAAAGCAAGTCACGGCACCAAGCCCAATACCAATGGAGTGGAGAAGTATATTCCAACCATAAGAGACACTGCAAGTTGCATGACAATGGGTGGGAATTAAAACAAGGAGCAAATGATTGAGAACATTAATACACTCTACCCACCAGTCAAATCAACCCAATTAAGTTAAACTGGTCACGTGGCTCTACACATCTGAAGTCAGGAATCCCCCTATAAGTCTCACTGTAGTCCTTACAGGTGTGTTATGCCCCTGCCCCTAAGGGAACAGATGACAGATGCTGACCTGCTGAACTGCATCCAGGGTGCCCCAAGGACAAACTGGTCTAGGGAGACTCAGCTTAAAGCAAACATGGGTACATCTCCCACTCCCCGCATGAAGGTGTAAACTTGCCAGTCAATGAAAAGAACTTTGTACCCAAGGAGATCATTTCATCATCAATCAACTAGGAGACAATAAATCCCTGGATGCTCTTACAGCCATCAAACTCACAAAAGGTACCTTGATTCTTTAGGAAAGACAGTTTAACAGTCTCCTTAGAACAGGGCAGAGTGGGGTTTATATCCTGGCTGCATCACCTGTGAGATCAATAGTTGCTGTCATCATCATCATCATCATCATCATCGTCATCATTATCATTGTCACCATCACCACCTTTTAAGGTCAAGCCAGCTACATACTCCTGAACCCAGCAATAGCACCCTGATTGGCCAAAGGGGCATTTTCATCCCAAAGACCTGACTCCTGTACTAAAGAAATGAGCCACAGATTCTGGTCACCTCGCTGCTCAGAAAATCACCAAGCTGTTTGAAACCTCGTAAAAATGTATTCCTAAAATTCTAACACTAGACAGTTTTGGAATTAATAAATGTGTATTAAAATTACAAGCCTATTCCACTCCAAACCCGAAAGAAACCATTCTGGGAACACGAAAAACAAAAAGGAGAAACGCCCATTTCCTAAGGTAAGTCACTTCATATTTGAATCATTTATTTATATAACAAGCCTTTCTGGACTGATTAAGGGAACTGCCAATTACACTTACCAACCTTTCTTCAGGTTACGGAGAAGCATGTTTTCTTCCTTTATGTGCGGGTGCCTGTGTTGGAGATTTGAGTCTTGACAACCAGACTCTTCCCCGCCTTTTGTCGGTCCCTGGAAGGAGTTGGTACTTAGAGGGAAACCACTCTCATCCTGAACCAACAGTAAAGGGAAGAAAAGTGATACCGTCCTTTCCATCCCACAGGACCGCCGAGCTTGCTTGAGCCTTTGAAAATGGTCAGGAAGGAAAGCACAGTGTTTTCTTCTTTATCCATTTTTAAACTCTAAGTCTTTCAACACTCAGCTCAAATTCCACCTCTGCTCTGAAGCCTTTCTGAACTACCCCAGTTGAGAATGATTTTCCTTTCCCTGAACCCCAACTGATCCTTCCTGACTTTACCCCCTCATGGGCGCTCTCTTCGCTCCTGGTAATGTTGGTTCACTTCCCTAGTGGACCGTAGCAGTTGCTGATTTTATAGATTCATTCCCATCTCCCTCTTTCTGGGGTTCATAGCAACTGGTTCAGGCATGAGCCTGTGACCCCAGCAGGACCATTCAGCATTTGCTCTGCATAATTAAAAATACATGTTGCAAGAGGGAAGCTCCTGTCTTCTCTTGGGTCATGAGCTATAAGGATATTGTAAGCCTAGGATTTCTCAAGGCCATCTTCCCTGGACTTCTGCAGAAAGCCAGTGTCAAGGGATGGAAAGCCCTAATGACATCATTTGAACCCCTAGATCCAGCTATGCCTGAAAGTCTTACCCTAGACTTCCCAATTATGTGAGCAAATACATTCCCTTTTCTGCTTGAGTGAATTTGAGTTGGCCTTTATCATCCACAACCTAAGTGACTAATATGCTCGCTCAGAACTCCTTAAGAAAAAGATGCTTAAGGTAAGGTTTCTCTGGACCACAAGGCCTCCAGTATCTTTCCATCTTGCTGCTCTGCTCCTGTCATTGTGTGCTTGAAGCTGGATTGCCTCCACGTTTGGGTTCTAGCCAGTGGGAGGGGAACGAGGACATGAACGAGTGCACAGGCGGTGTTTAAAAGCCCAGCTCTGGAGCTGGCACACCTGCTTGCCCTCCCAGTCACATGGTCAATAGTTGGTGACATGGGCACATCTAACTTCAGAGGCAGCTGGGACATGTAGTTTGTCCAGGCAGCGGTGTGTCCTGCCATGACTCTACTTCTGAAAGTAAGAACAGATGTTGACACACAACTGTCAGTCTAAGTCACACCAGATGTTTGTGGATTAAAACAATTGAAATACCAACTCCAATTTAAGTGCATGCAAGGTCGGGATGAAGTGAGGAAAAGCCACATGGTAAGAGAAAAGAACTAGTGGGCAGAGCTCCACGTGGTTTGCTGTGGAGGCTGTGAACTGTGTGAGCTTAGCTAAGCGGGAACTACCTTTCCTAGAGGTCCCTCCCCTGTACAGTTCCAAGTTAGGTTGGCCATGAGATTCAGAAGGTAGCAGCATACACAGCAGCAGCCATTACACTCTGAAGGGCGGTGCAGGGCACGATGCATTGCTGCAGCTCGCATGCATTGCTGCTTACCTGCTGGTTCACCTTGTTGCACGGAGCAGCAGCCAGGCCTGCAGCTGCTCAGCAACTGCCCAATCTCTTCATTCAGCTGTTCTAAGTCCTCAGCCAGGTGCAAGCATAGCTCCATGGCAAAGGGCACCAGTTCCTTCTGCGGGTCACTCCCCCCCCCCCATTGAGGTTGGAGGCTATGGGAGACAGACATGGGCTCCAGCTGGCCCCAGAGGCCCCAGCCTTTCTTCACACAGGGGTTTCTCAACCTTGCCACTATTGCTATTTTGAGCCAGATAATTCTTTGTTGTGTAGGGCTGTCCTGTAAATTGTAGGGTGCTTAGCAGTATCCCTGGCCTCTGCTCCCTAGTCTCCAGTAGCAACCCTCATCCCAGTTGTGACAAGCCAAATGTTTTCTGGGGGCAAAATCATCCTTGGTCGAGAACCACTGTCTTCACATCCAGCTTTTCTTCCCGATTGCTGGCCTTGCGGGCTACAGCAGCTTCAGGCCCACCTGCCCACGCAGAGGCCTACACAGGCTCCCTGAGACCTCTCCACTCGCTCGCACAGTCACAGGAAGTCTACCCTACAATCAACCCCTTATCCCATGTTTCTCGTTGCTGTTTTGCTCAGGGCTATGCTATGACTTTTGTGGGCCTGAGACACTTTGCCTTCATGGGCCCTGGTCTCCATCAAAAAAAACCTAAAAATGATATTTTAAGGCTATATTGGTGTATATACAAATATTAAGTAGGCTGGATTCATTATTATACTCATTTTAATGAAAATTAAAGCTTCTGCGAGCCCCTACAAGTAGGGTGAGCCCTAGGCATTTGTGTACCTAATGGAGAAGTGGGCCCTGGATCTGCTGCTCTCACTGAACCCTGAGTGACAGGTGTACTCACATCACACAATTGTCTTCTTTGTAATCAGAACAAAACACACAGAGCAATGATTTGCTTCTTTCAAGACCAACCTGAGTTTAGGGGAGTAACTCCAAGTACTTGCTACTAACTAATAGTACTTGCTACTAACTCCAAGTACTTGACACTCAAAGGTAGCAGAGTAAAATTGGGCGAGGACCCTCCGTGAATCTGCTTCTTAGTCTACTAGCCAGGTCAACAGGAATGATAGCTGCTATTTAGGGAATTCGGGGGAAAAGATGAGTGTGAAATAAAACTCCCTTTTAAAAACACATCAAAGAAAACAAGTGTGTCTCAAGGTGAAACTGTAGACATGTGTTTTCTATGTATTTTCCATTAGATTGTTAATAATAGGATATAAATCATCGAGTGGAATCAGATGGACCAATCCCGGGGTCCCTTTCCCACCTGGTGACGGCTGTTTCTGATTAGCTTGGAGACCGCTGCCCTGACAAACAATGGGAGCCTCTCGAGGTCTGTGGAGGACAGGAAATTAAGCCATCAGGCATCTTGCCTCTTATTCCCATGCTTTCCTCAAGCTGTAAATCCATCAAATATGAAAGGGAGAAATATAAATTGGGCAAAGTGAGAGGAAGTTGGGAGTATAGTTTTATTCCACACCTCCCTCAGCAAGTTTGTCCACAAATGTTCAATATTCACTCTGGAATTAGAACACCTGCTTCATGCCAGATGTTTTATAGACAGGCACCATTGTGGAGGGTAGGAATTTTGTATCAAAGCACCAAATTCTTTCTTTAGCAAGAACTCTGCTTTTTTCCATGGAAAGATCAGGAAACCATTTTGAGTTGAACAACCAAACTAAAGGCAGTGGAGTTTAAGATAAGTGTTATGAAACTTGCATAAAACATGATATCAAAACCCTTGGCAATGTCGAAAGGCAAGATTTCTGAATCCAGTGAGTAGCTGAAGAAGAAAACTCAATTCCATTTTTTCACTTTGTCTGCCAATTTTATAGCACTTCATTTAAAATGGAATCTCTAAAGAATCAATTCAAATTAGCTTTCCAGTTTCCCCCAAAGAATCTGCTTTAAAATAAATTGAATTGGAGCATGTGACATAATAAGTGAGCATAAAATTCATGTTAACTAGTCCAAAGGAAAAACGTCTCATAATAAGGAAACAAATAATTTCACATGACTGAGCTAAAAATAGTCTTTAGATTGTCAGTTTCAAAACTGAACAAAAATAGTGGGAGTTGTTGTAATAATGATATGGTGCCTTTCCCCCTAATGAAATGGCCTTGAATTTTGTAATAAATTACAGAAAGAGAATCATTTGGGCGAAAAGAAGATACCAGACATGAGTTGCTTTCACAAATAGAGTGACGGCAATGAAAATACCTTCCAGCTGGGACTGAGCAGCATCGGCCATTCTACGTGGTGGCTTCACCAGTCAAGACAGGGCAGAGCTGGGCTGAACAATGGTTAGGGTGAGGATGACCCATCATAGTCTGCTGCCCCCTGTTTAGAAAACAGCTTTTGCTTCTGTATTTACTGTATTTTGATCTGGTATATCTATCACAGATATTTATTTAAAATCTCTTTATAAAGTTTATTAGGACTCTCAAGCTCCTTGGGGACAGAGACAATACCTTATTTGACTTGGTAACCACCCCATACCTATCACAGAGACTGACACATAGTAGGAATCCCTTAAATGTTTGAGGGAAGAATACAAGAATGAAGAAATCAATGAATGAATGTATTGCTTAAATCAAATTAAACTTTGTTTTTTGATTATACCTTTTTAAAAAATTCACAGTTAAGTTGGAAAATATGCAGTCAATTGAACTAAAGAAGAGAAGGTTGAGTTGCAGTAATTTTTTTCTTTTCCTCTATTGGAATCAAGAAACAAATAACTTGGTTTATCATTGAAGAAGGCTTGATGGAGATTCCTTAAGGCCCTGCCTGAAAGTGACCATATTGGAGTAGTTTATCTTAATGGGAGTCAATGTCTTGGAATTGAGCTGTGTCTTGAAGTATGGGCCAGCCCCTCTTCCCACAATACCATTTGGACTTCTTGCTTTCCCACTGTGCTCACTCAACGTAGCTTAATAAAGATAGTGTTTTATTCTCTGTCACCTTACCTACCCTTCCATTCTTCAATCCATCCATTCATTGGTCCATCCATCTATCTGCTCATCTGTCCATCAAATACTTAGGGATATAGTGATGAATAATAACAATAGCTAACACTTATTGAGTGCTTATTATATGTCAAGCACTTTATGCTAATTAACTCATTTAATCATCCCAACAATTCTGTGAAGGATGTATCATCATAATCCATACTTTATATACAAAGCAACAGGCACAGCAAGATTAAATACCCTGACCAAGTTCACATCACCAGGAAGTAGGAAAGTCAAGATTCAAACCTAGAGAGTCTGGCTCTAGAACCACCTGTCTGTGGGACTAATTAGACAGATATGGTCTTGTCCTTCATCGGATTTACATTCTAGTGGGAGAAACAGAATTTAAACAAATAATTATGTAACTTTAACTGTCACAATTGCTTTGAAGGAAAAATATAGGAGGTACAAGAGTGTGTGAAAGGGACACAAAGCCTAGTCTAAGGAATTCAGGAAGGCCTCGCTGCAGAGGAAGATGACTCTTAGGGCTGAGACATGAAGGGTGGGTGGGTGGTGAAGTATAAGCAGGAAAGAGTGTTCCAAGCAGAACAGCATGTGCAGAGGACAGAGGTATATGTATATGTGTTGAGGAACAAAAAGTGGCCAAGGGGCCTTAGGTGTCTACTGATGTCAATATGATCAAAACTCAACTCAAACATGGGCCTCTTCCAGTGTTCTCCATCCCATTCACCTGCACCTCATTTAAGCAGTTATAGAAGTCAGAAATCCAGGAGACAACCTTGTCATCTTCTCCCTCACCCAGTGCCCACCATATCTAACACATTGCCCTCCATAGATCTATCAAATCTGCTCGTTTCTTTCCAATCCCATCACACCTCCTGAATCCAAACCACTTTCATTTCTTGCTTGGATGCCTGCAGCATTCTCCTGTATCCAATGCTCTACTAGAATGCACTCTAGAACACCTCACATCTGTCTGCCACACTGCAGCCAGATTGGTATTTCCAAAAGGCAAATCTGATCATGCCACCTCTTCCCTCACTTAAAAACGATCAATGGTGTCTCATTGCTCTTGGGAAAAAGACAAAACTCCCTGTCCTGTTCTACAAGGCCTCATATTCTGCCTCACAGCTCCTCAGCTACCATGGTCTGCCTCCCTTTGGTCTCTGTTACTTGGCATGTGTCTCCCATCAAAGGGCTTTGGTATGAGCTCTTCCCTCTTCTTTGAATGCCCTTTCCTTCCTCTTTGTTTGGTTAGCTCTTAGTCATCTTTTAGATTCCCATTTAGTCCTCAGCAAGCCCACCCTATGTCCCTGCTTGGGTATCTGACCTGTCCCTGTTAATTTTCTGTACCAGATACCTTTCTGTTATGGTGGAATTGGATCCCCTAAATTCCTATGTTGAAGCCCTAACCCTCCAGTATTCAGAATGTGACTGTTTTTAACCGATAGGGTCTTTAGGGAGGTGATTAAGTTAATATGAGGGCATTAGGGTGGGTCCTAATCCAATATGACTGGTGTCCTTATACGAAGAGGAAATTTGGACACTGACATGCATATGCACAGAGAAAAGACCATGTGAGGACACAACGAGAAGGTAGCCAACTACAAGCCAAGGAGAGAGGCCCCAGATGAAACCAGATCTGCCAGTACCTTGATCTTGAACTTCTAGCCTCCAGAATTGTGAGAAAATAAGTTTTGTTTAAGCCACTCAGTCTGTGTTATTTTGTTAACGGCAGCCCTAGCAAACTAATACACTCCTCTTCATAGAACGTGCCATAGCTGCAATTTAGCTTATGTTTCATTATTTGGTTGCTGTCTCCCTGATAAAAATGCAAGCTCCATAAAGACAAGAACTGGGTCTGGTTTTGCTCACCATGGTATCACCAGAGTCTGGCACGGTGCCTGGCATGTGGTATGTGTTCAATAAATACTTGCTGCATGAATGAATGAACAAATGAATGAATGAATGAGTGAATGAACAAACAAGTAAAAACATATAAATGAATGGATGAATGTGTACATGAAAGAAGTAGCAATTACACAGTGGTTTTATCTCTGGGAAGATTCACTTCTGGCCTGGGTTGCATCTTGAAGCAAAGGCACCTTACATTGGCTAATATGGGTATTAACATGCATTTATGTAATTTCACTAGATACAGAGAATTCTTGGAATTTCAAGTTTTTAGTATTTCAGAGAAACACCATTCAATGAAATTTTATCTCATGGATTTTATTTTGAAAGAGGCAAATGTCTTTCTCTAGGGTAAAAAAGATAATTCTAAGAGACATAAATCCAGCATCTTTGCAATTGGAAGAAAATATCTTGTTTGTATCAAACTGCGTTGATTAACAGTACCCTTGATTTTGGATTGGAAAATGTTCCTGCTGGTTTCCAAGGGGCCAATGACACAGTGAGAGCAGTGTGGAGTCGCTGCCCTGGAGGGAGGGTGGGACACACATGGGAATTTCTGTTGAAGTCTTCAGAGGAGTCCTCTTTTTCAAGAAACTCATTATTCACTTAATTATTCATTCTGTTTATTTACTGTATAGTTATTACACATAAATATGGTGCAAATCCCCAGAATCCTCAAACACCAGATGCCACTTTCCCTCTGCAGTCCCAAAAGACATAGCCAAGCCATCACTGTGAGAATTAAAACAACAACAACTAAAACCCAATTAAAATTGTGCCAGCATGTTCATTTCCGAAAGAAAAACCCTGCAAATGAATAAGCTTTTAGTCACTCCCCTGACTGCTTCTGCAAAAGAACAAAGAAAAAAACCTTAAAACTAAAACCGGCATATAATTAGTATTTAAATCACAGTGACAATGAACTTCATATCTGCACAGAAAGGGCATTGGCTAAGTCAACTTCATATTATTTTTCCCATTTTAAAAATCAAATGATTTTGCTTTTCAGACCTGTCTGGCAAAGCCCAGTGATGGCAGGGGGAGAAACCAAGATGGCGGCACGATTGTTGGGGTTTTGGAATCCATGGGTTACACAACCTCTTCCTCCTGTTAATCTGAGGGGCGTGAGGCCAGCAGGCATCTTGCCCGCCTGAGTAAATGACTGAGCATACTGAGAGGGTGAACATGCAGGCCACACTCTTTGAACAAAGCCTAACACAGCACAAGTCTCCTGCTAAGGGGAAAGGAGGTCAGGCTCCTGTGAGAAATGGTTGGGGGTGCGGAGAGAGCTACAGTGACTGAGGGCAGTGCAAGGCTGACTGCTGGGAGAGAGGACGTATTTGAGGTGTGGGGAGAAGGGGAGGTGTGTGCGTGTATAATTGTTTACAGGTCACCAATTCTCTGGCAATATTGGCCTCATGAAGAACAAAGTGGCCTTTTAGATGAGTGTGTGACTGTGGTCACAGCATAATTGGGAGACCGGTCTGGACCACTACACCCATACCAACCTAACAGTCTGCCTGGGGGGCTCACTGTGAGACCCTCGGTGACCTCTGAGATGCAGGCAAATGAGTCCATTACTGTAAATACTTGAAACTCTTCTGGATAGGCCAGAGGCCTGCAGTGTCTCCTCAAACCCGGAGCTCAGATCTGAAATGCAGGCCAGGGGCCTGCATTCTCAGTATTGAGGTTACGAGGATGGGCTCAGGAGTCAGACTGGCCAGGTTCAAATCCCAGTCTGCCACTTACCTCTAAAAAGGCCCTTCACTTCTCTGTGCTATTCCCCCTCCTCAGAATAAGGATAATGCCTCCCTTTTCAAATTGCCACAAGAATTAAATGTGGCAATGAATGTAAAGTGCTTAGAACAGTGTCAGCCAATGGCAGGCATACAATAAACATTGGTTTTTACTATCAATGCTAGTAAGTTCCAGTGCATGCGGCAATTTAGGCCAGCACAGGACTAAGCTTTGCGGTAACCCTGTTTTTTCCTACTTTTTATTTCCAAGGCAGCTGATGGAATTGTTTGTTTCGCTCTTGAGCAACAAGAATGTTGCTATTCCTGGCACCTCAGATTAAAATAAGTTCATCGCCTCCTATCCCACAATGCCTCATGGCCATTTTCATTACCTGTTGCAAATATTTTCTAGTCACGTAGCCTGATTTGGTGCCTTTTTGCTGAGAAGGCAAAAACATTTTCTAATCTATTTGGCAACCGCATCGTGAAGTAGCCGACCCACCAAAACACAAAAGGTTTCATTAACACTATATGGAATAGGAACTCTGTACCATTCTTCATTAATGCTTTCTTATTAACATAACATTAATAATCTGTTGCTGCTTTAAGAATTCATGGGCAGGAAAGCCTGGTATATTAAGTTGTGGCTCACATTAGATATCTGAAACATTGACACCCATGATTTCATGAAAGAAACATGGCAGAACTGAGAAAATCAATTTTAAAATAAAATCATTCTCTCTGGCCTATGCTTCAAGTTTCAAAGCAGCTGTTCTTTTAGATTAGCACTGACATGACCTCACCATCAGAGGTCCAAGGTTAAACGCACGCACCCCAGCCTCTTCCTTCCTGGCAGGCATTTCAAGTAGAGTTGCTTCAGTTTTTTCTTTTGAGTGGGGCAGTGGGGTGCAAGGGGAGATGAGGAAGCAGGGCCGAAGGAGTGCGACGTTAAATGTGTGGCTCTGTGAGTTCACAGTCACACCACTATTCAAGTCAGGCACCAAGGGTGGTAAGTCTGAGCAACGTCTTCATACAAGTCATAAAAACACGGAACTGGAAGATCCCTTAGAGATCAGCTAATCAACTGTTTACCAAAGTAGGATCCATGGAACATTAGTTCTTCAAGATGGCTCCCTACACATGCGTGCGTGCACGCACACAGTTCCATGGTCCATCAAATGAGTCTGAGAAACTCTTGCACATCCTGCCCATTTCTTGGAACGCTATAATGGACTATAGTGTTTTAAAGATTCTGTGAACTCCTGCAGTAAAAAAAAAAAAAAAAAAAACCCATTTATCATCTTTGACTAAGTATTTCCCCAGCTTCCTTGGCAATGGCACCCTTTGTTCATATAACACTTATTTATGTAAACTGGGCAATGAGCAACCTTATCTAAGTCAAATTCCTCACTGAAATTGATGAGGAAGAGGAAATGGAGGCCTGAGAAAAGTGATTGACTTGCTGAAGAGCACAAGAGTAGAGATTGAGTGGAGAGTAGAATTCAGATCTTCTGATTCTTAGCTCCATATCACACTGCCTCTCAGAGCAATTTCCCTCTTATTCATCAGTGTACCCACACCTGTCATGAACCAGGCATGGTGCCAGGCACTAAGGACATAAAGATAAAAAAGACACATAGTCTTAGCCTTGGAGAAGCTCATAACCCTGAGTTGGAGACAGATATGGAAATATACTGATCACACTACAATGCAGGGAGAACTTTGAAGAGAGTCCAGAAGAAAGTATGACTAATCTCCCAAAGGAGTTAGGAAAGTTGTCACACAGAAGGTGATGTCAGAATGGGGCCCTGAAGGGTGACCAGCCATTTGCTGCAGATTGTTTGACTTTCCTTCAACTCCTTTCTAAGGAGTTCCCACAGTAGCTCCCTTGTATGGGGTGATGTTTGCATAAATCACTATGTTGGTGTGCATGACTCTGTAACCTGACTGGACCAGGACCAGGGCCCCAGCGTGGTCAATCTAAAGGCTGGCCAGCACCCTAAAGGAGTGTCCAGCGAGTGCTGTCCAATAGAACTTCGTGCAGTGATGGAAATGTTCTATTTGGCACTGTTCAATATGGTAGCCAACAATCACACATAGCTAGAGAACACCTGAAATATGGCTACTAGATATGGCTATTCAGTGAGGAACTGAATTTTTAATTTTATTTAATCTTGATTACTTAAAAATTAAATGTATATAGCCACATATGCTGGTGGCTACCATGTCAGCACAGCTGTAGACTGATTAACAGACTCACTTTATGATTCCACTTTAAAATACAAGTTGGTTTTGATGTATGATTTTAAGTTGAAATCTGAGTTTACAAATACTTTTGGAACGTTCAAGAGAATTAAGACATCAGATTATAGAGCTTAATTATACTTTAAAAATTTATTTAAATACATGAGAAGATGTATTTGTTCATTGGAGAATTGAAGGAGTTAAAAGAGAATTGATTCAAGGATTTGAAAACATTCAAAATAAGTCCTCTGACCACAGTGAAATTTGCTAGAAATCAATAATGAAAACTAGAAAACCCACAACTTTTGAAAATTTGACAATTCATTTCTGAATAGCCCATGCATCAAAGAAGAAATCACAACAGAAATTAGAAAATATTCTGAAGATAGTGACAATGAAGATAAGACATATCAAAACTTGTGAGATGCAGCTAAAGCACTGTTTAGAGGACATTTAAATCTTAAATAGAAGTATTAGAAAAGAAAAAAGGCTGAAAATCAAGATGTTAGTCTTGCAAGTAGCTAGCAAAAAAAAAAGAGCAAAAAAGAAAGAAGAAAGGAAATAATGATAATGATAATCAGGGTGGAAATAATGAAACAGAAAATAAAGAAAAGCAACAAGCCCAAAAGTTAATATTTTGAAAAGATTAATAAAATTGATAAACCCCTAGAAAAACCAATAAAGAAAAGATAACCAAATATATTATTTTATACATGCACTTAAAACCTAAGGAAATGTAACAGAAAGCCATCTTAAAGTGATTAAAAATTTCCAGATTTATAAATAAGATATACGTATATGAAGTGAAAACTTACGGAGGAACCAGACTACCGTTTGCTGTGGTCTGATTGATTGTGTCCCCCTTAAAATTAGTATGTTGAAATCCAAAACCCCAAGGTGATGATATTAGAAGGTGGGGGCCCTTGGGGGTGATTAGATCATGAGGGTGGAGCCATGAATGGGATTAGTGCCTTTATAAATAGGAAGCTCCGTCACTCTTCTGCCATGTGAGGTTATAATGAGAAAATGGGCGTCCACGAGGAAGCAGGCTCCCACCAGACAGCCATCTGCCAGCACCGTGATCTCAGAATTAAAGCCTCCAGAATTGTGAGAAATAAATGTTTGTTGTTTACATGCCACCCAGTCTATGGTATTTTTGTTATAGCAGCCTGAACAGACTAAGAAACCATTATAATTTAATGAATAAAATGTAAAGTTTGTAAAACCCAACTTGTGCCTGAGCAATCTCACAATGAGCACGCTGGTTCCCATCGCTACGAGGCAGCGCCAGGCTGAAGCTGAGCAACCGTGACGGCAGAGAGAGTCGCTCACGTATGCCAGCGTGCTCCGTCCAAGAACAGGCCTTTTTCCCACAACTCCATTGAGATATAATTGTCAACATGTCAATTACATTATGATGTAGTATATGGACATATGACATTGTGTAACTTTAAGGTGCACAACGTGATGATTTGATACACGCATATATTGCAAAGCGATTACCACAATAAGGTTAGTTAACACCTCCATCACCTCACATACAACTTTTTTTTTTATTGTGGTAAGAACACTTAAGATATACTCTCTCAGCATCTTTCAAATATATAATACAGTATTGTTTACTATAGTCACCACGCTGTACCTTAGATCCCCAGAAATTATTCATTTTATAACTGGAAGTTTGTACCCTTTGACCAATATTTCTCTATTTTCCCCACCCCCTTAGCCCCCGGTAACCACTATTCTTCTCTCTGTTTCTATGAATTCGGCTTTTTTAGATTCCTCATATAGGTGATATTATACAGTATTTGTCTTTGTCTGATTTATTTCACTTAGCATAATGCCCTCAAAATCCATCCACGTTGTCAGAAATGACAGGATTTCCTTCTTTTTTATGGCTGAATAATATTCCATTATGTATGTATGTATATATAAATGTATATTATAAATATATACATATATGCATATATATGTATATTATATATATTTATATATGTATAGATCACATTTTCTTTATCCATTCATCCATCAATGGAGACTTGGTTGTTTCCACATCTTCACTATATTAACAGGCCTTTTGAGACTGGACACAGGAAGAATCTAGGAACCACACCTGTGGGTGGATGGCACCTTACAGTTTTCTCAGTGCTGTGAGGAATTATGAAGTTCAAAAGAAATATAAAGGGCTTTCTTTTCAATAGATCCAAAGCTAAGGGATTTCTTTCCTTGAAATGTATATTGAAAGTGGTATAATAGAAAAGCTGGGGATTTTTTTCTTGGTTTTTTTGAAGGTGCTCCAAATACAATTCAAAAGCAGGTACTTTAAAATATATGAGGTTTCCTTGTCAGAAACCAACCCAAATCATAAAAAAGGCTGTGAACATACTTCTCTATGGCAAAGGCCTGACCCCAGTGGGGCACCTGTGAGAGTTCAGAGTCCCATAAAGGTGCCATAAAGAGGTGGTCTTCAAAGTGTTTTGCTACTGTATCCCACAACATTATTTTGAAAAGCTGTGTGCCACCTTTGCATATATATATATATATATATATATTTTATGTGTGTGTGAGGAAGATTAGCCCTGAGCTAACATCTGTTGCCAATCTTCCTCTCTTTGCTGAGGAAGATTGGCCCTGGGCTAACATCTGTGCCCATCTTCCTCTACTTTATATGGGACGCCACCACACCATGGCTTGATAAGCAGTGTGTCGGTCCGTGCCAGGGATCTGAACCTGCGAACCCAGGGCTGCTGAAGCGGAGTGTGTGAACTTAACCACTATGCCACCAGGCCGGCCCTGCATTTTTTTAACTGACATCTAAACTTTTATTATAAATTTAAATAGTGGCAAGAGATATGATTTCCACCATACAGTAAGATCTGAAATTTTTAAAAAATGAATATTTTATTTTAGAAAAGTTTTAGATATACAGAAAAATTGTGAAGATTATACAGAGTTCCCATACACCTCACACCCAGTTTCCCCTATTATTAACATCTTACATTAGTATCGGACATTTGTTATAATTAATGAAGTAATATGGTTACATTATTACTATTAACTGAAGTCTATACTTCATTCAGATTTCCTGGGTTGTTACCTAATGACTTTTTCCTGTTCCAGGATCTCATCCAACTATCGCATTACCTTTAGTTGTCATGTCTCCCTAGGCTCCTCTTGGCTGTGACAGTGTCTCAGGCATTTCTTGTTTTTGACGACCATGATAGTTTTGAGGAGTACTGGTTGGGTATTTTGTAGAATGTCTCTGCATTGGGATTTGTCTGATGTTTTTTCTCATGATTAGACTGGGATTGGGGGTTTGGGGAGGAAACAGAGAAAGTGTCATTTTCATCGCATCACATGAATGTACTTAGTATCAACATGATTTATCACTGTTGATGTTGACCTTGATCACCTGGCTCAGGTCATGATTGGCAGGTTTCTCCACTTTCACTCTGTCCCCCACTTCCATACTGTCCTCTTTGGAAGAAGGTCACTATATGCAGTCCACGCTGAAGGAATGGAGAGTTGTGCTCCCTGTCTTTGAGGACAGAGTACCTACATACATTATTTGGAATTCTTCTGCAAGGAAGATTTGTCTCTACTCTTCCATTTATTTATTTAATCAACCATTTATTTGAATCAGTATGGACTCATGGATATTTATTTTATACTTTGGGTTATAATCCAATACTACTTTATTTATTTTGCTGCTAAAATTGTCCCAGCTTGGGCCATTGGGAGCCCTTTCTATTGGTTCTTGTGTCCTTTTGACATTCTCCTTATCAGTGTAGGCGTTTTGGTTGTTTTTGTGTTTTGTTTTTTCTTTTTTTTTTTTTTTTGAGCACCTCCTCACTTTATGGCACTACAAGATGCTCCAGGCTCATCTTGTATATTTCACCACTCTGAAAAAAAAAATTCCCTTTGCTTCCCCTATTCAATTCTCCCCCACTAAAAAACCTGATAATCACTGCTCCTTTAGTTATCACTATAATTTTGCTTTTTCCAGAATGTCATATTGGTATCATACAGTATATAGCCTTTTTTTTCATATTGGCTTCTTTCACTTAGTAATATACATTGAAGATTCATCCATGTCTTTTTGTGGCTTGACAGCTCATTTCTTTTTATCACTGGATAATAATTTCACTGTATGGTTGTACCACATTTTGCTTATCCACTCAACTCCTGAAGGGCATCTTGGTTGCTTCCAGTTTTTGGAGATTATGAATGAAACTGCTGTAAACATTCTTGTGCAAATTTTTCAGTAGAGGGAAGTTTTCAAATCAGTTGAGTAAATATGTAGGAGCATGATTGCTGGGTCATATGGTAAGACTATGCTTAGCTTTGTAAGAAACTGACAAACCATCTTCCAAAGTGGCTGTACTCTTTTGCATTCCCACCAGCAATGATGAGCTTAGAAATTACTGAACTGAAAGTGAAACTAAGAGAGGTAGGAGGAAGAGGAAAAGGAGGAGGAGGACAGAGAATGAGAGACATATCAGATAATGTCATCAGTACAACATATGTATAATCGGAGTCTGAGAGGACATTCTCTTCAAGGATGTGGTAAAAGAAGTATTTGAAGAGATAATGGCCAAGAAGTTTCCATATTTGATGAAAGACAAAGTATCCTGGAATGTTGATTTCTATTTATAATAAGGGGGGAAAATGTGTTGATACAAGTTTGGATATAGGTGAAAAAGCAGGTCTGATTAAACCCTGGATGGCCCAATGTATGTAATTCTATTTATGGATGTGAGAGGGATAGGAAGGAAGGAAGGAAGGGGAAAAGGAGGGAGGGAAGGAGAGAAGGAGGGAAGGAAGGGAAAAAGGAGGAAGGAAGGGAGGAAAGGAAAAAAGACCAAAAAAAAAACAAAAACAAAAAAGAGAGAGAAAGACAAATGAACGAACCTCATGCCATGAACAGTCCAATACAAGTAGCAGTAGGGAAAGCCTGATAAAGAAATTGATTCCAGAACTATTTCTGCCATATTCGACCTTTAAATGTCATTTAAAATCAAGGTTGGCTTCCTTCTTTAAAATGAAGATGACCAAACCTGGCTTATACTTTACAGTGACTGTTATTATGATAATATTTGGGCTGTATTTCCAGACCTTTGGTCAAATTTTTCTATAAATTCAGTATTATTGAAATTGCTCCTCCTGAAGTCACATACTACGGCAAACTTAACTGTTTTGTGCTCCTTCGAAGTTTTTTTCCAAGGGTCAGTAAACCATAAAATTGGGAGTCTGTTTATGTTTTCATATAAATTAATCTGCATTTTCTGTGAAGTTAGAATAATGTTCTTTTTGACTTACAATCCTGAGTGTTTTACCAATTTAGAAATCAAGAGAAATTTAGACTGAGCACTCCATATTTTATTACGTTAAATTGTTTTAAGCCATTTTTCAATCCATGTGGCCAAGCCAATTTATATTTGTTTTGTAAGAAAGGTCACTTTGTGAGCAGCTATCCCCAATGTGATTAAGTTTCAATTTGCGTGTGTTTTAACTAATTCTGCATTTCTAAATAGATTTCTCAAAAGTTACAAGCTAATAAAAAGGAAAGTAACCAATAGTTTATTTTTATTAATCCTAAATTACAATTACCTTAAGTGAGGTGTGAACATCTAGTAGCATGACTGGTGAAATACACTGTTTAGAATTTACACACATAAGTGAGTGTTGTCCAGTGAGAATGCACATCTATTTCAAAAAATGCTTTCACTGTTCAGAGCATTTCCAGAACTCCTCTTTGAAAATCGCCTTTAGAACTTGCAGCACATTTTAAAAGATATTGTCTCTGGTGGCAAATCTTTGTCTTTTGAAAGTGGGTTTGATTAATAACCCAATGGTATTTGGGTTAAGCTTGGAGATGTATAAGATGGGAATTAATATTTAATACCTACTATGTGCTAGATGCCTGACCTGGGATGGCCAATGAATCTGGATAAACTCATCTTGGGTCAAAAACAAAGTGTAACCACACAATATGGACCAATGTCATAGATGATTTTCCCACTGGAGGCAATGTAGCATAATAGAAAGGTATGTGTGTTTAGTCAGGCTGACAGGTTAGAATCACCACCCTGACACCCTCCAGCCATCCCCATCACTTGGCCTGAGCCAAGTGACTTAGACTCTCTGAGATTGTCCTCATTTATAAAAGCGGATGACTAATATCCATCTCAATAAATTTTCAAGGATAAAATAAAATAAATACAAAATACCTAGCACAATTAGTTCCCCTTCCCCCTTCTCAAGGTGGCAACTGTGAGGGAAAAAATACTCATTAGGATGAGGATGGCATTTTCCTATTATCTCATCAGCTATTAATTTCAAGTTTTGTTGTTACTTTTCTATTTTGGGTTTTCTGTTTTGGGCAAAGATCTAGTTGCCATTTTCGTGTTTTTAGGCTAAGAGACTGTGTGTGTGTGTGAGCTACCTGGTTGTGAGATGGAATGGTAGAGGTAGTTGTGAAGGATGAAGCTGAACGTAAGTGGAGACCAGATTATAGAGGGCTTTGAATGGCATATTAAGGGTTTAGACATTATCTAATAGAAAAAGTGGCTACCAAAAGCTTTTGAACAGGGAAAAATAATTTTTTCTGTGCTTTGGGAAGATAATTGACATGCTAGACTAAATCTCCTGACAGCAGGGTCTGGGTCTTACTTATCCACATATCCTTTACTCATCTTTATATGAATGAGTGAAAAAACAAATGACTGGATGGAAGGATGGTAGCAGGAATAAGAACATGGGCAGGGAGATTCTGATGGGATGGAGGAAAAAGTCATGAAAGTTTTTGCAGACACAGACTCAAAAGGACTCAGTGACTTACTGGATGTCAGAGTGAAGGAAGATGGGAGAGATGTGAAAAGAACTCTTAGGCAGCTGGCTTGAATGACAGCTTGGGGGCAGGGAGTGGTTTGCCATTAACAGAAATAGAAAACACAGAATGAGGAACCAATTTTGAAAATTAGAGGAAACAATGACTCTGACTGTAGTTCAATGAGTTTGTATTGCAAATGAAAACACAGGCCGAGGTTGAGCAGGGATCAAGACTAAAGATTTGCTTGTGGAGTCATACGCATAAAGGTGATAGCTGAAGTCTTGGGAGTGGGTGAAATCATCCTTGGAGAATGTGTTGATCAAAAAGATTGGCCAATTATAGGACCTTGGAGAAAACTAACACTTATGGGATGGTTGTAGGAGAGCAAACAGGGAAAGACAGTGGGGAAAATGGGCACAGAAATACCAAGAGAGAACAATGTCATGGAGGCTAAAAAGAGAAGGACTCGGGACAAGTGTGGTGAGGTCTGAGAGGGGCTGATGGGTTTGGTCATCAGTAGATCATTGGTGATCTCTTGAGAGCTGCTGCCATAGGGGAAGCCTGGAGCTGATAACGTGAGAGGTCAAGTAGAGGTTGGGGTATTGGAGAGAGAAGTGGTAACAGCTTCCTCTTCCATCGTCAACCATTTCTTCTCAGTCTCTTTAGGAGACTCTTGTCTCTGCTGCCCCAGTAAATGTTGACGTCACCTAGGACTCTGTCCTTGGCTCTCTACTTACAACAGTTAGTGTTCTCTTGGTTAGTGTTCTCTTGGTTTCAAATAACAGAAAGCAATTCCAGCTGGCTTGAGCAGAAAGATTTATTGGAAAGACACAGGGTTACCTCATAGGACCCAAAGGGTTATGGCTGGGCTGCACACAAGCTTTAACCAGAAATCAAGTGCCATAGGGTCTCTCCAGCTCCTTTTTTGTTTCCCCGTGTCTGTTTCATTTTCTGCCCTCATTGCAAACCACCTGCCTTGGTTTTTCAAGACATGTGGTGGAAAACATGTCTGCCACTCGTTCATGAGTCATAGCCACTCACTCAGCCACTCAGAGGAGCACTGCTATGTCTCACTCACTCTCACTCTTGATGTCTGCCAAGGGAAGAGACTGACTTGATCAGCTTGTGTAGATACCCACTGTTGGGCCATGCAATTGAGGAAGGACCAAGGTCATGTCGCACAGACAGCCTCATGTGGCTTGGGGACGAGGGTAGGGACTGGGACCTGGAAGTGAGAAGCTGGGGGAAAAGCTTACAGGATGAGGATTTGGACTGGGCCTAGGGAAGTGATAAGGAGGGAAAGGTGACATGAGCAGCTTCTCATCTCCCCTCTTTCTTTTTGGTCTGTGTTCCGAGAGCCTGGGCCCTCCTAAGCAGCAAATCCTAGGGGTGCTCTCCCTCCTAGATTAGGTCCCAACCATATTGTTTTCTTCTAAGAAAGAAAACGGAATGTGTGCCCAGCTCTTATCAACTTCCCCTCCCTGTGACCAGCCCTCAGTACCGCTGGGTGAGTGCCCAGTGACCCTATCTACACCCTCAGGGTGAACCAGAGTTGACTGATCCAGGGGCCAAACAGAGCCCCTTTCTAGGGTCTCTGGACTTGGAATTGGACAGACCATGGGCCAGTTCCTTTTAAGAATGGTATGAGGCTGACCATGACTATGGGACAGAGTCAGAGTCTGGAGGTGCTTGAGTTGGTAGTTGTAGTTCTCCTGGAAATCGAGCTGCACCACTACCCTCCCTTTGTTAGTTTCCAAAAGCTAGCCCACTATTTTCTAGTAAATTCCCTTCCGTCTAAGCTAGTTTGGGTAGGTTTCTATCAGTGAGACTGAAAAGAGCCTGGACTATCCAGGGTCAAGGGAGTTGCCCAATAGCTGTTCCCAGCCTGGCCTCCTGCCTCCCACATCAACTGGAGGAAGGGACCCCTCCCTTTCTCTTGTCATGTTTCCAGGGAGAAATGAGGTCCAAATAATGATTGCAATGCGAGTTTTTGATATTCTGGCAATTACTGAAATACTGGCACTTTGTTGGTGGATTATTCTAACTTTGATAGGTTAAAAATCTAAAATCAGTATCACTTATGTATTGAGATGAGGGTCAAGGACTCAACTATTCAATTTATGATGCAAGTACTTGCTGAACAAAACCACCCAAAGTCAGAAAGGGCTTTTCATCACTTAGAACAATTTGTACTAAAACACACACAATACTCAATGATATCATTGATCCACTTTGTTTTTGAAATAATATTTCATTTGTACTTCGTAATAACTTTCAAAGTTTTCTTCATTTTAGATAATGTTTAGTTTGCTAATTTTTGAATAAGACTTTATTTCTTTTTTAACAAACTTAGTTTGGAATAGTTTTAAATTCACAGAAAAATTATGAAGATAGGACTGTGTTCCCATATACTCCTCACCCAGTCTCCCCTATTATTAACATTTTATATGAGTATGGTTCATTTGTCACAATTAATGAACCAATATTGATACAGTACTATTAACTGAAGTCCATACTTCGTTAGTGTTTACCTAATGTCCTTATGTCCTTTTCATATTCCAGGATCCCATGTAGAATACCAAATCACATTTAGTTTTTATGTCTTTTTAGGCTCCTCTGATTTGTGATAGTTTTAGACTTTATCTGCTAATAATTTGTGTTAAAAATGATGCTTGTTTAATGTTTCTATTTTACAAATTTACATTTTTACTTAAACTTTATCTGCTAATAATTTGTGTTAAAAATGATGCTTGTTTAATGTTTCTATTTTACAAATTTACATTTTTACTTGACCTTTAAATGTTTAACACTTCTAAAATTTGAATTATAGTTGTTAATGTTATGAATCTGAATACTTATAGATAAAATATTAGTATTGATACCAGTATTTATTTAAAATAAATGCTGAATGTCCAGTATCGTGGTTTTTGTTCTAGTACTGCAGTCACCAGGCCCCAAGGGTGGACGGGCAGAGCATGGAGAACGTGAACACAGACGGCTAAGGCTCTCGGTTCAGGGCAGACAGCCCAGAACTGGGGTCAGTGTGGCAGGCAAGAGCTGGGCAGCCCAGGGCTTGCTGCTCTGCTGCAGGAACCACAGGCCCAGGCCATCCTAAAGGGGTCTGCAAATAAGTTTTTTGTCCCCAGTACCCTTACTGGACTCTGTTCTTCCTCTGTATACAGCTGGAGAAGATTTACTCGTGTCAGCCCAATCTGGATGCTTTGTCTTGCACGGCCAGTGCCCTGGCGCCATTTTGCGTTGATGATTTTGGCTACAGCTACATTATCTTAGAGGAATCTCAAGTCTTCGTTTTCCCAACACCTCGCTCATTGCTTGGGACATAGTAAGCACTCAGTACACATAGGTGCTGTTATTTGTTCAACCAAAGTTGAATGCGTGAAGCAAACTGGCACCATTGGCAGGAAAAAGCAACTCCTCTTCTGACACTAGGAGATGATGAGACTCAGGGAGCCTGGGGGTGGGGTGGTGAGGACTTGGTAAATGAGTGGAGCACCCCGGCCTATAGCATGGGGTGGGAGTAGGGGGTTGAGAGTGAAGAGGAGGGTTTGGGGAGCACCCCAGTGGCAGTGCCAGCAGCAGCAGACGGACTCAGGGCTGCTAGCCACGTGGAAGGAGACTACCTGTAATGACTACCTCTAGGATTCTGAGATGCAAGCAATTATCCGCATCTGAAAACCATGATGAAGGGTTTAATGCAAGTATGTAGCATGACATCATTAGTAGAGTGGAGTTGGACATGGACACTTCAATACAATATAATCTATTGGTTCCCCCAGAAGGTGCCAAAAGCAGTTCACAATAGTTAGGCTTCATTTTGTCCATAGTTCATGGCATATTCGAAGTCTTTAAAGCTGACGAGACCATCTGAGTCTTGATCTACTTCCCTGGAAAATCAAGCAAAAAGTTATTTACAGGTTATTTTCGTCAGCACTTATGCATCAAGAGCACATCAGAACCTTCATTTCTTTGCATGTCTACATGTGAGAGGTACCTATTTCATCTACTTGAAGGCTAAGGTTGATGCCTATTTTTTTCTTCCATTGACAATACCTAAGGTGGGAAAGAAAGGAAAAAGTATTTACTAAAACCTACAAAAATAATATACCCGACACATTTAAAGGAATGAAGACAAATGCACAGGTTATATAAGAAAGGCAGGAATGATGGTTTTTCTAGTCATCCTGCAAATTATTTCTGTGATATATCAATAAACATATACACATCACATAACAGAAATGTGGAATAAGCCAACAAGAGATAAGAAAAATGTTTGGGAATAAATATTAACAATGGGAACAAAGATTGACACCCTGCATTGCACTGCCTTTACATTCCTCATCTCATTGAATCTGTGCACCAATGCTGGGATGGGTCCATTTTACAGACAGGACATTGAGCTTAGAGACGTTCAGCAGTTTGACAAGATGATGCGGCTGGTAAGTAGCAGGCTTGGTACTCAAATCAGGATCGTTAAATTCTAAAACCAGTGCTCTATATTCTATTGCACATTGCCTCCCTATGTAAATAGGATATTTGGGAGAGAACTGGTTGTATTGCAATTCCCATGTGGCCAACTCTAGCTACAGAAGCTTTCACTGGCTTCATTCATGGCCTCAGAAGCTCTGTTAAATCCTCACAAACACTCGATAAGCTTTCCTGACTCCTATGAAGAGTGGTGAAGATATGAGCCTCTGGCTGGTTGGCTGAGGGCGATCTCAGCTGCGTTGTCCCTGTGTATCCCTAGAATCTCTGGGACAGGAGCACTGCCCCCTGAACAGGGAGCAGAGAATTGGCACCTACTCCACATGGCTGCAATGACACATGTCAGAAGGACAAAATTAAGGCATAAGCAACACATTCAACCATTACAGTAAAAGTAATGTTTATTTAAAAGTGTTTGCAAGGATAACTGATGGGTAGTGGTCACAATTCCTCTTTGGGGGACATTCTAAAACAGTGCATTACATGCCTTATATGGAGCTTCTGTGGTTGATGCAAATTATATTTTGTTGAAACAACAAACGGCATCAACAATGACATAACGCTTTTTAAAGCAAAGCCTGGCCCAAGTAACAGAGCCACTAATCACTGTAATAGTTTTAAAGCAGGCTTTTAAAATATTGAATTCTAAAATAAACTTTCTGCATATTTCATGCCAAAGTCTCTGAAGTCTATAATGGTTCTGGATAGAGTGATGATAATTTTTCATTTTTTTGAAGTAGAGAAAATCCATACTTCTCTGCCCCAGGGCAAAACCATGTTGCAGTGTGTTAGTATAAAACTACTGCAGACTATAGAGGCCATTATTCTTGTTACCTCTTTTGGTAAAATATACATGACGATTTCATGCTATACAGGACCAAAAGCGGAATATCAGATCTCTTCTAAGGGATTAGAAATAATCAGTATCACATGTTACTGACTACAGAATATAAATCACCCCTTTCATTAAATTAGATAATTGAAGATTCTTAATATTGCCTAAGCATTTTTTCCCCAAGGAACTGGATTAGATGAATGGCTTTTTTTCTTCTTACTCTGAACTGGTATGGTTGAACGATAAATCTCAGAGGATGAGTTAAGTGGATAACCTAGAAAAGTAAAGATTAAAGTAAACTGCTTCTGATACTATTTTTTGGGTATGATTCTTCACTTATTGAGATGCTGAATGCTCCTAGAAAAGGGAATCCCTTTGCCTGATTTTCTCAGGAAATAACCTTCATTGTAATTGCACTAGCTTCTCATTTTTCTCGCTGTCTTTGCCAAAGCTTCGCATCATAAAATGGGCACGGTACAACCAAGAGGAGTTAAAGTGGAAACGCTTATTCATAAGGTTTGGAGTGGCATTTTATTCACATAATGAATGGAGGAACGTCAATTTTATATTTAAAATGAGACATGATAAAATACTTTCTATCTTCCACCTTTTCTCCCTCATCATATATATATGAGCAGACCTGGTCATCTCGAGTAAAGAAGAAATTCACATTTCACAGCTATAATTTTAAAAGCTAAAACAAACTGTTTTTCATTGCAGATGGAATTATTCCGAAGAAGGCAGGTTTCATAGCACCCACGCTCAAATCACTGTGTGACCAAAGAGCAGACGTGGCTGGTGGGTAGAATGAGTGGTGTGTTGAGAAGATGAAGAAAACGTCGTTAGGTAAAAAAAAAAAAAAAAAAAAAAGTTTCATTGTTTCTGTTTACAGCATTTAACCCTGAAAGGAGTTTACTCTGGTTCTGAAACTAGAGTGTGCTGTTTCCGTGTCACCAACACACATTCAGCAGTAAAATATTCCACCAACCCTCACTCCAACTAGAAATAAACCCAAGGAGGGCAAGAACTTTCTCTTGCCTGTTCCTGTGTCCCCACCCCTTAGCCCACAGCAGGCAATGAATGTCTGCAGAGTGAATGAATTTGTGAAATAAAGGAATCTGGGGAAACAGCTGACAACATTATGAACATCTCCTGCCTCCCAGGAGGTATTGGGAGATTCAAGATTAAGAGAGTATATCATCACTGTTTTTATGGAGTCTGAGAACTAGCCAGAGAAATAATACACACTGAAGAAGGCAGCTAGGAACCATCACTGAGGGACCCATAAGTAATGATCAGTTATGGCCTCCATGCCCAACCGCATTTTGGCAACACAGATCAGGTAGAAGAGAGACCAAGTGAGAAATGAACTTTGTTTGGAAAATGAGGCTGCAGAGTAGAACATGGGTGGAAGGAACCCCTTGAGTGTCAGGCTCAGCAATTTAGAGATAAAGAGCAGGAAATTAGAAACCAAGACAGAACACTGGACACGGCTGAGTCTAACCTACCCTACAGTCGAAGCTCGAGCACTTCAACCCAGTTAAGCAGCTGCTCTTTTACTAGACGTGCGGATATAGCAGTGGATAGAAATACAGGCTTATATTTCAAACCGGCTTTCCAAAGGAATTAGTAAAGCTCATATAGATGTAAGACAGGAAAATAAATTGCTGTTAACAACAATAGCTGCTTTCTAGAAATGTCGATGCAGCTAAATTAAAGACATTTTGGTCTGCTTGTTTTTGAGATGCAGAAGGGAGACCTGGAATTGATTTGGGGTGGAGGGACCCAAGAGAGCTGAACTGCTCTGTGTAACTCAGCATGAACAATTTAGGACCATCTGGGCAGAAGGGGATGAGGGTGCAGGAAGAAGGGGCTACTGAGGAGGGCAGAGGCTGGGATGCTATATGAGGGGAACTGACCCACGGAAAAGTCTCCAGTGGGGCAGTGATCAAAAGTCCTTTAACTGCTACGTTTACTGTGTGCTTCGAAGTTGTTTGTATTGCTCGTTATAACCTCTCCCCTATCTTCACCACTGGGGGCAACAGGCACACACTCTATGGGGGATGGTGTGTTTTGGGGTGTTTGTGTTGAGCTGGGGGCTGAAGATGGAGTTAGGAGAGGAGTTCCCCCTGAGCAGGTGCAGGAGAGAGCGAGAAAAACAGTGGGGAAGGGTATGATGATCCATCAGCTGAATTAATTCAGAGAAATGAGAACTCTGGAAGGCTTTCAGAAATTTGCCCAAATCTTGAGAAGTGCTTTCAAGTTCCACAGTGTGGCATGGGGGTTCCAGGCAATACTATCTGGACTTTGAAGTGCAGGAAGACCCAGGTTGACACTGGGATACATTGAGAATTTCAGGCAGGTCTAGACTCAGTCCATCCAGCTGAGTTCTGACAGTTTTCATATCAGTTAAAATACAAACATTTTCTGACTCATCATATAAGTGGTTATAATTACTCTCAACCGCATGAGCTTTAGCATTGGTCTCTTTTACATCTTGATTTGTTAAGAACGATTCTGTTCGCTCCTTTTTGTGATGTTGTGCGGACTTCAATGGACTAGATGTGCCCCTGCGACCCAGAGGCTAAGTGGTCCCCACCTTGAAGGAGCCAGGCTTTCACTCTGTGAATCTTTTACTAAGCTAGGCCACAGCACTGCTTTAATCCCTTCTGAAGAGAAACAAAGGTGGCTATTTTTTTAATTTTAAAAATATGTAAATAGTGAAGGTTTCTCACAAGTAAGAAATGTTTCTTGTACAAAAATATTTACATCATAACCATTTCTTGTAATGTTTTGAAAGTAGTTATTTTTTGGAAAATAGTTTTTGTTGTAAAATAATTCAAGAGTGCCCCATGGCCTGGTCTCGAAAGCCCGATTTCAGACTGGAGTATGTACTTTTGTCCAAGTTACTTAAAAAAAAAGGAAGGAAAGAAACAAAGAGGGAATGGTTTAACTTCATTACGCTGAAACAACGGTATATTCTCTATTAAAATGATATAAAGCCTATAAAAGTGATATTTTTTAAGTGGAAACAAGAAGACAAACTAGTATATACATTATATTGGCAGTCATAGACATTTGTATTCATTTGGGCAGAAGTTGAAGATTATATGCTAAACAGAAGCTTGTCATGGGTACTTTGTCTTAAAATATTCTTTAATATTATTGATATCTTTTTCAACTGAAGGAATATTTTCTTTTAGTCCACATTTTCTAAACAAGTGGCCTTATTTCACCATGTACAAATCCTCAACAGCTAGAGTGGGGTTTCTCAACCTCAGCACTATTGGCATTTTGGGTTGGATAATTCTCTGTGGTGGGGGCTGTGCTGTGCACTGCAGGATGCCGAGCAGCATCCCTGGCCTCTAGACGTCAGTGGTACCCTCCTCCTCCCTCCCCAGTTGTGACAGCCAAAAATGTCTCCACCTATTGCCAAGTGTCCCCTGGGGAACAAAACCATCCCTGGTTGAAAACCACTGAGCTAGAGGAACCACAGTTGGAGGCAATTCTTTGGAACATTTCAGCTAAATCTACACCTACTAAAATAACTGCTTTAAAGACATTTCTTTTTAAACAAGTGATTTCAGGAACAGCTGAGGCACACATGGTTCTTGGATAGATTATGCAGATAATTGCCTCAACACTCCGCTTTGCAAACACTAAGGTTTTGAATTCATCCCAGAGAAGACCCCACTCCAGAGGCAAGATCTTGGTGGTGAAAACAGGGCCAGTGACGGGCATATCTGTGTTCCCAGCAAACACACAGACAGACAGTAATTATTCTGAGTCACTGTGATAGTTACACAGGGTTTTGAAAGTTGACACCGTATTTGATTCACCTGACACACGAATGAGAAATGTAATGTGGAGGCAAAGATTTAAATGAGAAAAGTTTTCATAGTGGAATTTTTGGGATGGGGAAAAGTGAGATTCTCTTTGATTCTTTATGAAATAATTTAAACTAAAGTCAAAACTGCCATTATATTAGGGACAAAGCTGTCATATTGACTGAACACCGAGAGTAAAAATTACCCTCCGAGCAAGGAGCCCCTGCTGGGGATGAGAGGACCCGCCAAGTGAAGATGTGATGATGACAGCTTCTCCCGCAAGCAGCCTTCTCTTCTGAGGAACCTGCTGGTTCTTTCCACTGGCGTGCATGCCCCATTGTTGATGCGAGTCCTGCAGGGCTCTACAGCAATTCAGTTGGTAATGTGCTTATTAATTTTACCTTTTTAAAGACGTGTGTTAAGAAAAGCCATTCAGACACGCAGGAAAGATAAACAAGATACGTAGATGGTTTCTGGTCTTTTCTAGGCTCCTGCATGACTTGGGCAGTTCAGCATGTGTGGGACCCCCTTCACGCCCCGCCTCCCACTTTTACCCCAGCTGTTGCTGGGAGTGCCTCCCGTCAGCTGTACTCTGACCAAGCATCTCTCGCTGCCTGTCTGGGACTGCTCTAACACCTGGGTGTGGCCTCACACAGAGGCAATCTGGAAGCGTGAAAAAAAGACTTAGTGCCCCATAGGCAACCCTTGACCCGTGAGGGAACAGGCGTCAGTGGATCACCACTCTCTCCTTCTATCCCTGGTGTAGACAACTCTGAGGTGGTTCTCTCGGCTCACTGGAGGTCCTGGTGAGATCGAACCCCAGTCGCTCACAGATGTAACCAACTTGGTAACAGACCCTTGTGTTGGTTTGCCCTGATCCTCTGTTCCGCTCTTGCTCACTGAGGTTATTTCCCAAACAAAGAACCTGCATGCAAGCCCTCATCTAAAGCTCTGCTTTCAGGAAGAACCCAGGCCAAGACACAGTGGAAAGTTTCTTTTGAGAGATGAAGTTCTTAGGGGGCATTTAAATTGCCATCAGCAATAGCACGTCACATCAGATTCTTTCAGGTAAAAGGGATCTCACTACTTGAAACAGACCAGTGTTCTTCTATTTGGAAAATGATTTTTAGAGCAAATTTAAATAGTCATGCGCCACATAACGACATTTTAGTCGACGGACTGCGTATACAATGGTGGTCCCATAAGATTAGTACCATATAGGCTAGGTGTGTATAGGCTACACCGTCTAGGTTTGTGTAAGTACACTCTATGATGTTCGTACAAGGACCAAATCACTGAACGATGCATTTCTCAGAACATATCCCCATAGTTAAGTGACCCATGACTGTATTGCCTTTAAGAAGAGCTCTGAAGTTTGAAGTTCCAGGTAATTGAAATGCTCGAGTTAACTGGAAAAACAAAGCAGCAGTCTTCTCTTCACTGTCTAATATACATGTCTTATTTAATAATATTGAGTCTGTCAACGATAAGTAGTATTATTAGATTTTAAGTGTTCCTTCAGTGTGAGGACAATATATTCTTGAATATAAAAGAGTTCTTCTGTCTTTCAGATGCAGAGGTACAGCTATGGACTGGCCACGAGTAGGTGGTGGACTTGGCCATTTAGGATGAATTGTGAAGGATAAAAGGATGGCCAGACGGGGCCAGGAACAAAGAATGAAACAAGCCGGGCAAAACCTTGGCCTCATTAGGACCAGGCTCCGCCTACCAGATGAAAGATACTGTGGGTGTTGTTGGTGACCTCCCCAGCATCCACCCTCCTCCTTCTGTGCTATGCAGCAGCTGTGTGATTTGGGTGAACGATCCTCACCCCAAGCTCCAGAAGTGAGATCTGACTGGTCTAACTCAATCACTATAATCCCACTCTGCTTACCATGGTGACTGGTTCAAGGACTGATTGGTTTAAGCCAATTAGCACATGGCATTCCTCCTCTGGCACTACTGATCGGTAGAGCTGGTCCAACCATGTTGAAGCCTAGGAATTTTGCTTGTGAGTTGAGAAAGGAGAAGCTCTTTCACTGGACACCTGGGATGCAAAGGTGAGGCTTGGTATGACAACAGTCCTTTTCCTACCACAAGGATGCAATCTCCACGGTTCTATGAGCCAATGATGCACTGACCCAAAAATTTATGCACATGCTTTTATTTTATTTATTTTTTTTTTTAAAGATTTTATTTATTTATTTTTTTCCCCCCAAAGCCCCAGTAGATAGTTGTATGTCACAGCTGCACATCCTTCTAGTTGCTGTATGTGGGATGCGGCCTCAGCATAGCCGGAGAAGTGGCGCATCGGTGCGCGCCCGGGATCCGAACCCGGGCCGCCAGCAGCAGAGCGCGAGCACTTAACCGCTAAGCCACGGGGCCGGCCCATATGCACATGCTTTTAAATGTCAATTATCAGCCTAAGAAGTGCTATACACAGTGAGAGGAAGAGTCAGAAGAATAGAAGAGTGAGCTGGAGCCTAATCAAACCATGCCTGAAGCATGCTCTATGTCAAAATTCTTAGTTACCTGACCCAGTAAATTCCCTGGGTTGTTTAAGGCAGTCTGAAATGGATTTCCTGCTACTTGCAAATAAAAGCATCCTAACATACCAGGCATCCTGTCTGAAATCTTTTCTAACCCTTGCAATATTTAGAACTTGGTAGACATAGAATAGACACTCAGTAAATACAATATTTTTGAAATGATTATTCCATTTTGAAAGTAACCCTAAAATAATTCAAATTTTTTCTTTAGGTGCTATCCCAAGAATCTGTATTATGCCCACAGTTCTGCATTCTAAAGAAGTTACTTTCTTGCTGTATTCAACAAAAATCTCTGTTTACAGTGCCTTAACTGTGATTATGTGCTAAAAGAAGCTGTTGATGGGACCAATATGTTTTTTTTCCTAAAGAGTGACAGGATAGAGTCTCCAGTCAAAGAAAAAAAGGAAAAATGAATGTGAAATGCAGTCACAGCTGGAAAAAGTGATTAACCATAAATAATGACTCACTTTTTCCTATATAGTAGGTTTTAAAAATGAGAAGTCTTATTTAAAGCCAGAAATATTTTAAAAGGAGGAAAGAATATAATTTCAGTATGCATAATTATTGACTACTTGTAGGCATGTAGATAAATGCAATCAACATATAGCACAAGGTCTCATTTCCAGCAGATAGTTTTATATTCTTTCTCTATCAAGTGTTTTAGCAGAGCTGCTAATAAATAGTGACATGATCTTTTATCTCTGTTTGAATCTCTGGAAGAGAAATTGTGATGTAAGAAAATAGCACAGATCAGACAGCTTTAAGGATGAAGAACAAAAGCCCAAGTGAACATCTTTGAACTGATCATAAAAAATCTGGTTGCTGTACTTTTGGGTCACTAGATCTTCCATTCTTCCCCCCACCGTATCTGTGTAACAAGCCTACTGTGAATATGGCAGGGAGGCAGTATAGTTCACCTGAAATGACCCCAGAGTGAGCTTTCCTCTCAGCTAGGCTGTGTGATCTTGGGCAAGTGTCTTAGCTGCTATGATTCTCAAGCTCCTCGCTCATCAAGTTGAACGGTTGGGCTAAGATTGCTAAGATTCGATACAGCTCTAAATATTGATGAATCTAAGCTGGATCTTAATGATACAACTGATGTCTTTGTACACAGAAAATTTTAAAATGTCACCCAACTTCCATTAGCCATTTTTAGCCTTTAAAAAGTAGTTTGAATCTTTAACCCTGCGGACAGTTGTAAAGAACCACGAACACATATAAATGTAAATGGAGGCAAAAACAATCCCACCTTCAACAGTGTGAAATATGAATGGAGATAAAGCCATTTCTATTTCAAATATATAATCACTTCAGCTGAGATATCTAGTATCATCTTGAACTTGATTATGAGATAAAAGAAATGGGACAGAGATGGCAATCATTTAATCTCTTAAGAACAGCTATTTTGAAGAGCTTTTCACTCTATGCTCAATAGATTTCTAGCAGGTTATGATCTGGCTAGAAAGAAAGCATAATGATGAGGAAAATTATGTTTTCAATAACACATGCTTTTACAGTACAAGTCCTTCCACAAAGGAGGCAATAAAATGAACTCTGACCACTTGAACAGATGGCGTAATGGCTCAGTGCGCAGATGTGGCCTCTCGGAAAGTAACCAGTTCATATCCTTGACTGGAGGTTTAGGAATGAGCTGAACTTTCAAATGTAATGTAGGAAAGATCACATACTTCCAGACAAGAAAGCTGAGAATGAGTGGGTTCAGAGGCTTGAAGAGATGGACTAGAAGAATAAGGCTTAATGAGCTTCATTTTGCTAATGCAACAGAGTTGAAGTTGAAATATGAACTATAAACATCAAGCCATTTATAAATGCCCTGCTCACAACATTGTTAGCCGCTGTTTGATAGGAATGCTGCTTTTTGAAAAGCATACTTCCTTGGAGTCAGAAAACACCAATTGTCAAATAATGCTTATTTTCTCTAATAGTATCATGTTTTCCAGCAGAATATATTTTTCATAATATATGATAGAGGCACTGTAGAGTTTTTTGTTTGCTTATTTGTTTTTTCCTTTTTAAAGGAAATTTGATAACTTGAATCTAAAGTTTACCGGGAAAAATAAATATGCTAGAAGATTCAGAATATTAACAAAAATAATGATATCAAGACAAAGTATAAACCCTCAGTAATTAAAACAGTGTGACTATGACCCAGGAATCAATGAATGAGAATAGTGTCCGGAACATGTACATACAGGAATTCAGCAAAGGGTCAAAAGAGGCATTTCAAATTGGTGGGGATGAAACAGGTTGGTAGGAAAAGGAGCTGGGATAAATGCTTTCCTAGCAATTAAATGTTTAAAACATTAAAAATATTAAATGGATAGTACTGGCTATCCATTTGGGGATGGGTGGAGTTTGATTTCACAGCAGTGCCTGCTGTGTGTTCAATGAAACTTATTTTCTTCTCTTCCTGAAAATACAGCTAAACCACATTTTCCAGCCTCCCTTGCAATTAGATGTGACTGGGAGTTCTGGCAATGGAATGATAATAATATAGAAACAAGGAATATCCATTGCTCCATCTAATTAAAAGGACTCACATTTCAAAAGAGTGTATAGAAACTGACAAGTCATCCTAGGGGCTATGCCATGGCCAAATCCTTAAAGATACTCTCACGCTGTGTTAGCAGAAACTCACCAGTAATCCAAGGGATTTACTCTATATAGCTTGGTATAGGAAAATTACGCTAAAATTCTATCAGGTCAGGTGTTTTTTTTTAATATTAAATTTGGACGCAGGAATTTATAAAAATTAAGATTTTTAACTGTTTACACTTTAATTTTAAATGATCCATTTGGGAAAATAAGATTTTACATTTCAGCCCATTTCTCATTGACGTGTATCACTGAGCCAATAGAAAATCTGGCCTTAGTTCAGCGTAATTATAATAAATTATTTATGTTTTTATTTACAACATGCTCCCACCATTTAAAACCTCCAGGTCTGTGGACAACAATATACATAAAAAATAAATAACATTTCATAAAGAGACAATTGCCTCAGATTATCAGAAGCACTCTATTAATAAAGCGCACCTATAATCACAAAGTCATACCAAATGGAATGACCATGAGGGCTTTTCATATGAGAATTTCACTTGAAAGAGATGAAGGTTCAGAGGGCATATGACAAGTGTTTAGAAAATCGTGAAATGCACAGGGAATGTGAACATGGCGAAATTAATCAAATCCTAGGTTAAGACTAAGGGACTCCAGGTGCAAGTTCAGAGGGGCTATTTTAGGACTGAAACCTGGATGTGCTTCTTCATATAGCAGCTAGAAAACAGGACTTGTTTTCTCTCCCTGAAATAATAATTCTCAAGGTGGGTATGGGGGTGGGGAAATAGGGATGTATTCCCCTTAATGAGGTCTCACAAACTGCTTATGACACCCCCCTGCTCCAATCCTGACAGGCCTCTCCCCTCCTGCCCAGCACTGAGAATTACCCTTGAGGTGGGTGACCACTGTGCCGGAAGCTGGTGTGGCATTTGCCTTCGTGGGTCAGTGGAAGAGAA
Organism: Ceratotherium simum simum; assembly: GCF_057802395.1. Taxonomy (NCBI): domain Eukaryota; kingdom Metazoa; phylum Chordata; class Mammalia; order Perissodactyla; family Rhinocerotidae; genus Ceratotherium; species Ceratotherium simum. The sequence continues at coordinate 15,493,039 of NC_141923.1, read as the reverse complement.
GAGTCTTCAGAGGTTTCAGGCTGAGAACAGAAACAGGCTCATGAGGGGTTTCAATAATGTGGAAATCAATAAGGGACATTAGGGGTGTTGCGGGTGTGCATGGTTTCTTCCCAGCCTTGGGAAGAAACTGGGCTCTCCCATAAATGGCCATGCTAATACCGATTTCAGGGATTCAAATTACTGGCCCCATCCAGTGTGACATTTTCTGCCCATTATCTAGTCTCTCTTGCCTCCAGGCAGGGCCACATCATTGATTACGGAGCATTTCAGCCACTAAAAAAGATCCCGATCATCATTAAAGACATTAAGTGTTGATCTGTGCTGGCTAAGTGACTTAAAAGGTTTGTGCCCTTCTCGTAACAACTCGGAGAGGCTATATTAGGATATTTATTAAACAAATTAAGTATTTACATTACGCTCAACCACAGAGGCACAGCTATTGAGTGCATAAGTATGAGAAGATGAAACCAGAGAATTTATGTTGGGAAAACCCTTCTTTTCCAGTTTCCTAGAATTGGGTGCTAAGGACCCACTAAATGTTTGAACGTTTGGCAACGAGTCTGAGTTGGGCAGTCATCAATGGAGTCTTAAAGACCACCTGCGCAAAGTTTTTTAATGTAGTTGAACTAAGGTAACCAAGAAAGGTTCATCTTGTCCCTAGACCTTTTCTGTGAAAAGCATACATCTTGGAAGCAGTGATTAGGGACTGGAGAGAGAATTTAGGAAATCTCCTTCAAAGCCTGAAGACTAAAGGAAATGGGTATATTACTCCTACAATTTTCCCCCACAATTAAAATCTTTAGTGCCATAATAATGGCGGACTCAATTTAAAAAATCCTTCCGTTAGCCTATGGTGCACACTATGGTAAAGGAATCCACATTTTCTCAAATACAGCGACGGTCCATGAACATTGGACCATCTGTGTTACATTGTTATTAAATTTCTTCCTCACTTGACTGTAAACTTGCAGTGAGCAGAGACCACATACATCTGTTCACTGTGTTCTTCTTAGCACTTGACACAGTGCCTGGCACACACCGGCATTCAAGAAACACGTGCTGAATATATGAACATGCGAACGGGAAAGTTTGGAGAGGGGAGAAAAGAAACATCACTCGCCATCCCAAGATCTTAAACCAATTGCTATGATCATTTTAACACTTTTCTCCCTGATTAGCATAAGAACATTTTGTATACTATTTTAAAAGTAATCTAAACATTTCCCCCATGGTTATGGTCTTTATCATTTTGTTTTCTTTTTCTTAGGAAGATTGGCCTTGAGCTAACATCTGTTGCCAATCTTCCTCTTTTTGCTTGAGGCAAATTGTCCCTGAGCTAACATCTGTGTCAATCCTCCTCTATTTTGTATGTGGGATGCCACCACAGCATGGCTTGATGAGCGGTGCATAGGTCCAAGCCCAGGATCCAAACCCATGAACCCCGTGCTGCTGAAAAGGAGTGCGCGAACTTAACCACTACGCCACTGGACCGGCCCCTTTATCATTTTTATTTTTAATGGCTATATATGATTTTATCAAATGGACTTATAATAATTTACTCATTGGACTTTCTAAATGCCCTAGTATTTTTGCTTTTATAAATGTGTCAATGAACACATTCATCAAAAAACGCTTTTTCTTAGAAATAGGTTCTCGAGTTCATTTACTCATTCATTAGACACACACTGAGAGCCCACTATGGACCAGGCACAGTAGGTTCTGAAGATACAGGGGTGAGCAGAAAGAAAAGATGTCATTTACATCTTTTAGTCCAGCTAGGGAGAGAATTAAATAATTCTACAAGAAAGTAAAATCACCAGTGTGCTAAGTGTCCTGAAGCAGAGAGAGAAGGTGGGATAAAGAGGGCCAGAGAGGGCGGATGAAGGGACTGGGTATGGAGGTCAGGACAGCAATCCCTGCAGAAGCAGGACGGGGCTGAGATCTGAGGGATGAGCCGTGAGTTAACTGGGAGGTGCCGGTGGGGGAAGAGTTTTCCAGGTAGAGGGAAGAGCATGTGCAAGGGCCTTGGCAAGAGAGAACAAGGTACATTCAAGGGACTGAAAGAAGCAACGTGGCCAGAGTACAGAGGCTGGATGAGCACGGGGCCAAATGAGGCCGGAGGGTGAATGGAATGAAACTATTCAGGACCTGGTAGACCATTTAAGGATTCTGGTCGTAACCCAAAGAGTGATGGGAAACCACTGAAGTGCTTCAAGGAGATGGATAATGTGTTTAGATACAAATTTTGAAAGTTCTTCCTTGCTGTGGTAGGCAGAATAATGGCCCTCCAAAGTTGTCCGTGTCCTAATCCCTGGAATGTGTGGTTATGTTACAGGGAAAAGGGGGCTGAGGGTTGCAGATGGAAATAAGGTTGCTGACTTTAAAATGGGGAGATTATCCTAGATTATCCAAATGGGCCCAATGTAATCTCAAGTGTCTTTAAAAGTGGAAGAGGGAAGTAGCAGACTCAGTAAGAGTCAGAGAGAGAATGGAAGACGATAAACTGCTGGCTTTGAAAATGGAGGAAGGTGCCATGAGCCATGGAATGCAGGCAGCCTCCAGAAGCTGGAAAAGGAGAGGAAATGGACTTTCCCCTAGAGCATACAGAAGTAATGCTGCCCTGCTGACATCCTGATTTTAGGCCAGTGAGGCCCATTCTGGACTTCTGACCTCCAGAACTGAAAGCTCATAAGTGTGTGTTGCTTAAGTCACTAAGTCTGTGGTAATTTGTTAGAGCAGCCAAGGGAAATTAACACAAGGGGGAAGACTATGAGTTTGGTTTTGGATATTTAAGTTTCATGTGCCCTTGACACAAAGAATATGGACATTTGGAAGTATTCATCTGTTTAGACACTTTCCTAACAAGTTACATGATCTTTAAATAAATTTTTCCTTTCACGAACTCAGTTTTATCATATAGAAAAAGAAATTATATTTAAGGTTGGTTCCAATTCTAAATCTCTGAGTTCATAAGCTTGGAAAGAAACAAATATGCTTTTCCCTTAGATTCCTGTCAGCACTTGGCAATCATTGGGGAAAAAGTGATATTAAAAATAGTGGATCTAAACTAAAGGGGGAAAAGATTCCATGAAAAAAAGTACCCAAAATATAAAATAATCTGGAAATGTGTTGAATTTATATAAAGAAAACTACAAAATTCCACTGAGACATATGAAGGGATACTTGAAAATGTGAAGGGATGTGCCATATGCGTATTCCTGGATGGGAAGACTGAACATTGTAAAGATGCCAAATTCTTCCCAATTAACTTATAGGTTGAATGCAATTTTCATCAAAACCCCAAAGGGAGGTTTTTGGAACTTCACAAAATGATTCTACCATTCATCTGGAAAATAAACAGGCAGGAAGAGCCGAGAACAATTTGAAAACAAGAAATAACAGGTTTTAGAACATATTATAAGAACTGGGGAAAAAAAGATGTGTCCTCCTCGTAAGAATGAGGATACCAAGGGAACAGAATAGATCACAGCCTGAAAAGGTCCCCTAGTATGTAAAAGAATTCAACACAGAATATGATAATGAAGGTATTATATATAAATAGGGATTATTTAACAAATGATAAGGGAAAAACTGGTTAGCTATTTGGAAACACAAATATTTAGATCATCAACCCATGCTAAATACTAAAATAAATTCCAAAGCACTAAACAGTCTTAAAATTCAAACCAACCAAGAGAATGAAAGTAGATATTAACCTGGTCTCTAGACAAGGAAAACTGTCTTAGTATAAAAGTCATAGAAGAAATTGTAAAGGAAAAGATCACAGATTTGACTATATGAAAATTTAAAATTTTGCACATCAAAAAAATTGTCATAAGGGGCCGGCCCGGTGGCGTAGTGGTTAGGTTCGTGTGCTCCGCTTTGGTGGCCCGGGGTTCGCGGGTTGGGATCCCGGGCACAGACCTGTGCACCGCTTAGCAAGCCATGCTGTGGCAGGCATCCCACATATAAAATAGAGGAGGATGGGCATAGATGTTAGCTCAGGGCCAATCTTCCTTGGGATAAAGAGGATTGGCAACGGATGTTAGCTAAGGGCTAATCTTCCTCACACACACTCCAAAAAATCGTCATAAAAATAAAAGGAAAACAAATTGGAAAACAGTTGTAATAAAAATAGAAACAGGTAAATGTTCTCATTATAGAAGAGAAAAATGGGCAAGTGACATGAATAGATAATTCACAGAAGAGAGAACAGAAAGAGCTAATAATCATGTGAAAATGCTCAATATTACTAGCAATCAGTGAAATAAAAAATGAGATACTATCTTCACCTAGTAGATTAGCAAAAATTTGAAAAATAAATAACATTCAATCATTGGTGAGAACATGGTGAGAAGGGCAGATGCTGCGAGAGGGAGTATAATTTGTTAATTAGGCAATTTGGTAAGAAGAATCAGGAGTTTGTAAAAATGAGAAAAGTTCATACTCCCTAATATGGTATTCCCACATCTAGAAACATCTCCTAAGGAAATAACTTACAAGTGTGGACAAATATGTTGATGGGAGGGTTATTTATAAAGTGAAAATGGCAAAATGACTGAAGAGCCTGGGATATAAAATTCTCATTTATTTTAACAACAAAAACATGGGAGAGGAACAGGAAAGAATAAATACCAATATATTAACAACAATGTTCTTTGGTTTGGTAGGAATATGGTTGGTTTTTATTCTCTTTTTCTTACATTTCTCTATTTCCAAAATATTCTACAAGGAGCATTTGTTACTTTTGTAACCAGAATCCCCCCCACCTCCGCCCATACACATGCACAAGTGCGCGTGCAGTGCACGTATGCGCATGCACATACACGTTCATGCGCAAACACATGTATGCACGCACACACACAGAGAGCAAAACGCCCGAGTCCTCAGCACACGCGCAACCACCTCATCTCTATTTTGCCAGCTTCCATTGCTTGCCGTTGATCGTTAAAGGAAAATTCATGTTTGATAAAATCATCTTGAGAGTGATGGCCAACAAAGGAAAAACATTTAGCACTTCGAGGGCTTACATAATATGAGTTTATAAGAAAGGAATGAAAGGAAAGATGTTATGCATAGAACTTTTAAAGAAACAAGTGTGTTCGACTCTGCAGAGAGGAATGCGGTTCCAGGGTGCCGCTGTCTGGGCGTGCATTCCTCGGCGGCAGTGTTCTTTGTGACTGCATGGTCTGACTATTCGGCGCACTTGACACTCTTTAGTAATAAATATATCCCCGTATGGAAGTTTTACTGAAAACAGCTCCCAGGAGGGAGAGAAAACAAAACAAAACCTTTTTCTTAGTTTGAATCAAACCACAGGGATAAAACAACCCTGAACTTCGTGCTTGGTCTTAACAATCTCTGGAGCATGGGACAGGACAAACCCTGAGACGGGTACTTTTCATGTCTTTTCTTCTCTGCTCCTTCTCTGCACCCCCACCACTCCCACCCCGTCCAGCGAAGTGAGCTGCTGTGTTGAGGGCTTCAGAGCTGCCATCCGTCAGTCCCACATGCTCTGTACACTGGGAGAAAGGCCACTTCTAACCTGCCCACCAGGCTTCCCCAATTCACAATTCCACCCTTTCCCCAGAACAACAGCACTAGTCACTTTTTCCAGCCAACTCCTTTCATTTTACAGATGAGGACATTGAGGCTCAGAGGCATAAAGCAACTTTCCTAAAGTTACACATGCAGTTGACAAAAAAATCAGAACAGGAAACCAGGTCTCTCGATTCACAGCACAGTCCTATGCCCAGTTAATAATAATTCTGGGCTTTCTGAGATCCTGAAGACCTTTGTCAAAATCCATGTTGCTCCTGTTTTTCACAGAAAGAAAAGCTGCAGAATCCCTCCAGCTCAAAGCTGTGTACACACTGCATGTAGTACTAGGAACAAGACCTCAGGACTCCTCATGGCCAACTCCTCCATCATTTTCCGTTTCCGTGGGGATATGGGATACACTCTGGGAGCAGGATCACTTTGTTGTGCAATCAGCCCAAAGCTTTTCACAGCCATGCAGAATTATGGGCTGAATAGCACCTGGACCTGGAACGCCCTAATCATGATATCACATCGATTGTCTTCCCCAGAGCTCCACTGAATAGCACAGAGAACATTCCAGTAATGCAGAGGTGGGAAAAGAAAGCACGAAAACATTTCAAAATATTAGTGCTTCAAAATTATATCGTAAGTGTACATTTGGTAATTTTCCATTAAAGTTCTTAATTATGTTTTTCTCCCACAGATGCTGGGTTGTGCTTAAGAAAAGAGCCCTTACCAAAACTTGAGTTTAATAGAAGCACTGCTATCAAAATTAGAGGAATTACATGATAAAATCCTTTTTAATTAATACTACAAAGACAGCTGTAAACGTGAGTTTCGGGCAATGGTGAGGAAATAAACTATTAGAGGTGAGTGAGGCCTCCTGGTACATCCTGAAGATTAGAGTTTTGACTGATTTGATAGAGCATCTAACTGGAAAAATAAAAATCAATGAGAATCAAGGGGAAAGTCGAATGAGCAGATAAGAGATACAGCTGAGACATGGGGAGAACATGAAGTCTGCAGGAGCCTGAGCCACAAGACAAAGGAGTGCTAAAGTCTCCTTGAAAAGAAATCTTGAAAAATTCAGAGCAAAAGGTGAAAAATTTGTGAAACAAAATGGAAAGTAACCAAAAAAGAAATATGTTCTTTTTTATAATATAGGTAATTCACCCCTAGCATACTTTGCTGGCACTTATAATTATTTCTATATTAAAAGGCTTAAAAGGGAATTTCATAAAATATACATCTGTGATTTTTAATTTTTGAAAACAAAACAAACTTTAAAATAAAAAGCTAATACTGTTCTTAATGGAGACACAAATATTAGTGGCATGTTTCCTAAAAGCAAAGTCCAAACAAAGATACTCTTTATTGCACATGTTATTTAAGAAACTATTAGAGGGTCTTGCCATGGTGATAAGGCATGAAAAACAAGTAAAAAAATTAATAGGAAAAGAATACCACTAATTGCTGAAGTCATGATTATATAACCCAGAAAACTCAAAGAGATCCACTAAGAATTTTAGAAATAAAATAATTCAAGAATATTTATCATATGAAACATATTCCAAAATAACAATGGCATTCTTTTTTAACAATAACAACTACTAAAACTTTTTGTTTTGAAAACAGATTTCCCTTAAAACAAGGACAAAATATATCTGTACTTAACACAGATAAATATAGTTACCTTCTTGGTAACTAACCGAAGGTGGGATATATCACTCCAATGTAAATAAAACTACAAATATTTTATAGAAGAAATAATAAACAAAAATATTGTAAACATGGCAATACTTCAAGTTAATTTATATTTTAAAACATTTTCAAATAATAATAGGACAATTTGCTACATGAAAAATTCTAAAAATCATATCAGAGATTAATTTGGACAATAAGGGGGAACTTTTCTTAGGAAATATCAGATTGTGCCATAAAGTAACCCACATTAAAAGTATGTTGCTGACTTCAGAAATCCACGGAACAAAGGAGAGAATTTAGAAATAGGACATAAGTTATATGAAAATTTAATATATGACAATCTGAGTGCAAAAGAAAGGTGAACTGCTGAAGTTATTCCTTAATAATATTAAGAAATATAAACTTAGACCCTTGCTTTACACCATAATAAAATTATAGTACAGAAAATTAACATACAATTTCCCAAATTTAGAAGAAAACAGTAATGTATTTATCCAAAGTGGCTATTTAGATTTACTATTTAAAAAACAGGAGAAATTATAAATAAGTGGCAGTTGGGGTAGGGGGTAAAACTAAGAAAAAAGGTAAATATTGATATGAAAATACTTGTGATGAATATTGTGTGTAAATTTTGACATCTAAATTATATGAAAAGCTCTTACAAATTGTAAGAGTAACTCAAAATTTCTCATAATAAATGGCCAAAAGATAGAAAACATTTTTAAATATACCAAATTTAAATAAATATTCAATTTGCCAGGCAACTGGAGTGAAATAAAACTGTAATGTACACCTTACACTCATCAAAATAGTACAACTAGAGACAAGTGGTGAAGACGAGAGTTGGAAAGCTCTCAAGGAATGTACTATTATTCAATGACAGTGTTTCAGACTCTTCCGAAGGTAGTCTGACAAGAAGTAACTAGAAACACACACTAACAAAAGATGATACTTTTGACCCTTTAATCTTATTTCCAAAAATTTATCCAAAGAAAACACATCTTAAAAACTTCTGCTCTTCTAAAGACGCTGTTAAGAGAATGAAAAGACAAGCCCAGAATAGAAGAAAATCTTTGCAAAGCATGTACCTGCTAAAGCAATATATGAAGAGTTCTGAAAACTCGGTAATAAGAAAGAAAACAACACAATAAAAAGTGGGCAAAAGACTTGAACAGACACTTCATTAAAGAATACATATGTATGGAAAATAAGCACATGAAAATATTTTCAACATCATTAGTCATTAGGAAGATATGGCTGGACAACACAATGAGGTAACCACTGCATAACTATAAGAATAGGTAAATTTACAAAGACCAAGTGTTGATGAAGATGCAGAGCAACTGGAATTCTCATTCACTGCTGGTGTTTACAGCAGCTTTGTTTGCAACAGCCAAAAACCAAAAACAACCCATATGTCCACCAACATGTGAATGGATAAATAAACTGTGGTACATCGACACAATGGAACACTACTCAGCAATGAAAAAAGAAATGAACTACCAATAACATGCTATAACATGGATCAATCTCAAAATAATTATGCTAAGTCAAAGAAGCCAGATCAAAAAAAGAGAACATATTGTATGATTCCATTTATATAACATTCTAGAAAATGGGAACTAATTTGTAGTGTCAGAAAGCTGTTTGGTGGTTACCTGTAAAGGGGGAGCAGGGTGGTAAGAAGGGGAAGAAGGGTGCGAGTGATTGCAAAGGGTTACAAGGAAACTTTTGATGGTGATGGATATCTTCATTATCTTGACTGTGGTGATATTTCATAAGTGTATACATGTCAAAAATTATTAAATTGTACACTTTAAATATGTGTAGTTTATTGCATGTCAATTATATTGCAATAAAAATGTTGAAAAGTGCTTGAGGTAGAAAATCATTTATACCATCATCTTTTATAAGGGCAAAAACCCAATAGGAAATCCAGATGTCCACCAAAAGGAATATAGCTCAGTAAATTATGGCTCATCAATTTACCACAAAGCCTTTCCGTTATTAAACATAATATATGTGAAGGCCATGTAGATATAAACTAATACTTCCTCATGGTAGAATACAAAATGATATATATAATATTACAGTATTATAACTACAGAAAAACCTATGATTACATATGGCTCAAGACTGGAAGAGGCCATAGAGAAACCTAACAGTTGTTATAGTAAATTGAGGAATTATAGGTATAAGTGTAGAGTTGTTGAAATAAATTTCTTTTCTTTTCATGTTTTTTTTGCTGAGAAAGATTCGCTCTGAACTAACATCTGTTGCCAATCTTCTTCTCTCTTTTTTTTTTCTCCCCAAAGCCCCAGTACATAGTTGTATATTCTAGTTGTAAGTCCTTCTAGTTCTTTTATGTGAGTCGCCGCCACAGCATGGCAACTGACAGATGAGTGGTATGGTTCTATGCCCAGGAACCAAACCCAGGCCGCCGAAGCGGAGCATGCTAAACTTTAACCGCTAGGCCATCAGGGCTGGCTCTCTTTCTTTTTTGAAAAAGAATAGTGTGTTTGTTTGTTTCTTAGCATTTTATTAACATGCTTCTAAAGCTCTCTCCAAAGTGCAGGAAGTCCTGCACTACAGAGACAAAGAAACCAAGGGAAATTTAAATGCTAAACTCTCCAACAAATATTAATTATTTGCCTCTTTCCTCTCTCTTCACATTCCCTTCATAGGTGCTCTGCCCCATTCTCACTGTTCCCACTACTGCCCTGCTGATCTTCCCATCTCCAGGACACTGCATTATTCAGGTCCTTGTCATTCTCCCCCAGCTACCATCATGATTCTGCACACCAAATTTCAGTCTCTACATGCCATCAAGACAGACTACATCATGCATTTCCCTCATTAAAACTCCGAGAAGACTCCCATTCTGCCCACATAACACAGTTAATTCCTTAACATAAGTCTCTCATGAGCTACTGCAACCTCTACTTCCAGCCTATTTCCAACATTATTTCCTTATTCCCAAACCCCAGGCTTTCATTTGTTAGTCCTTAATTCCTATGTACCAGCCTAGGTTCTAGGGGGTGTAAAAATGAATAATATTTGTGTGCTGGTTAATTTTATGTGTCAACTTGGCTAGGCTATGGCACCCAGCTGTTTGGTCAAACACCAGTCTAGATGTTGCTGTGAAGGTAATTTTTAGATGTGATTAACATTTAAATCAGTAGACTTTGAGTAAGGCAGATTACCCTCCATAAGGTGGGTGGGCCTCATTTAGTCAGTTGAAGGCCTCAAGAGCAAAGAATGAGGTTTCCCAAAGAAGCAATTCTGCGTTCAGACTGCAACACAGAAACCCTGGCTGAGTCTGCAGCCTGCAGCCTGCCCTATGGACTTTGGACTTGCCAGCCCCCACAACCGTGCAAGCCAACTCCTTAAACTAAATCTCTCTGCTCATAAATATAAAGAAATAAGTGTGTGTGTGTATATATATATATATATATATATATATATATATATATATATATCTCCCCATTGTTTCTGTTTCTCTGGAGAACTCTAACACCATATGGCTCCTGCATTTATGGAACTCACAGGCTAACCCAGGAAATAGGAATGTAAACAAACAATTAAATCCAACTTGGGGGGTTCCAGAATAGCCCTTCTGCCATAAACAATAAAAAACATATTTTAAAACATGGCTTTCAGAGATTAGACAACAGAGAGCAAGGCCTATGATCCCTGAGAAGAAAAACAAGTGAAGAGAGCCCTGCAATTAGCCTGGCTCTCCGCCTGCAGGTACTGAGGTGCAAAGAAACGAAAAGCACACAAGAGACAGTGGTCTAGCTGAGCTGAGGAGACAGAGAGCAGAGTTTAGGGCACAGAGAACTGAACTTATTTGACACCAGGAGCATATCGTTTTTGAACACTCCCTCCTCTATACGACAAAATTACTTTCAGCAATAATCATGTGACAATCAGTAATAATTATTATTTTCTCGATTTGTTCTCTGGTTTTAAAACAAACTATTAACAATTCAAAAAGGAGAATAAATACCACTTTACAAAATATTCAAATTTAGTTCAGGTGTAAACGAAAATTTACGCCTAACAAATATAAATACGATGCCTCACATTTCCCACTCTATTTCACTATATTAAACACAAAACTCTTAAGCAGTCACATCAAATGACAGTCTTTAACAAATCAAATTGTTTCTTTATCTTTATAACCACTGTGCTATCATTGTTTATGCTGAATCTGTTCTTTAAACACGGGAGTTTCTAGTACCACAGGAGATGGAAAAAACAAATTATATTTGAACCCAGCTCAAATGATTCTGAACCACTAGAAATATACTCTCAAAAGGAGCACATGCAGCTGTTTCATAAAATGAAGAAATAATGTGCAATTTAAAGTTGACAGATGTATTATTAAAACTCAAAAGTAATATCAGCAGTTGTTTAGAACACAGGCCAACAAATCCCGCTCCCCACCCCTTCCCAAGTATTTTATCATTGATTAATCAGAATTGTAGAGACATGGTGATAAGTAAAAGACAGACTTTCAGTCACTTTTACAATTGTTTTAAAATTCTCTTCAGACAACATACCTTGAAATCCACAGCACCTGGGCTGGAGTGCTCCCCTCACCCGTGGTGCACCACTGGCTGGGGGTGGCCAATGGTCTGGAATTTGTGGGGTAGAGTACTGCAAGGAAAGAGTTATGCAGAAAAAGAGTTCCAGAAATCTGCATGGGTTTCACTTAAGTCTGGCTGAATACCCCTGTGGACATGAAGACGGTGAGAATCCAAAAACTTGGGAAAGGAATTTATAGGGATGAGCCAGCTGAACAGCCACCAGACCTCATACAGGGCTTATACATGTGGAGGTTCCCATTAGTGAGAGCAAAGAGACCTCACTGAACACCTTGGTTATTGAGTGGACACCAGAAAGGCCATACCTCAGGAGTAGGGCTAAATTAGTTGTAAAGGCTTCTCTAAAACTATAATAACAAAGCTTATAAACAAGCCTTGCAAACCAAGTAAATTTAAAACCTGCCAGAACAAATCTCAATACTTTTTAAAAGAAGACATCAAAATCCTGACTCTCAACATCATAACATTCATAATTGTGGGAGACAGAATTTCTAGGAATGGTTCCCAAGATTCCATACCCCCTAGTCCCCAGAATCTGTGGATGTGACATCACTCCTGTGATTGTTATATTATCCAGGTGAGACAATCCAGGTGGGCCTAATCTAATCATACGAGCCCTGAAAAGCAGAAAACATTTTCCAGCTGGAAGCAAAAGAGAAGGTCAGAGAGACTCGAAGCACAAGAAGATCTGACACACCATTGCTGCTTTGAAGATGGAGATGACCACATAGGAAGGGATGCAGGCATCCTCTAGGAGCAGAGTAGACCCTAGCTGACAGCCAGAAGAAAGTGAGGCCCTCCAACCTACAATCACAGGAAAGTGGATTCTACCAACCACCCAGATGAGCTTGCAAGCAGAGTCTTCCCTGAACTTCCACATAAAAGCCCAGCCCAGCCAACACCTTGATTTTGGCTTCTGAGACCCTAGGCAGAGAACCCAACTGAGCACTCTACTGTGACAAAACAGGTGCTGTTGTAAGCTGTTAAGTTTTCAGGAGTTTGTCATACAGCAATAGAAAACTAATAAAATAATGTCTAGAATCCAATAAAAACATTATTATACATGTTAAGAAGTAGGCAAATGTGACCCATAAACAGGAGAAAAATCAGACACTAGAAACAACAAAAAAATCAGAACCAGAAACAACAAAGATGATAGAATTGGTAGACAAGAACTTCTAATTATAAGTATGCTCCAGGGTTTTAAAAAAAAAAGCATGAACATAATGAAGAAAGAAATGGAAGATACAAAAAAATAACCAAATGGAACTTCTAGAGATGAAAAGTATATCTGAAGTAAAGAATTCATGGGATGGGATCAACCTCATATTAGACATTGCAGAAGAAAACTTCTGTGAACTTACAGAAATAGAAACTTTCCAAAGTGAATCTGAGAAAAATAGCTAAAAGAGAAAGGGAAAGAACATCAGTGACTTGTAGGGCAACGTGAAGTGGTCTAACATGCATATGAAATGGCATACATGTATTGCCAGCGCTGGTGGTCTACTGGTTAAGATTCGGCGCTCTCACTGCTGTGGCCTGGGTTCATTTCCCAGTCAGGGAACCACACCATCTGTCTGTTGGTTGTCATACTGTGTTGCTGTGATGCTGAAAGCTATGCTACTGGTATTTAAAATTCCAGCAAGGTCACCCATGGTGGACAGATTTGGTGTCCACCAATGGTGTCTATTTGGTGACAGATCATGGTCACACCATGGTGGGCAGTGGAGATTCCAGACTAAGATAGACTAGGCAGAGGGACCTGGCCACCCACTTCCAAAATAACTGGCCGTGAAAACCCTATGAACAGCAGCGGAGCAATGGTGCAAAAAGACCGGGCAGCATTCAGCTCTGTTGTATACAAGGTTGCTAGGAATTGAAATCGACTTGACAGCACTAATAACAACATACATGTAATTAGAATACCAGAAAATGGGGGAAGAAGAAAAAATATTTGAAGGAATATGGCCAAACATTGTCCAAATTTGGTGAAAACTAAAATCCCACAGATCCAAGCT